>NC_056740.1:49454657-49593613 GCF_019279795.1 Protopterus annectens | reverse complement strand
TTTCTAGTTGGGATTGTACTCCAGTACCTGACAGCACAGACATCGATGTTCTCCATACTGAGAAGGGCCTCGAGTGCGTGCATCTTGAGGTTGAGACTTCTGGCATTGAGCAGCATTACCCTTAGTTTTTTCTTTGTTTTGTTCTAGGGTGGTAGGTTTAGAATTTGAGCCTTGCCTAAAAAGGCACTATGGGCGTGGCAAGAGCCTTTGCCAAAATCCGGAATCCCAGGGGTGACAAGTGCAAGCCGTCACTTGCGAAGCAGCGTGGCTTGTCCAGCATGTCATCCCAGGCAGACAGACATTGGATCCCCTTTGAATGACACCAGAGATTAAGCCAATTGTTAAAACTGATCATCTTATCTCTGTATTGTGGCATCATTCTTGGTGAAGGTAGGATACTGCTCAAGGTCAGGGTCATACCTGCCTGGGCTACATAATCAGAGAGCTCCTCTATGTCTCTTTTCATGTAGTCCAGGGAGGTACATCTCAGGTCGTTTACACCAGCGTGGACAATGATTGAGTCATACTTGTACCTGCTGTTGAGAGACCTGAGTGCATGCGTTATGTGGCGGATTCTAGCACCCGACAGGCAGCTTACTGTGACCTTCTCCTTACTCAGTCTGGTGAGCGGGACGTCAGTATGTCTGACTATGGAGTCACCAATGACTAGTGTGTCTGGCATAGTGTTTGGCCTTAAGGGCTGTGACTACTTGACACTCTGACTGTGTGGTCTATGTGATGCAGGTGTTGTGTTCTGAGGTGGTAGTTGTTTGGGTGTCTGCTTTGGTGGCCTCTGCTGTTTTGGTAGATTTTTGATCAGAGCCTCCGAGTATGTCTTTGTGTGTTTATGTGTATGATTTGAGGTTGTGATGGTATTATGTGAGACTGGGTCTATAGTGTGTGTGGCTACCTTCTCCTCCTGTCTGGTCTTGCCAGTCCTATGTTGAGAGAGCTCAGCCTCCAGTTTGGCCGTATAGTTGCATCTCTCGCATGTATTTGTGTTTTGTGGGAGGAGGAGAGGGTTGTTCAGGTACATGAGGCAATTGTAACATTGCCTCAATAATCCCAGGTTCACCAGCTGAGCAGGAGAGGATATTAGCAACTGATCCCTCGACATGCTAGAAGGAATAGACAGAAAAACTTAAAAAAAGGTTTTGGGGATGTGGGTGACCGAGAAATGGGGTTTGCTTTTTTTGGGGTACTTTCTATAGCAAGAGTGCTGTATCGAGGTTATAAGTACTGTAGGAGCAAGTGCTTAGCTATACGGATAGAGAATAGTCTACTTGGGAGTCAAGTAGAGATAATTTATAGTTGGAGGATACACTAAATAGAACAGTAGTACACTTTGAGGAAGGTAGTTTTAAGGGAAAATTTGAAGAGTGAACTTTAGGTAGCCCTAATAGTTTAAATCTGCTTAACCTGCGCTGCCCTAGTGTGCAACGGTAGCAGCTCCACGCTAAATCGCGCTAAAGCGCACTAACGCGTGCTTTATAGCAGGGGGCTGGAAAAAACAGGAAATGACCCAAAATGGCCAACAAATTACAAGTTGCTGCTTCTAACCACTCCTCTGAGGACAAACAAGCAGCTCAGTACTCCCCACTCCCACTGGTGAGTAAAGAAACTACCTCTGGCCACACAAGAAAATGGAGCAACACAGAAACCAAATACAAAGCCCAGGGATCAGCAAAATCTGATCACTGGAACAACTAGCAAGTAAGGTTTAGGAAAGGAGAAATATTTTTTTTTTTGTTTTTTTCAAACAGACAGGAAAAAAATGCAGTAAATGCTTTGTTTTCGACTAAATTGCTATCAAAGGCTGGTACACTTGAGTGTATTAGCCTGTTAGTTACTTTTAAGCAATACTTTAGCCCACAAGTGCAATCAACAATATAAGCTCACAAACACAGGAAAATAAGGCAATAAAACAGTAATAAAGGCACAAACAGTAGTCGAAAGCTGAAAAGATCGAAAAATGCAAACAAAAAGTTTTAAAAAATACTTATGATCAAGAAAGTTGCTTTTTCTGCTCTCTGCTGGCTTAGGAACTCTGCAGGGGACCACGAGGAGCTATGCCAAGTTCTCTAATGCCAGAAAAGCCCGCCAAAGCGTGCTTTATAGCTTTTGTCTTATGTTTAGTGCTAAATTGTTATTTCTACACCAGGTAATCAGTTGTTTCACCTCATCTCTATATGCTGTTTCATTGTCATTACTGATGAGGCCCACCACTACCACTGTGTCATCAGCAAAGTTCATGTGGTTTGTATTGTATCTGGCTGTACAATCGTGTGTTAACAGGGTGAAGAGCAAGGGAGTTAGTACACATCCTTGTGGGACTCCAATGCTAAGAGTGATGCTATCTGAGGAGTTATTTCCTGCTCACACTTTCTGAGGTCTGTCTGCAAGAAAGTCAAGAAACCAGTTACAAAGTGGAGTATTGACACCTAGTTGGAGTAGCTTCATTACCAAATGAAGAGGGTTGACTGTGTTAAATGCAGAGTTGAAGTTGATGAATAGTACCCTTGTGTCTGTGTTTTTATTCTGAAGGTGTTCCAGTGATAGATGGAGTGTTAGAGAGATGGCATCTGCTGTATATCAGTTTGCACAGTAAGCAGACTGCAGAGGGTCAAGATTAGCAGGCAACCCAGATGTTATGGCTTCCTTGACCAGCCTTTCAAAGCACTTCATCACTGTGGAGGTGAGGACTACAGGGTGGTAGTCATTTAGGCAAGATGGTGGAGACTTCTTTGGCAATTGATTTGTCTTTGCTTCATGGTCCAGGCTGTGACCGAAATGGGCTTTTGAACAAGATCACTCAACTGGTTAACAAACACTAACACATAAATTAATTAATATACTTTTTTAACAATGATTTAGCAGTCTCCATATTTTCTTCAAACATTTCTTCTTTGATCTACTTCCACATACTTGGGCATGTGTTCATCAGTATCTCATCAACTATTAAGGCCTTTGTTAGTCACAGTAAACAGTTATCCAGTCTGAAACTTGTATGGTTTCTGATCTGAAATTTGCATGATTTGCAGTCCTCAAGAGCTGCTAAATGCCCAGTATTTTTCTGCTGAAAAATTATATGAGATCTAACCCATATAATGATTTAATCTCTGTCCTACTCTCATTTTCTTATTATATCAGATATAGAAGGAGAGTGATTAAAACATGTCTTTCAGCATCAGACTTTAGACATAAAACTGTGGTGTGTTATGAACAGGATCTGCAAAATGATGTACTTCAAATTTTCAGTTGAATATTTTATGCCAAAGGAGTACAGAGTTATACTTACAGCAGTGATAGTCAGATGCTGACTCTTAGCTACTGCAGAAGATGATGCTTTGTTCAAAATAATGTCTTTTCAGCATTTGCCTCCTGATGTCTATAGAGTACCATTGCAGTACGAAGTATATGTATTTTTGCATTCCTGAGGGTGTATCTCTGCAATATGAAACATTCAGAAGCAAGTAAAGGAGAGCATCAGCTTTTCATCTGGCTTTTAGTAGGTATTATTACAGGGTGCGTGTGTGTGTGTGTGTGTGTGTGTGTGTGTGTGTGTGTGTGTGTGTGTGTGTGTGTGTGTGTGTGTGTGTGTGTGTGTTTGTGCGTGTGTGTGTGTGTGAGTGTGTGTGTGTGTGTGTGTGTGTGTGTGTGTGTGTGTGTGTGTGTTTGTGTGTGTGTGTGTGTGTGTGTGTGTTTGTGCATGTGTGTGTGAGTGTGAGTGTGTGTATATAGTAGTTGTGCTACATAGGGAGGACACTGCAAACTAATGACACACTTGGTCCATTTTGTGATCTAGGGTACTAGCTGCAAAACATGTCAGGTGCCACAATCTGCCATGTCAAATGTGCACTCAAGTCTCTCAACAACAGGTACTGTTAAGACTCTGTCATAGTCCATGTTGATGTGAATGACTTGAGACGTACCTCTCTGGACTATACGAAGAGACATGATTGAGCTCACTGATTATGTGTCCCAAGCAGGTATGTCCTAGCTTTAAGCAGCATTCTGCCATTGCCCAGAATGATGCCTCAATACAAAGAGAAAATGATTGACTTTAACAATTGGCTTAGTTTCTGGTGTCATTCCAGGGGGATACAATACCTGACAGCCTGGGAAAATATGATCGACAGACCACGATGCTTTGCCAGAGATGGCAAGCTTCTGTCTTACCTGAGCTTTAGGCTTCTGGCAAAGGCTCTTGCCTCCCCATAATGCCTTTTTTAGGAGAAGTGATGAGGCTAAAACTACCAACATAAAAAATTTCAATAAAATACAAATTAAAAGTCATGCTGCTAAACACTAGAAGTCTAAACATGAAACTGCACTCATTGCAAGCATTCCTAACCCTGGAAAATGCTGATATCTGTGCAGTCACAGAAACTTGGTTCAAAGATGCAGAGAGCACCCCAGCCTTACCTGGTTACTCATCCTATCATACATTAAGACCCCAAACTGTGGGCAGTAAAGTAAAAGGAGGTGGAGTTTCAATATACATTAAATACATACACACCTTCAGGCTGGTTAAACAGTTTGATGCACAGGAGACACTCCAGGTGCAGGTAACCATTGATAAAACCTCTATTCAAATCATAGCTAGCTAGCGGCCCCCAAATCTGACTAAAGATTTCCAATCCACCTATTTGGACCTGTTCAAATTTGTCAAGATTCAACCCTTTACCCTGATCCTGGGTGACTTTAACTTCCCAAACATAGATTGGAAGAACTAGTCATGCCTGAACATAAATGCCCAAAGATTCAGTGATTTTGTCAAAGCAAATGCCTTGGAACAGCTAGCCGATACACCCACAAGATGTGATAGTAGCTTGGACTTGCTATTAACCAACATGAGTAACCATGGCAACATCACTGAAGTATCATCCTCCCTGGTAAGATCCGACCATAAAGCAGTCACTTTCAAAGTCACCATCTCCCCCAACCCTCCTCTAGCTAGGATCAGACATAAAAACTTCTCCAAAACTGATTACAGCCTCCTGAGGGATGGTACCATGCTGTGGTAGAGGGAAGTCTTTCTCCTTATCAGTGAGAGTGGTAAGCACGGAGCAGCCTATCTATCACTAGGGGAGTGGTTTCCAGTTCTGAAATTGTACCTTATTGGCTGTTTTGGGCTGCTTTCTATCCCTTTTAACTTTCTGCCTTAACAACCCGTGTTTGTGCTGGTTTGCGCTTATTTTAGCTCTGCAGATCCTGTTTTGGCTTCCTGCAAACTACTAAAGCAGCAGAAAAGAGAAAGAGAGACTTTGATTGTACCTCCATTTGCCTTTTTTGCCTAAAATTTGTTTCCGCACTTTAAACTAGCCATTTTCAGCTTACTGCATTTACTGATACTGTATTTTGCTTTTTTAAGATTGCTTACTGCACTTTTTAGTCATTTTTAAGTTATTTCTACTGTATTTACTGTTGTAGGCTACACACTGAAGTACACTAGCCTTTTTTGTGCCTAAAAAGTTTGTTTACTGCTGTTTAAATTGTTTTTCTGACTGTTTAAAAAAAAAAAGGGAAAAAAAAAAACCCAAAAATCCTATCTATTTGCTCATTTTCCACCATTTTGTCTAGCTAGAATAGTCCAGATTTCAGATTTGCAAATTCTAGGACTGTATTTTGAGTTTCTGAGTTGTCCAGACTTTGCTGTGGTAGAGGGAAGTCTTTCTGCTTATCAGTGGGAGTGTTAAGCATTGAGCAGCCTATCTATCGCTAGAGGAGTGGCTTCCAGCTCTGAAAGTGTACGTAATTGGCTGTTTTGGGCTGCTTTTTATCCCTTTTAATTTTCTGCCTTAAAAAAAACGTGTTTGTGTGGGTTTGCACTTGTTTTATCCTGTTTTGGCATCTTGCAAACTACTACAGCAGCAGAAAGGAGAAAGAAAGATTTGATTGACTATAAGTACCTCCATTTGCCTTTTTTTGCCTAAAATTGCTTTACACTAGTCGTTTTCAGCTTACTGCATTTACTGATACTGTATTTTGCTATTTAAGATTGCTTACTGCACTTTTTAGTTGTTTTTAAGTTATTTCTACTGTATTTACTGTTGTAGGCAACACAAGTACGCTAGCCTTTTCTGTGCCTTAAAAGTGTGTTTACTGCTGTTTAAATTGTTTTTCTCCCTGTTTTTCAAAAAAAAAAAAAAAAAAGAAAAAAAAATCCTATCTGTTTGCTCGTTTCCCACCATTTTCTCTACCTAGAATAGTCCAGATTTCAGATTTGCTGTTTCCAAGACTGTATTTTGAGTTTTTGAGTTGTCCCGACTTTACTGTGGCTGGGGGAAATCTTTCTGCTTATCAGTGGGAGTGGTAAGCATTGAGCAGCCTATCTATCGCTAGAGGAGTAGTTTCCAGCTCTGAAATTGTACCTTATTGGCCGTTTTGGGCTGCTTTTTATCCCTTTTAACTTTCTGCCTTAAAAACTCGTGTTTGCTCAGATTTGTGCGACGTGCTGCGCAGCTAAGCTAGGGTAAACTATTACAGGAGCCAGAAAGTGTACTCTTCAAATTTTCCCTTAGATCTTGCTAGTTTTCACATTTTTGCATTTAAAACTAGATAATGTAAGTCCAGCACGTGAGCAGAACTACTTGTAGCATTTACTGTAGCATATATACTGCTACCAGCACTAAAGTCTCCACAAAGGAAAGTAAGGTAACAGCTCCAGTACTTAATATATTGAGCATCTATACAGGCATGTCTAATGATCAGTTCCCTGTGCTTTCTCCTGGCAACCTGGTGAACTTGGGCATCCTGAGGCAATGTAGCAGCTGCTTCATGTACACTGACAACTCTCTCCTCTTACCTCCCAACACTATGACTTATGAAAGATGCACATATATAGCCAAACTGGAAGCAAGGCACTCTCCAGCCAAGACTGGATTACCCAGGCAAGAGGAGAAGGTTAACACATGCATCACACCACATTCAACACATAGCCCTCTAGAACATACAGCACCACAACCCGCACATAATACAAAACACTCACCTACTTTTGCGGAGGCTCTCAGTAAAAATCTGCCCAAACAACAGAGACATCTGAGGCAGAAATGCAAACAACCACCACATCCTAGCACGAACCTTGAAACACATAGTTCACATAAACGGTGTGCCACTCAACCAAAGCCCCTAAGGCAAAACAACTTACCCAATACACTAGTCATAGGTGACTCAATAGTAAGGCACACTGATGTCCCACTCACTAGGCTGAATAAGGAGAAAGTTATGGTCAGCTGCCTGTCAGGTGCCAGGATCCGCCACATAACGCACACACTTAGGTCACTCCATGATAGGTACAAATATGACTCTGTTATTGTCCATGTTGGTGTGATCAGCCTGAGATTTATCTACCTGGACTACATGAAAAGAGACATAGAGGAGCTCTTGGATCTTGTAGCCCAGGCAGGTATGACCCT
Source organism: Protopterus annectens (assembly GCF_019279795.1). Lineage (NCBI taxonomy): Eukaryota > Metazoa > Chordata > Ceratodontiformes > Protopteridae > Protopterus > Protopterus annectens. The sequence goes on along the minus strand of NC_056740.1, from coordinate 49,586,195 downwards.
AGCTCTGAGTAGCATCCTACCACAAAAAAATGATTGACTTTAACAATTGGCTAAGTTTCTGGTGTAATTCTAAGGGGATCCAGTATCTGTCTGCCTGGAATGACATGATTGACAGATCTCAATGGTTTGCCAGAGATGGTCTGCATCTGTCTCTCCTGGGATTCCAGATACTGGCCAAGGCTCTTCCTACCCCTATAGTACCTTATTTAGGCAATGTCCTGAAGACAAAATTACCCCATAACAGTTACAAGTAAATGAAATCTGAAGGTTATGCTACTCAATGCTAGAAGCCTAAATCTCAAAAATGCACTTGCTCGAAGCTCTCCTTAAAATGGTGAACATCGACATCTGTGCAGTGACTGAGACCTTGTTCAAAGCTCCGGAGAGCACCCCAACACTACCAGGCTATAATTCATATCACACCTTTTGGCCCCCAAATCCAGACCGAAGCACTAAATGCGGAGGTGTTTCCATATTTGTAAAAGATATGCACACCTCCAGACAAGTAGCCCAACATAACGCATCAGAGATACTTCAGGTACAACTAACACTGGGTAAAACTGCAGTCCAGGTTGTAGCATGCTATAGATCCCCCACCATGTCCCAAGACTCCCACCCCACATTCCTAAACACACTGGAAAATATTAGGGTACAACCCAATACCCTTATACTGGGAGACTTTAACTACCCCTCCATTAACTGGGAAAATTACTCATGTACCAACACACTTACTCAACGTTTTTTGGAATTCATTAATTCCAATGCCCTGGACCAACTCATTCTTACCCCCACCAGGAGTAGAAACATCCTTGACCTGGTCATTACCAACATGGGAGACCATTACTCTACACCTGAAATCAATTCCTCCCTGGTCAGATCTGACCACAAGCTCATCAACATGGACATCCACATCTCACCCACACCCCCCACTAAAAGAAACCACTGCAAAAAAACTTCTCCAAAGCCAATTTAGGGCTTCTAAAAACAGAGGTGGCAAACTTCCCGATGCCCACGCAAATGGAAAATAGGTGCATGACTACTGAATCATACACCAATGCACTGCATGAGCACATACACAAGTTCATGGAACAGGCCATACCAAATAGAACCAAGATGCTTTCCTCCAAAAAAAAAAGGAAGTCAATCCGGTGGTCCCCTACCATAAACAAACTCTACAACAGAAGGAAAAAACTGTTGCAGAAAAGAGTGAAATCCCAAGACTGGAAAAACTCCCTTGTTAGCCTCAGCAAAAAAACTGAGATCCCTCTTAAAATCATTTAAAGCTAGCTATGAAAAGAAAATAGCTGCAGATTCTAAAGACAACCACAAGGCATTGTATAGCTGTGTCAAGAATCTACATGGCGAGACTCAGATCTGCTTTGAGTTACAGCACAATGCAGTACATATACAGAACCAACTGATACTGCCAACATAGTGCGAACTTTACCCTTCTTTCACCCCCTAAAGGGCCCATCACAATACCTGAGGAATGGCAAGTCCTTATCATCACGGCTACACAGGTAAAAACCACACTGTCCAAAGCAAAGAATACAGTTTCCATGGGACCTAATAATATCCCGGGCTGTGTTCTACATGAACTACAAAATGAACTGGCACCACACCTGAGTACCATGTTTAATCACAGCCTCATTTCAGGCTTTGCTCCTACCAAATGGCTCACTGCTACAGTCATCCCACTCCACGAAGGGGGAGCAACTACAGACTCTGGGAACTACCATCCCATTAGCCTGCCGAGTCTGATATGTAAGGCTATGGAATGCATAATCATGAACCTTATTAACAGGGACATAGGGAATCTCCAAACTCTGGACCCCATGCAGTTTGGGTTTGTGAAAGGTACATCATGCCTGCTCAACCTGATAGACTTTTTCGAGTCTGTCACCAGAGCTGTGGATGAGGACAGGGTAGTTCACACAGCCTGTCTAGATCTTGCCAAGGTCTTCGACACCATCCCTCACTCAGGAATCATAGATAGACTCACTAAACTAGGCATAAACCCTTATGTTATAAGATGGGTTGCCATCTGGCTCACTGATAGAACCCACACTGTAAAAGTAGCGGACTCTAAATCTGACTACTGACCAGTGGTCTTCCACAGGGATCAGTCTTAGGTCCTCTCCTGTTTGGCATCTACTTCTCAGAAGTCCAAGCCAACACAAAGAGACTCTGGTTGACCAAGTTTGCAGATGACTGCAAATTGTGAGCCATTATTGATTCTCCAACTGATGTAGACATCCTACAACAAGGCCCTCACTAAGACCAATGACTGGAACTGTGGCCTTAAGCTCAATGCCAAAAAGTGCATTGTCATTCCCTTTGGAAAAAATTCAGTGCCCATGAACTACCACATAGGCAGTAGTCTACTAAACACCAAAGGTGTGATAAGATACCTGGGGATATAGGTTGACAGCAACTTCTCCTTTGATAACCACATTGCCACTGTGGTCAGAACGCCCTTCTATGTAGCACATCTCATTACAAAAGGTTTCTTATCCAGGAAGAAAGAGGTCATAATCTCTCGTTACTTGTCCCTCATTAGACCTGTTATAAAATATAATGCCCCATTTGGTATATACCTCACTAGACACCTACAGCACCTGGAAAGGCCACAAAAATACCTAACTAAGAGGATCTTAGGCCTTACATATATGCCCTATGTGGACAGACTCAAAAAAATCCAGCTGTATTCTGTCTCATATCGCCTACTTAGAGGCGATTGATGCTTGACCTAGAAAGCCATGTCTGACCCAGAGCTGTTAGATTTGCTACACCTAAAGAAATCCCAATCCCTCTGCGCCACATGCTCCAGGGACCTCAACCTCATGAGCACAATAAACAGAACATGCTGGAGGGACAGGTTCCTAACCCAGAGACTTCTCATACTCTGGAACAAACTTCCCATTCACGTCAAGTAGAGCATTTCACTAGCCCTCTTCAAGAGAAATCTTGATGAGTGGATGGGCAATAGGAAGTTCACCCCAGGGATCACTTCAATGACCTTACTTGACAGGGGCACTGGAAACTAACTTCGGGTGGCAGTTCACCCCAGGGATCACCTCAGTGGCCTCACTTGACAGGGTCACTGCGAACTAACTTCAGGCCGCATGATGCCAGGGAATCTTCTTGGACTAGGCTTATGTAGGCTCCAGGGCCATTAGCCTAGTACACACCTATGAACCCATGAACCTATGTATAAACAGCTTCACAGCCCTTTCCCCCCTCTAGGAACTTGCACCAGTATCTAAAACTACACAAAATCATTATATGAGGATTTATATAGATGCATGGAATCAGGAATAGCTGACAGGACTAAATCATCCTCTGCAAGGAAGAGTAAACCTGTGTGGTTGACATCATCAATAAATAAACTCTATAAAAAAAAGGAAAAAATTGCTGTCCAAGACCAAGAAGGAGCAGGTGACCAATTGGAAGCGATGTCTCCTTAGCCTCAAGCAAATAAGATCACTAGTGAAATCCTCCAAAGCAGACTTCGAGTCCAAATTGGCCACATCTAATAGAGACAATCATAGGGCCTTCTTCACATATGTCCGCCACCTCAAAGGAAGCACCCAGATTTGTTCAAGAACTGGTGGTCAAGGACACCACATATAGAAATGCCGTATATATAGCAAACTTGCTGACTGACAGTGAAAACCTTACCCCTCTGTCCCCCCATCAGTAAATCAGGACATCCCCAGTACTTGCCCCCTTCCCCTTATATCTAGGGAACAGGTCATCACTGCTTTCTCAAAGGCAAAAAATACAGCCTCCATGTGACCCGATAACATCCCAGGCTGCATCCTATGTGAACTCAGGCAGGAACTTGCAGCACCATTAGGTACTCTATCCAACCAAAGCCTGAGTACTGGCTTCATCCCAGCTGAGTGGAGGACAGCCATTGTCATCCATTTACACAAATGTGGAGCATCCACCGATCTGGGAAATTATAGACCCATTAGCCTAACTAGCCTGATCTGCAAGGCCATGGAATTGATTATCATGGACCTCATTAACAAGGACGTTGACAACCTCCAAACACTTGATCCCACACAGTCTGACTTTGTCAGGGGGAGGTCATGTCTGCTAAATTTGGTCAACTTCTTTGAGACAGTCACCAAAGCCATGGACGAGGGGAAGATGGTGCACACCACCTACCTTGACCTGGCCAAAGCCTTTGACACTATTCCCCACTCGAGTATAATAGATAAACTCTCTCGGCTAGGCATCAATCCATATGTTACCAGATGTGTAGCAAACTGGCTCACTGATAGAACCCATGTAGTCAAAATAGGGGAATCCACCTCAAGCAGTAGACTAGTAACAAGCGGTATACCCCAGGGTTTGGTCTTGGGGCCTCTGTTATTTGGGATATACTTTTCTAAAGTGCAGGCCAAAACCAGTGAGCTGTGGCTGACAAAGTTTGCAGATGACTGCAAGCTGGGTGTTGTCATCAATTCCCCTAGTGGTGTGGACATTCTCCAAGAGGGTCTCACTCAGACAAATGACTGGTGCCAGAAACATGGCCTCAAGCTGAATACCAAAAAATGCATCATCATCCAATTTGGGGAGAATGATGTCCCCACAAATTATCACATTAATAACAGCATCCTAAGCATGCAATCAGTCCTGAGGGATTTGGGCACTCAGGTTGATAGAAACCTGACTTTTGACTACCATGTTGCTTCAGTTGTACAGAAATCCTTCTACAGGGCCCACCACATAAGTAAGGGTATCTCATCCAGAGAAAAGGAGGTCATAATATCCCTGTATTCTTCCCTTATAAGGCCCATTATTGAGTGCAATGCCCCTTTCGGCATGTAGCTGGAGAAACCACAGAGGTTCCCCACCAGGAGAATCCAGGGCCTTAAACATCTACCATACACAGATAGGCTAAATGCCCTATCCATCTATTCAGTTTCATGCAGACTTCTCAGAGGTGACCTCTGTCTGGCATACAAGGCAATCACGGACCCCATCTTGATGGGACTGCTGCATATCCGCAAGTCAAGCTGCACTCGAGTAACCAGCACACGTGGCTTCAACCTGGTCTGTGACATCAACAAGACTTGATGGGAAGATTTGTGTCCCAGAGACTCCCTCATCTGTGGAATAGACTCCCTCTCCACATCAAGCACAGTGCCTCTTTACCCCTTTTTAAGTGCAACTTAGATAACTAGATGGGAAACAGAAAATATACCTCTGGGATTCCACCTGTGTCGCTGCTGGACAGGGACATCGGGTGCTGATTTATCTAAACATGGGCTAAACTCTTGGCTAGTCTTATAAGGGTCTCAGGGCCAGTAGCCTAGTAACCTCCTATGATCCTATGAGAGAAAGCAAAGGAAGTAAAAGAAAGGGCATTGAAGAAAAATATTGTGGTCTGTTCATTTAGAAAGGTAGGTGAATGAGTTATTGTTGCAATGAAGAGCTAAGGAAGGAAGGAAGGAGTATGTTAGGAAGGCAAAAGGGTACAGAGAGGAGTAGCAAGGGAAGGGAAATGAGGAGCACTCATGGAGGATAAGAAGACAAGGAAGAGAAATATTACAAGGAGGAGAATCAAAATGGTAATGTATGAAAACAGATGAATTGGGAATTGTATGGAAGAACTAACAAATATGAGAAAAAGAACAGAAATAAGGGCAGTAGCAAAAAGGCTGCAATGGAGAGGATAAGGGAACAGGGAGTAGAAAAGGTAGGGGTGGATAAGTCAGAGTGGCACTCGGTAATGCCAGAAACTAAGGAAATCAAATACAGCTGAGCTGAAAGCATCAATAGTATTGAGTGAGATAAGTGTGTTTGGAAAAATGGAAAGACAGGCCACTAATGCAAGATTGATAAAGGTGATACAAGGTACATGATGTTCAGGAAAGGCAGGGTAGTCAAGGATTGTGGAATGGTGGCAGGCGAGTGGCTGATGGGAGGGGTGATAGAAAAGAGTGGGCAGGGCAGGGGAAACAGAGGAATGGACAAGATGGCAAGACTAAGAGAAAGGAGAAGAGCCAGTGATTAGCTCTAAATTAGATTGCTGATATTATCAGTTCCCTCTACAAATAACTAATGTAAACATAAGGGAGGATGAGCTAGCTAAGCATGGAATCTAGAGATGTACAGAGAAGCAGAGAGTAATCATGATTAGAAATCTAATTTTACCTGAGGCAGATTAAATCCTATCTTCCAGGCTGAGCAGTGAAAACAGACTGACTAAAGCATTTGATCTAGGGGTTCCAACAAAAATTAGTGGTTGGAACCAAGAAAAAAGTAAATCTTAGTCTTATGTACTTTAGGGAGTGGAAGCAAAAGATCTGCAAGTCAGGGCTCTACAGGCTGGTAAAAAACATGTAGTATTTTGCAAAAAAATGAATCTTTATTGATCAGAACAGGAATAACAAAATAAAAATATCAAAAAAAAACCTCACTGCTCAAGAAAATATTTACATAACATTTACATAAAATCTAACAAGCTCCCATATATTTATAATCATTTGAAAGTGCTCTTTGTTGATTCAAACATGATGCTGCAGTAAAGTAAAATACAAAAACAATGACCAAATTAAGTTCAACATGACCTGTAATAACAAATTCTAGCATAAAGGGTCACCTCCTTTAGACTGGTCATACTTCAGGCTATTGTCCATCGTCTGTTAAACTTGTCAACATTGCACCCAAAATTACTTTCCGCAGATTCACCCTTGTCTCACAACTTAACCCTGACAGGAAATACATACAACAAAAAGGGCAGTTACTATACTTGGTAACCTACAGACTGCTAAGAGGTGAAGTGCCTGGCACAGAAGGCATCTTCTGACCCAAAACTGATGGACTTACTGTACATTAGCAGGTCAGGTCACATTAAAAGTATGTGGTCTAGGGATCTAAACATCTTCTGCATCACCAACAGAACAGTTTGGAGGGACAGGTATATCTCGCAGAGGATAGTGCTGCTCTGAAACAGACTCCCCTTCCACATAAAACAGAGTTCATCCTTGTCCATATTCAAGCTCAACTTGGATCTGTGGATTGCTAATAGAAAATTTACCACAGGGCAACCTCCTGTATTACTAATGGACAGAGGCAGCTCCTAAATGCTTTATCTCATGCATGGGTCCCCTCAAATTATTTGTTAAGGGAAATTAGATAGGTTTAATATCGCCCACACTGGCAGCTAGCCTAGTACCTACTTATGAGTATCTCTTTAGCAGCAATCTTAATTTTCTGCAACATACCACACCACTGTTCTGATTAGACCTCTTAATATAGCGGAACAGTATATGTTTATTTATTAATGAACTAAATAATTTACATTTGTTGACTGTGAGTTAGGCTATTCAACTTTTTCATTGGAAAACTGAGGATAAAAGCTTCAAAAATTACATGCAGATTTAGAGTAGTTACACTTTCAAAACAAACATCACAGTAATAATAGATTTAGATAATCTTCTTCTTCTGGCTTTTTCCCGGTTAGGGGTCGCCACAGTGGATCACCTTGTCCGCACATTGATCGGCAGTGGAGTTTTACGGTGTCGAGTTGCCAGCCTGGCACCCAACCTTCCACAGAAGGCACACACACATGCACACCTAGGGCCAATTTATAGTGTCCAATCCCCCTGCAGCATGTCTTTGGGAGGAAACCGGAGCACCCGGAGGAAACCCACATGACCACAGGGAGGACATGCAGACTCTGCACAGAAGGCACCCCAGCCGAGGATCGAACCGGAGAACCTCTTGCTGTGAGGCAGCAATGCTAACCACTGCACCACCGTGGCCGCCCTAATAATAGATTTAGATAATAATATAGACAAATTATAGACATGTTTAGCAAGAATTATGAGGTTTAAACATCTATTTTCAAAAGTAATAGTTGAATAACTTAGTGAGAATAGGGATTACATTGTTTTGAAAAGGAGTTTCTTATGCTACATAGCCAAGGACCCTGATTTTCAAGCTTTCCACAAAAATGACTGGAATTGCAGGAGCTAAATCTTTTCCCACAGTCCCAAGCCATTACAATGAAAAGCATGGAGATGCACTTTGCCATCTGGCTGTTCTCAGCACAGATGTCTGTGGTTGCTTTCAAATAAATATGGTAGCTCTGAGATGAGGCAGCATTCTGCATTGCGTTCTTCATGATTTGCTGATGTTACCACAAACTGTAATCTGCCATGTGTGCTTCAACCAAAGAAAGGACGTGATTGGTTGCAACTGTCTGAAGTTTCTCTGCAGCAGCAGTGCCTTTAAATAGCTTCCAGTTTAGAAACTAGATATCTGTTTCTTAAATGCCCTTGTATGGACTTTACTTTGACAGATATTTTTTTTTTGTTAAGTTCCCTTTTAAGGACAGTTCAAAAGGTTTACTTTGATTACCGAGAAGACTTGGACAGGTCAGATAGCTTGGAGGGTTAGAGGGCACAGAAGACCTGGAGATTTTTATTTATTTATTTATTTTAAATATCCTTTTAAGGACAGCTACTGCTGGAAAGACCAGGAAAGAGCTGCTGGCAAGTTTCTATTAGAGAGAGGTAACTGGGGATACAGATTAATGTGATGAATGAGACCTGTATTTTTCTTTGTAATTTTTTGTGTGTATGGGGGTTGGTGCATATGTTGTCAGGTAAGCTGGGGATTTAAAGTGCATTATTTGTATTTTAAGTTGTTATTATTTCCGATTAATTGAGTAGATATAGCTTTGCAGGGGTACTAACTGATGCCACTTTTTTTGGGGAGGAGGTGTAAATTTAGACTCAGACATTTTAGATATACATAGTTATGTGATATCTGGCAGTCTATGGATAAAAGTGACTGATCCCTGTTGGTGTGTGTGTGTGTGTGTGTGTGTGTGTGTGTGTGTGTGTGTGTGTGTGTGTGTGTGTAGATTATAATAGGGATGATTCTGGCAGCCATCCAGTCCCTGGTCTCTCTTTGCCTGTTTGATTTGGCAAATCACTGAGGATTGTAGTCATTAAATAAGGAGGGGGCTAGATGTGGCTCATCTCAGAGCTTGGGGGTTGGTATAATGGTTAAGGTGTTTGATTCACAGACACAATGTACAGTGCCTGATTCTCACATTTGGGAAGGAAATTGAATAGACTTAGAATGTTCTATTAAGAAAGCTAGCCTAGTAAGTAGCTATGAACTTATGAAACCTTGAATCTAAGGAAAATGGAAAATGAACATTTTGGTCAGGAGGGTTAGCATAATGATTAAGGTGTTTACCTCACTGACACATAGTATAGGGTTTGATTCTTACCTTTGGGAAATTGTCTAGGCTTAAAATGGCCCAAAAGGGCAGCTAGCCTAGTAATTGCCTATGAACCTATGGATGAAAGCAACTTACCTTTATGCCATGTGCTCATTTTAAAGTCCACCTTTATAGAGCTAGTGTGCACTTATCTGAAATAATTTGGAATATTTATTTTGTGGCTACTTGTTTCATTGGAACTGTCCCTGACTTCACCGACTGTCCATGACTTTGCTTCATATTTGTGGGCTGGCAGGTAATTGAGGATTGCAGTCAGTAGTATGACATACCTTTATCTCTATGCCCTAGGAGCCGAAATGTATTTGATATTCAAGAATATGTATGGTAAGGATTATATTAATAGTAGTTTGGGCAATTAAGAGGAGCTGTGTGCAAAAAAATTGGGATGTACTGGTGATAAGGGAATATGCTGTCAACACTGTACTGCAACCAGGGAAAACAACCACCCCACCCCCAGAATAGTGAACAACCATGACAACATCCCCACTCAGCTCAACAAATTCTTCACAGAAACTATCCAAAACCTAGCCAACAACCAACTAAGCCCCAACAACCCATCCCCAACTAAAACACCCTCTTCACCCAAAACAAATCTCAGTTACCCCATCTTCACCTTCAACCCAATGCCAACCAAAATCATAAAAAAATTACTCCTAAAACTTAAGCCAGCCTCTACAGCTGCCGATAATATACCTTCCGAATATCTGCAACTACCAGCTGAAGCAATAGCCTACCCTGTCTCCATATTAATAAACATATCTATCTCAGAGTGCAAAGTACTCCATCTTTGGAAAATATCACATATTACACCACTGCACAAAGGGGGTACATCTGTAGAACTTAGCAACTATCGACCCATAGCTATACTATCCCCCCTATCAAAACTTCTAGAGAAGGTTGTCCACATGCAACTGATGAAATACCTCTTAGAAAACAAATTACTATCCACTCAGCAACATGGTTTCAGACCCTTCCATACCACCACCCCCGCACTTACATCATTCACTAATACCGTCAATAACCACAGAAACAATGGACTGCTAGTATCTGCAACTTTCTTAGACTTATCTAAAGCTTTTGACATGGTCAACCATGAAAAACTGCTTCATACACTAACCACCTTAAATCTCAGCTTCTCTACTATTTCTTGGTTTAAGAGATGCCTAGATGGTAGGCAATAAGCTGTAAAATGGCAAAATCAGCTCTCTTCCTTACTGCCTGTCTCCCTAGGTGTTCCCCAAGGCTCCATCCTGGGTCCTTTACTCTTCAACCTATTTACTAATCAACTACCATTCACCATACCCAAAGCCTCAATAGTCCAATATGCAGATGATACCACCATTATCTGAGCAGCCAACTCCGTTGACCACCTCCTCTCCCTAACACAAAAATGCTTTTCCCTGGATGAAATATGGATCACTAACCAAAACCTCATTCTAAACCCAGCCAAAACTAAATTACTCCTCTTCAACCATCACAGATCTCCACCCTCCTTATCTAACTTTTCAATCTCCTCTCATATCAACACCATCATCACACCCAGCAGTCACGCCAAACTGCTAGGCCTCGAAATTGACAATAGCCTTAAATTTGACATTCATATCTCCCAGACCATTAAAAGAGTCCACAGAAAAATGGGCCTACTTTATCACAACAAATAGTTTCTCACCAGTCACTCTAAGGTTACCACAGCCAGGACACACCTCCTATCGACCCTACTTTACGCCTCCCCCGTGCTTACCAATCTCCGAAAAATTGAGCTCAACAAACTAGATAGCTGTTACAATAAAATAGTCAGATTCGCCACAGGATCACCTTCTAGAACCCACCATTGTGAAAGCCTCAAAAAACTCAACTAGCTAGAACTCCCCTTGACCCTTCAAGTCAACCAACTTGCACTTGCTCACAAAGTACTACATCATCCAGGCAACACACCGGCCCTGCAGCAACTACTCCAGCCTTACACTACTACCAGATCCCTGAGATCAAGTACTCAACACCTCCTTAAGGTAACAAACTTTAAAAATGAGGCAGGTAGATCCGTTTATAGCCACTTCATCTCTAAAATCTGGAACTCCCTTCCAGCCCACATAATAAATAACAATTCCACCATCCAATTCAAAAAACTACTCAAAACACATTTCCTGAATCACAGATTATGTACCTGTACTACCCCTGGATAGTACCTCATATGTCTCTGTTTACGGCAACTAGAGTAACAGCTTATCTACTGCTTTTGTAATGTCTGCGTGGAGTAATAGTATCACTGAACACTGTAAAGAAACCTAAAGGACAGAGTATGTCTCTCGTGTAGAAATGAGTTATGGAAGTTATCTACTCTATCTTCCTGCTATACTTGCTGTTAAACACCTCTATAACATGTATATATTAATGTAGCCTGTGAATGTTGGCAAATGCACTCTTTGGTTAACTCACTATCTTATATGTATTATACTTCTATATGAAGTATAAAGATTGTGTACTCTATATATTGTTTAATGTACCTTTTGGTTAACATGTCTTTCTCTTGTTAATTTTACTGCTCTGGAAATTTTCTTCCCGGGCCTCCACTGAAAATGGACATATATCCAGTTAGACTATCCCAGTTAACAAATGTAAAATAAATAAAATAAATAAATAAATATGGGGAATTTATGGGGGTATTAGTTGGCTTTTTGAGGAAGTTCCTGTTGAATAATTTGGAAGTGAAAATAGATTGTATGGTGTAGTGAAAGAACTAGAGGACAAGGGGCATAAAAGTAGTTGAGAATTTAGTGAGGAAAGGAGGAAATTTTACAGTATATTTCAGTTTTGCAGACTGGAAAAGGTTTCAGGAGAAATATGCATTAAATGGAGGGGAATGTCTGATGTATCATCAACTGCATTTTTTCCTTTTAAAACTTAGTTTGGGAGAGAAGGCATTTTACAGGATGTTAATAGTAAAGGGATTAAAGTGGATAAGTTTGGAGGCTGTGAAAAATATGATACTCCCCCATGCTGCAGGATGTTGTACAAGAAGCTTAAGTTTTCACAATATTTTGGAAGCATCAAAAAATTTAGGTTAAAATGAACTAATGTGGAATGCTTGTTTTCACACAAAATGAATGGACTGAGATATTGCATAGATTGTCTAAGTTGAGGATAGTTGCGCTGGAATTGGGCCAATGTATGAGATGGCTAGATACCTGGTATAGATCTCCGATGCACTTATTACAGTGCTGGAGATCAGGCAATGGTTCATGTTGAAGGTGAGACTGGTTATATTAATTTGTTATGGAGCTATGTTAAGGAGGGTCCATTATGGGAAGTTATTTACAAAAAAGTGGTTATTATCAACTGGAAGTTTATATTGTTAGGTCAAGGGGGTGGGGGGCTGTCTGAGGGATAGAAGGAAGATGAGAAGATACAAATCCTACTTCTGGGGTGTTGGATATGAAGTATTATTGCTTGATATTGGAAAGGAGGAGGTAAGATTGAAGGGGATGAAACTGCAACCAGGAATTTGCAGGTCTACAGAAGGGTACCAGCAGCACAAGAAAATAAGGAGAAAAAAGTTAGTGTCTATATTAGTAGGAAAGGGGTAAGGATGAGGTATTTAGTTAAAGTGTAATGTTTTTGGCAGGCATGGGAAGGGTGAGTGCTCAATCAGATGGCATGGCTGGTACAATTTAACTTTCTTCTATTGCTGCTAGCAGCTTGTTCTATGTTTTAATATTTATTTACTATTTTATGTGGATTCAGTGTTATGCAATGTTTCTTTTTTACATTTGATTTTGTTTAGAATATTCAGTAAATGAGATTAATGTGTGTGTGTATATATATATATATATCATTGTTTTAAATGTATTGTTATGTCATTAGTTTGTTTGTGTCTTTCGGCTTTTCCTGGTTAGGGGTCGCCACAGCAGAACTCCGGTCCGCTAATGATTGGCAGTTGATTTTTACATACCGGTTTGCCAGGCCTGATACACAACCTTCAACAAAGGTACGCCCATTCATGAATGTCTCCACGCAGAAGACGCTGTAACTGAGAATCGAACCGGACAACGTCTTACTGTGAGGTGACAACGCTACCACAGCACCACCACCACGGGTCCATTGTTATGTCATTAGTACAGCTACATAAAATAAAAAAAAAATTGAGTGAGGTGATTTTGACACAGTAAGAAAACAGAGTTTACTGGCAATGGCTCAGATCACTATGGAAATCCAAGGCTGCATGTTTCATGAATGGTCTTATTTCAGATCTAAAATAATAAGATCATATCTGTTTGAGTTGAAGCGCATTTTAAAGTTTGGTTTGGCAAAGAAGGTCTTAACAGAAAGGTAAATATATTAGAAATACTTGTAATAGCTTGAGGAGCTCTCAGTTTCTGATAACATGATTACTTTGATTACTTAGTAAAAATATGCAAAAGGAAGGCTGAGTCTGTAAAATCCATTTAGGCATTGTGCGAGAGAGGACAGTACCTGGTTTCCCAGATAATGGTACAGATCCAGTTTTGGAAAGTCTGACAGCAAGTGGTTATGATACCATATTTCACCCATGTTAGCTAGCCTGTGCCTGACTACCACAGTCAGAAAAGCATGAGACCCTTAATCTCATGTTTGTAGGTTCTAGAAATATGGGTGAGTCCCTTTTAGTCTGGCAGTTGGTACAGAGGGTGAAGGCTGTGAGCTGTAGTCCCTGTGGTACAAGGCTTGAGACCCTCTGTCATCATTTGCCTACTGTGTGACCTTCAGCTTGTCACTTAACCAGACATTGCTTGGGGGAAACTGGCAATTTCAACTAAGCTCCTCAGTGTTTCCCATGCATACGTCTCAACCTCTTAGTGCAAGAAATCTGAACAAACCCTAAAACAATGGGGGGGACAAAGGCCCAGAAATAGAGACATATTTTAAATATTGTTCTTATTAACTTAGGAAGTGGCTAAAATAACAGAATTTGTGGTAGCATGCATTTTTTTGAAAGAAATGAAGTCTGAAACTCAAACTGAATGTAAAACACAACAGGTAATGAGTTTTTTTTACTTTATTTCGTACCTCAGATCGCAAAGCATATTTCGCTACCCTTCAAACCAACCACAATACCAAGCCCAAAATGTTTTGGAAACGAATCTCATCTCTCCTCAAACATGGGAAAATGGAAAACTCTTGACCTAACCCAGATGCATCCGATATGGACTTAGCGACCCAATTTAACTCTTTCTTCATAGAATCCATCAACAAGCTAACATCATCCTTCACCAACAACTCAGTGACTCCTCCTCAGCCTGCACCCCCCCACAGCATCCCTTGCCCCCAATCTCCACCCTTCTCCATCAATCCCATCTCCATATCCACCATAAAAAAAAAAAAAACTTCTAAAATTAAAACCTGGTTCCAACCCCCTGATGAAATTCCCTCCTACTTCTTAAAAGTAGCTGCAGAAGCCGTTGCCCTCCCTGTCAGCATACTAATCAATTGGTCTGTCTTAGAATGCCAGGTCCCCCAACTCTGGAAGAAAGCCTTTATTATTCCTCTCTACAAAGGCGGCAAAAATTACATTCCAATCTTCCGCCCTATCGCTATCTTATCCCCCATTTCCAAGCTGCTTGAAAAATGTGTCCACCAACAACTCTTACCCTATCTCATTAATAACCAGCTTCTTACCCCTACGAAGCATGGTTTTAGACCAGGTCATAGTACCTCAATTGCTCTCCTCTCATTCCTAGAGACAATTAACAAAGCCCGTGATTCTGGCCACTTCATGTCCGCCCTTCTCCTCGACCTCTCTAAGGCATTTTACATCATTTCCCAAAACCTGCTTATTAATAACCTCTCCAAACTTAACCTACCCTCTTCCTCTATCAAGTGGTTCTCCAGCTACCTCACAAATAGGCAACAAGCAGTTAAATGGAAAAAAGCCATCTCACTCTTCCTTAATACATCCACAAGTGTCCCCCAAGGTTCCATTTTAGGCCCCCTAGTATTCAACATATTCATAAACGATTTCTACCAAGCCATTCCGAACTCCAGCCTCATCCAATATGCCAATGATTCTACTATTATCTGCTCCTCCCCTTCCATCACAGCTCTTAACAATCTAACACAAAGTGCCTTCTCCTCCACTGAGCAGTGGATGTTAGACAACCATCTGGCCCTTAATGCAACCAAAACAAAACGTATGCTATTCACCGCTTCCAAAACCTCTTCCCTAGTTAAACAATAATTCGTAATTACCAGCAAAAATAATACCCCCTAGAAATAGTCTCTGACACTAAATTATTAGGAATACTCATCGATGAGCAACTAAAATTCAACAAACATCTACAAGTTAATATAAAAAAAAACATAAAAACTTGGTATGCTTTACAGTCACAATTGTTAAATCTCTCCCTCCACCAGGCTTACACTAGCCAATGCATATCTCATCCCGTCCTTTCTATATGGTGCATCTATCCTCACCAACCTTCAGTCATCCCTCAAAACAAAACTCTCATCTTGTTATAACAAGATATCTAAATTTGCTGCAGGTCAAAGAGCCTCTTCCCACCATTGTAATTCCCTTCACCAACTAAGTTGGCTGGAGTTACCTAACTTCCTCACTTATACCCAACTCATCCAAGCACACAAACTCATTCATAATCCCTCTCTCTGCCCCTCCTTAGATAATACTTTTGAAATGTACTAACCAGATTGACTCCTAAGATCCATTTCCCAAAAACTAATTAAATTGCATAAAGACACGCATACAGCTGGGAATCATCTGATGTTCTTCTCTCTAGCACGCCTCTGGAATTCCCTTCCTTCTCCCATCTGCACCATTAGCAGTCTCTCATCGTTTAAAGCCTCACTGCACTCACACCTTACTTCACAATGGAAATGCTCCTGTTCCTGTCCTACTTAATTCTTACTACACTTTCTTTCCAGTCTCCCAAACCTATTTTGTACCTTTTACTGCCTCCTATAGTTCTACATCCCAAGTAATGTATTTGACCAACTACTAAAATAGTTACCTTATGTTATTATTTCAGAAAAAAAATGCATTTTTTTTATTTCTGCTTTTATTTGAATTAATTTGATGTATTTTGTAAATGAAAAAAAAAAAGATTTTTATTATCATATTTACTACTGTAATCTAAAATGTTTATTTGAAATGCGTACTATGTATGTGTATTTTTCGGTACTATGTATTCGTATTTTCCTGGAGCTTTTCTCCCCAGGACTCCATTGAAAATGGGCTCCTTGCGACCCAATGGACTATCCTGGAAAACAAACTGCAAATAAATAAATAAATAAAATGTCTGTCATTATTTAGTGACTTTAAACCTGTAGGATTGGTCAGAAATCCACAGATAAGGAACAGACCAAAAATATAAGGCAAAAATCTGGACATTCTGTGAAAATCTGGACGGTTATGGATTATTTATTTATTTATTTATTTATTTATTTTACATTTGTTTACCGGGCTAGTCCAACTGGATACATTTCCATTTTCAGCAGAGGCCCGGGGAGAAAAGCTCCACATTAAAGTTAATACAAACAAAGTCTTTTACATAAAGAAAGTAATTATTTAGTAAAATACATCAGAAATAGGGTTTATTCTAAATTCTAGTAATTAAAAATATAAATAAGTAAGCACATTAACTCAAATTTCTTTACAGTACAAGATTGGCGAGATTATACTTTAGTAAAACATTCAAGAAGAGTCTATTTAAAATGTAAGTGTAAACCATAGAGAGAAGTATATACATTCATAACAGAGGCTAAATACCAAGGGAGAGGTAGAGAAAAGACTACTCAAGGACAAAGAGTAGAAACAGGAGAGAGAAGGAGATTTAGAGAAAAGTAGTTAGTAGAATCATGAGATTAGTCAGGATTGATGCATGGGCATAGCCAGAGTGTTTTTAGATGTTGTTTGAGCTTTTGTTTAAAGAGGAAGGGTGATAAAATAGAAGTTAGAGTGGCCGGTAGACAATTCCAGTATTTACCTATAGTGTTGGCGAAAAGTGAATCACCTGCTATGTTATTGGACTTACTTAACTTGACCAGAAGTTTATTAGAGGAGCGTAAAGAATTTAGGTTAGAATAAGGAGAAATAAGGTCTGAGAGTATAGGAGTATTTTTAGGTTGGTAAAAAATTCTGTGAACAAAAGTAAGTTGGGAGAGTAATAGTGTATTTTCTAGTTCAAGCCAGTGTAGTTGTTGTAGATTCTGACAGTGGTGAGTTCGAAATGGGTTTCCGGTGGCAAATCTAGCAATGCTATAGTATGCATTTGCTAGTTTAGTAAGGTTATTTTTCTTTAGGTTTGTGTATATGGATGAGGCATAAAGAAGAGTAGAAATAAGATGAGAGTGTGCAAGTGTGATTTTTGCTTGTGGAGTTAAGAAGGTTTTAATTCTATATAAGGAGCCGAGCTTTCTATTAACAGTTTTAATAGTGTTATTAATATGATTATCAAAAGTGAGGTTATTGTCAATTGAAATACCTAATAGCTTAGTGGTAGAGTCAGGGGCTATATGTGTGCCATTGTTAGAAGTAATTGTGAAGTCTAAGAGGGGAGACTTAATATTAGGCCTAAAGAGTAGGAGTTTGTTTTTTTTAGCATTCAAAAGGAGGCAGCGTTTCAAGAACCATGCCTCAACTGTGCTAAATACATTCTGTGTGAGGGTTAGTAGTTCAAGGGAGGAGTTTGCAGAGCATAAGAGTGTGGAGTCGTCTGCATATTGAATACAAGTAGCTTGAGGTATTGCTGCATGTAAGTCATTTATGAATAAAGAGAAGAGGAGAGGTCCTAGGATGGACCCCTGTGGTTCTCCAAGAGAGACTGGTAGAAGGGATGAAAGAGTATTATCCCAGAGAACTGCCTGTTGCCTGTTATTAAGGTAGGAAGTTAACCATTGAATAGCTTTGGTATCTAGAGAAAGGGATTCAAGGGTTTTTATGAGCATATTATGGTTTACCATGTCAAAGGCTTTTGACAGGTCTATAAAGAGTGCAGATGACAGAATATTATTATTGCGGTTTCTGTTTATACACTTGGTAAAAGATAGGAGAGCTGTTGTAGTACTATGAAATGGCCTAAAGCCATGTTGACAGTTGGCTAGTAAGTTATATTGAGTAAGGTGGTGCATTAGCTGATGATGAATACATTTCTCCATAATTTTTGCTAAGGGAGATAAGAGTGCAATAGGTCTATAGTTAGAATAGTCATTTGAGCTACCACCTTTGTGTAAAGGAATTATGTGGGAAATTTTCCAGATAGCAGGTATGGTACTCTCACTGATGGTTCTATTAATAATGAGAGATATGGGATAGGCAACTACTTCAGCTGCTTTTTGAAGGTATTCAGATGGTAACTGATCAGCAGAAGGGGTACAAGGTTTGAGTTTTTGGATGAGTTTAAGGATGTAAGAAGTAGAGATGGGTTGTAGTTGGAATATAGGGAGATTAGTAGATGTGCCAGTAGGAATATTAGCTTTGTCTATAGTAAGATGACTAGCTAGTGAATTAATGGTGTCTGTGAAAAAGGAGTTGAAGGCATTGGCAGTTTGATGTGAGGTATTCTTTTCGGGCCCAGAAGGTGAAGGTGTAGTAGAGTGGCCTGGGTGTAGGAGTGAATTTAGGGTTGACCAGAACCTTTTGGGGTTGTTATGATGAGTTTGGTGTAGTTTACAATAATAGTTCTTTTTATCTGTAAAAACAGCTTTTTTAGTGCTATTTCTTAACTGTCTAAAGGCTTGTTGGTCTGAGGTTGTTTTTGTACATCTCCATTTAGCCCAAGCTTTGTTCCTAAGTAGTATTTTCTGTTTTGTCTCTTTGGACAGCCAGGGGGCAGGTTTAGATTTAATTCTGATAGATCGTTTTGGAGCATGTTGGTCGACGACCGATAGGAATTTGGTATTGAAATATGTGATGGCATCTTCCAGGGTTAGGGTTTTTAGAAGATCCCATTTACAGGCTTTTAATTCATTTTTGAATGATAATAGGTTGAAATGTTTCTTGTTACGTAAAACCCTGTAGGTAGGAATGTGATTAATGTCACTCTTTTGTCTTATGATGTAAGTTAAGGAATGATCACTTACATCATCAGGCAAAGTTCATGTTGTATATGTTTGTTGCTGTTTGTTAATAAGAATCCAATCTAAAATACTTTCTTTGTTATTGGGTTTATTGATTCTTGTGGGATTAGAGATCAGCTGAGTAAAGCCATGTAGATTAATGTGAGATGAAGAATTATTTGTATTAGTAGAGGACCAATCACAGTTAAAGTCTCCTAAAATTATTGTTTCTTGTGGGTAGGAAGAGGATATCCAACTTAAGATATTCTCAATTGTAGTGTAATTATTGCCAGGGGGTAGGTAGATACAGATGATATAAATAGATTTTTTAGGGTTAAGTTGTAGTTTAGAGGTAAGGATCTCAGCTTTAACATCTTTTGGAGGGTCGGAAGGTTGTGCAGTGATTTCTAGTCCATTTTTAAATAGAAGTGCAACTCCTCCGCCCTTGCGTTGCATGCGGTCCATTCTCAATATGTTATATCCAGGGGGAAGTATTGCATTATCTTTAGTACTAGGTTTTAGCCATGTTTCAGTGAGACAGAAAATATCAAAGGAGTGAGTATCAAGGAGAGCATGGAGATGAGCAATCTTATTGTTAATACTGCGGATATTGAGGTGTCCTATGAGTAAGGCATTAGAGACAGTGGTAAGAACAGAGGGGATAGTGTATGAGTTGTTGTGAGGTAAATTAGTGGAATTATCAGTTGGTCCAGGATTGGGATGTATGTCACCATCACTAAGAGTTGGTGTTTTTAGTTCAAATGATGGTTTGCAGGAGAAGTTGGTTAGGTATTTGATCCTCCGTATGTTTGGATTACTGAAGTTAATGTGTGTAAGTCTATGGTATTTAGGTAATAGGTAGCTGGGGGTACATTTGATGTTTAAATGAATATAAGTTTGGATAGGATGTTGGAAGACTGTTTGTCTACGACAGTAACTAAAGTGGTAATAGTTCGGTGTTTCATAAGAAGTTAGGAGATAGATGGTGATTAAGCCTAGGGAGCATAAATATAAGAATGTTAGTTTGGTTAGTGTAGTTTTAGATATTAGAGACATATTGCTAAAAAGAGTTGTAAAGCCTTTTGATATAGTTAATATTTAAAAAAAGGAAACAGGTTAAAGTATAGGAAAGGTATAGTTTAGTTGAGAGGAGTAATTAAGTGTATGAGTGGAGGGTAGGTGTAGAGAGAAGGATTATTATAAAATAAGTTAGGAAGGATAAGGTGGTGATGTAGTAAGAGGGAGGTTAAAGAATGCAGAAGGGAAGGGAGTGGAGTTATACTAATAGGTAGTTACAAGAGATAGGAGGGCTCAGGGAGGGGGTGTAGTTAGGGAGGTATAAGTGTGAGAGCACTGGGGTTGGGTGGGATATGGGGGTAGGGTGAGGAGCGGAGCGGGGCAGAACCAGTCAGTGGTTTGTTCGGAGCCTATCAGACCTTCCAGGGAGCTTATTGCCAAAGTAAGTCAGTCAGATAAGAAACTGCTTAGTAAGGAAGGTTAATGGCAGTAAATGTAAAACAAACAGTTTGCAATTTAGTTTAGACAAAGTCCAGTTTTCAAATTACTCTGTAACCCAGTGTCTGTATAAGCGTTTGTAAAGGATAAAATTCAGTTGCCAAAAGAGTTAGCGAAGCAGAGATAATTAACAAACTTCAGCAGACTATAGGAAGCTTCAGACACTGAATTGTGCTGCCATCTAGTGGCATAAGAGAGTAAAGACCTCAACGTTTGGTTAGCAAGGGAGTTATTTTATATGGGAGGTAAGATGGCTTAGGTAAGTTCCGCTAGTGTGCTGGCCCAGCTCAGACAAGGTCTTAGCAATTGTAAAGGGAAAAATAGAAACACATACATAAAGTTCCGTAGGGCTCTCAGCTATAGACAAGCTGAAAATATAGTGATGCGTCCAAGTTTTCACACTTTGGGAAGCTGCGATGTAACTTCTTTAAATAATAAGTTACTTTTGGGATGCCCAACAGCAGAGGGGGACAACCCGATAAGCAGCACTTGGCTTCAAGCTAAAAGGAAGAAAAAAATAGGAGTATGGTAAGTACAGGTAGAAGGTATATATGGGTAAAAGAGAGAGGCTGTAAAAATGGAGTGTAGGAGTAGGTGTGAGGACAGTGTAAAAGAACCCAAAGGTTAACAGTGAAAACCATAAAAATTAGTTTAAAGATAAAGCCAATACCTTCTAAATGACCCTACAATGAGTAAATACATTAACAGACTTCCCCTCGAGGAGTTCACATGTACATAAGCTAACAAAAACTAGAGGTGGATATTACAGAACAAGGTGCATTTCCTTGCATATTTCAGCCTAGGAAATAAGTAGTGGCATGTTATCTGCCTCCTTCAGCAAACAACTTAAGACAGACCCTACTACACTTTTGAACAGTTCCTGCTTACAGTCACTAAAAACAACTTCCCAGTCAGCATAAGCAATGTAGCAATAGGAGAAAAACAACTAACAAAACACTTCTACAATGTACCCGCTTACCATAGGTAAATAAGAGATCCCACCCAACTTCCCACACAGTAACAGTAATATAGTGATAAGAAAACAACTAAAAAAAAAAACGCTTCTACAGTATTCCCGCTTACTCTAGGTAAATAAGAGATCCCACCCTGCATTAGCGATATGGCGTACATTCGCTAAAAAGCTTCCCGCCCAACACCAGCAATAAAACGATAGAACAGAACAGTTAATAAAACGCTTTTTAAAATGTTCCCGCTTACAATGGTTAAGTAAATGATTCTATCTTGCATCAGCAATAAGGCAATACATTAAATACGAAGTAGGAACATCAGACAACACTATCTAGGTCCCAGTGGTGCAAAGCGACAACTTTAGCTGAACCATAACCTTTGGAAAAGATGCAATTCAAACTAAAAGGAGGTTGGCATAAATAACATAATAAAGAATGCAGTACATTTTAGCAAACAGTGGTAACATAAAGGCAAGGAAACAATATACACATAAATAGTAGATTATCTGTTCAAGTTTGTCATCAGCAAATTAAAGTACATTTACATACACACTGAAGAAAGGAAACAAACAGTTATATTGCACTATGCAGTACAGAGGTAATACTATACCCACGAGCAGCACTGAAATTAACTTGACTTGCTTTCCTTTCTGACAACTATTAAATTAAATGCACATTCTAAGTTACAACATGTCAGAAGGAATAATTACAGTCCAGGCAAGCTAAGCAATAGACATCTATTTAATCAAAAAGTAGGAACTTACGAGCATGGGAGTAATAGATGATTAAAACCAGGTTCCTCACTATTTTGGAACTGATCGAGGGATATGTGCAGATTCTCTGAACAAAACAGCTAAGGAAAAAAATTGCATTCTCTCTTCTGGACAGACTCTTCCAATACACTGTACTTTCATTTTATCTCCATGGTGTTGGGACATATTTAAAAATATGATGGATCACATATTGAGGTCCATCAACTTCATGCAGCCGCTTACTTGGATGACACAGTCATCTACTAATTGGACTGGTAGTTTTATCTCCCAAAAGTTCAGACAGTGTTGGACCCCTTGAGGCAGGCTGGGCTTACTGTCAGTGCCCTGAAATGAAAGGTTGGCATGAGTTTAGCTACTTTGATAATGTTATAGGACTGTTAATTAAGCCCCAGAAAGACAGAAAACAGAGGCTGTGAAAGAATGCTTAGTTCCGCAGGAAAAAAAAAAGTCAAGTAAAGGCTTCCCTACAACCTGCAGGGTATTAGAGAAAATTAATCCCAGAATTTCATTCTATAGCCTGTCCTCGAACAGCCCTGACTAAAGGAAAGCTGTTTGAAAAAGTCTGGTGGATCCTAGAGCCTGATGAGCCATTTAACAGTCTTAAACAGAGTCTCTTTACTGAAACATTCCTGGTGGTCACTGACTTTTCTGAGCCTTTGATGGTCTACACAGATGCCACAGATGTTGGGTTAGGGCAGTGCTTACCCAGAGGATTGATAATGAAGAGCAATCAATCTATTATTGAATGGCAATGTAAAATTCAGCTGTTGGGCCCTGGTACTGCAAGTGTTTTGCTTCTGAATATAGACATTTCCCACAATGTGGACACTCTGTTTAGGATTTACAGACCTTCCTGTGTGCTTGAAGCTGGTGGCTTCAAGCTGTTGGGGGTGGCTATCATAGCATGATGGCTCCTGTGGGAAATCCTTAGCCGATGCTACCAATAGGCAAGGTAATGATAATTTATTGTCACTAGAGGTAGGTTAAATAGAATATCTGGAGGAAGAGAACAAGTTTATGTAATGGGAAACACAGAAAGCAGGGATTAGACACTGGTCCCCTTTAAGGGAATAACATGGAGTCCTGGGTAATGAGAGGAGGCTAGACACTGGACCAGCAAACTCAAAATATGGAAGAAGTCAGTTGTTAGAAAGTCCAGAGTAGTCTGAGGAGGTTATGGTAAATGAGAGATGCACTGAGGCAAGTCACCTGTGAGAATGGAGTCTTGATCTGAAGTGTCTGTGTTGCCTGTGGAAGTCCTGGTGGTTGGGATTCAGAATCACTTTTATCACAAAGGATTTGTGAACCAAAGACATTAGGTGTATTTAACCAACAAGGTATCACTTAAAGTCTTTGGCACACAAATAAAAAGTACCTTATTTGTCTCTCAGTGATACTGGGTTTATTCATGCAATAATAGAAACTATTCTTGAGTGCCTAAGACTTTGTTTGCTTGTTCATAAGGCACTGCTTGAAGAACTATTACATTTCACCTGTGCAAGCCCTGGTGAGAGGAAACTTAAGGTTTTTACTATGTTTGGCTTCATAAATTACTGTTACTTGAGCATCACTGTTTAAAAAGGTGCATTTGGGACTGTCAGCTTTGTTTATGATAGCACCTTTATGTGCAGTTCGTAGGTTCATAGGTTGGTATTAGGCTATCAGCCCTAGGGCCTATACAAGCCTAGCCATAACAATTCCCTGGCTATTTCTTCCCACACTATTTACTTCCCTGGACCCCTGTATAGCAGGGCGACTGATGTAATCCCTGGGGGGAATTTCCTTTCTCTCATCCAGTCATCAAGGTTCCTTTTGAAGAGGGCCAAAGTGGTGCTCTGCTTGACATGTATGGGCAGTCTATTCCAGAGTTTGGGGAGTCTTTGGGTCAGGAACCTATCCCTCCAGCATGTTTTGTTTATTGTGATGACAAGGTTTAGATCCCTGGAATATGTGGCTCTGAGGGATTGGGATTTCTTTAAGTGTAGCATGTCCAACAGCTCTGGGTTTGACATGGCCTTGTATGTTAAGCAGAGATCGCCTCAAAGTAAATGATATGCGACAGAGTATAGCTGGAGTTTTTTTAAGGTGATCAGCATAAGGCATCTGCTTTAGGCCTGTGATTCTTTTAGTGGGGTATTTCTGTGGCCTTTCCAGTTGTTACAGATGTCTTGAGAGGTACATACCAAATGGGGCATTGTATTCTATAATGGGTCTAATGAGGGATGAGTACAGTGGGACAATGACCTCCTTTTTTCTGGATGAAAAGCCTTTAGTGATGAGGTGTGCCACAGAGGAGGATTTTCTGACTGTTGTGGTGATGTGGTTATTGAAGGTGAGACCACTGTCCACCTGTGTCCCTATGTCTCTTATCACACTTTCGGTGTTTAGTGTACTGCCACCTATGGGATAATTCATGGGTACATGTTTTTTCCCAAAGGGGATAACTGTACATTTCTTGGCATTGAGCTTGACCCCATGGCTCTGGCACCAAGCATCTGTTTCTGTAAAGTCCTTTTGTAGAGTATCGACATAATTTGGGGATTCAGTAATGGCTCCCAGTTTGCAGTCATCTGCGAACTTTGTTAGCCAGAGTCCCTTAGTGTTGGCCTGTACTTCAGAGAAGTAGATGCCAAACAAGAGCGGTCCCAGGACTGAACCCTGAGGTACTCCACTTGTCACTTGTCTGGAGCTGGATTTGGAGTCAGCTACTTTTACAATGTGGGTTCTGTCAGTAAGCCAGTTGGCAACCCATCAAGTGATGTAGGGATTAATGCCCAGCTTAGTAAGTTTATCTATGATTCCATAGTGGGTGATGGTATCAAAGGCCTTGGTGAGGTCTAGATAGGCTGTGCCTTACCCTCGCCCATGGCTCTGGAGACTGATTTGAAGAAGTCAGTCAGGTTCAAGAGACAAGATTGGCCCTTCATGAACCTAAACTGGGTGGGGTCCAGTGTTTTAAGGTTGCCAATGTCTTTATTTATAAGTTCCATGAT
Organism: Protopterus annectens; assembly: GCF_019279795.1. Taxonomy (NCBI): domain Eukaryota; kingdom Metazoa; phylum Chordata; order Ceratodontiformes; family Protopteridae; genus Protopterus; species Protopterus annectens. The sequence continues at coordinate 49,560,625 of NC_056740.1, read as the reverse complement.
AATACATTCCATGGCCTTGCAGATCAGGCTTGTCAGACTAATGGGGCGGTAGTTCCCGGGATCCAACATGGATCCCCCCTTGTGGAGTGGGATAACTGTAGATGTGCGCCACTCAGTGGGCATGAAGCCTGAGGTGAGGGTATGATTAAACATGATGCTTAGATGAGGTGCCAGTTCATTTTGTAGTTAATGTAGTACACAGCCCGGGATGTCATCTGGCCCCCATGGATGCTATATTTTTAGCTTTGGAGAGTGCATTTTTTACCTGTGTGGCTGTTATTACCGGAATTTGGCAATCTTTCGGTATTGAGATGGGCCATTTAGGGGGTGAGAGGGGGGTGAAGTTGGCACTGAATCGATCTGCCAGGATATTGGCAATATCCTTGGGATCAGTATATTTAATGCCATTCTGTTGTAGCTCAGAACAGATATGAGCATTGCCATTAAGATTCTTGACATAGTTATAGAATGCCTTGTGGTTGTCTTTGGTGGTTGGGAGGGTGGCCTAATGGTTAAGGTGTTTGCCTTACAAACACAAGGTGCAAGGTTTGAGTCTCGCAAGGGATAATTGGCTAGGCTTAAAATGGCTCACAAGGGCAGTTAGCTTAGTACTAATCTATGAATCTTTGGCAATTTTATTTTCGTAACTAGCTTTGGAGGATTTTATGAGAGATCTCAGCTTCTTACTGAGGCTGGTAAGGGAGTTTTTTGCATCCTGGGATTTTCCTCTTTTCTGCAACAGTTTCTTCCTTTTGTTGTAAAGTTTGTTTATGGCAGGGGACCACCAGATTAGCTTCCTTTTTTTTGGAGGAGAGCATCTTGGTTCTATTTGGGATGGCATGATTCATGCATGAGTGGATGTGCTCGTACAGTGCCTTAGTGTAGGATTCAGCAGTCAAATTTTCAGTTCCCATCTGCATGGGTGTCATGAAGTTTGTAACTTCTGACTTGAGTAGCATGAAGTTGGCTTTGGAAAAATTTTTATGAAGGTTTCCTTACTGGGGGGTGGGGGTGGGGGTGGGATTTGGATGTTAAGGGTAATTAGCTTATGGTCTGACCTGACCAATGAGGGGGTGACCATAGGTGTGGACCATCGATTTCCCATGTTGGTAATGACCAGGTCTAGGATATTGGAGCCCCTGGTGGAACTATGGATTAGTTGATCCAGTGCATTGGAATTTATGAATTCCAAGAACCGTTGGGCAAAGGTGTTGGTATATGAGTAGTTTTCCCAGTTAATGGCAGGGTAGTTGAAATCACCCATTATTAGGGTGTTTGGGTGTATATTAATATTTTACAGTATGTTTAGAAAGGTGTAGTGAGAATCCTGGGGCATGGTGGGGGATCTGTAGCAAGCTACAGTTTGGATTGCAGTCTTACCTAGTGTTAGTTGCACCCGGATAATTTCAGACGCATTGTGTTGGGCAATTAACCTGGTGGTGTGAATATCCTTGGTGAATATGGACACTCCTCCACCTTTAGTGTTTCGATCCTGGTTTGGTGGTGGAAAAGTGTGGTAAGAGTTGTAGCCTGGTATTGCAGGGGTGCTCTCTGGAGCCTTGAACCAGGTCTCAGTTACTGCACAGATATCGATGTTCTCCATTTTTAGGTGTGCCTCGAGAGAGTGCATTTTGAGGTTTAGACTTCTAGCATTGAGTAGAATTACCTTCAGAGTTTGCATGCTTGTACCTGTTACGGTGTTGGTTTTGTCCTTTGAACTTTGCCTAAAAAAGCACTATAGGAGTGGCAAGAGCCTTCGCAAGTAACCTGAATCCCAGGGACAACAGATGCAGACCATCTCTGGCAAAGCATAGTGGTCTGTCGATCATGTCGTCCCAGGCAGACAGATACTGAATCCCCTTTGAATGACTCCAGAAGCTTAGCCAATTGTTGAAGTCAATCATTTTGTCCTTATATTGTGGTATCATTCTGGGCGAAGGCAGGATAATACTCAGGGCTAGGGTCATACCTGCCTGGGACACATGATCCGAGAGCTCTTCCATGTCTCTTTTCCAAAGGAAAGGCTGTTAAACCAAATCACAGCTTTCATGACAGATACTATTCTACTAAATGAAGTGTTTTATTTTTTTCCACGTGCCATTACCATTTTAATGTCTGTTCTGGTGCAATCTATCTGACATTTCATTTGTTTAAATAAAATCACCTTATAAATCAGAATGTAGGTACATTTGCTGCCTGAACCTTTGGCAGCACATATAAACAAAACCAGAAATCCTATGGAAAATGCAGACTAAAAAATGCAGTCAAAGCTTTTCATTGCAGTGCCATTTTGATTCATTATGGCACCCTTCAAGTTGAGCTCACACTCTTCTGTCTATCAACTGATAATCAGATATACCCAACATTAAACACAGCCAAGCACGGCTGTGAGTCATGAAGGTTTACAAAAACTATTAGCACAATATTTGCCCGTTTAGAAACTGACACTCTCATGTTTTAGAATCTATACCATACAACATTTCAGATAATTTATTTAACGCCTTTGGAATACAGAACATCAGATAAATTAAATCTTTATTATGCTGCTGTAAAAAACATTACCACTGGCCTTTGCCATTAAACAGCATAATAAGACATTACCAAATGCCCTATGTAGAGTGCAGGCTTACTAAAGGTTTGCTGTGCAGGTTTGTTGTTATGACAATATTTTATAATTAGTTACCAGTTAACAGTCATTCCAACATTAGCATTAGTGTCCAAAATCCATTCAAGTGGCTATACAAATTCTTAATTTTCTTTGAATACCAGATGGAGAGCAGGCCACAACTACCTCATTTACTCTTCATTTCCATAGACCAGTAAAGGTGTAGTTACTGCCAATTATCCGTCATAGCCTGAGGTGAATAACTGCATTCCTGAATTGAAGTGACCAGCTGCATTCTTGGGAAAACAGTTTGAACATGACTGGTAATGTCAGCTTGTACCATCTATTCTTTTATGGGATGCCTTTGCTGCATGGCAGTATCTGAGACATTGTGATTCACCAGTACTGGCCTGCTTTCTATCATTATCATCATTCTGTCTGCCATAACTGAGACAGAATTGTTCCTTTCCATACCAAGTGATAAACAGAACTAAAATATTTCAGTTAAGCATATACCATGTCTCAAACCCTGCACAGATTTTTAATGCCTAGTCACTTGCTTGTAAAACTAATCCACTGTGCTGTCTTAGTTTTCACAAATTACACACTGGCATACCTTTCTTCAACTTCCAGAATTCCACTCAGCCACAAATTACTCTTCCTTACTGTGTCATCCAGTCTGACCAACTTTTGCTCATTATAAAAATTTAACTACTTAGTTCTACTATTTTTTTCCTCAAATTTGTCACTCTTTGCTGTATTGCTAGCATAGGTGTGTACTGTTATTTTAGAAGCTTAATAGAAACATCTGCATGTGTCTCAATTTGTTCCACATATTGAGTCAGTAAACCTGAAATTTTTCATTTGCACAGTGCACAATCTGCGTCTATTTTCTGAAACCCCACATCTGATCAACAGTTACTGTCTTAACTAGGTTAGAGCCCCTCATCCATGAGGTGGTACTCTTTATCCTTATTTTCATTGAGAAATATCTTTCTCACTTTTTCACAAACCTGAGGACAGCATCTAGTCATAAGTAACTCCATCACTTACGCTAAAATTGAATTGAAAAACAACACACTTTATTGAAAAATTATATCACGTCTTGCTGTTGGTTTCTTGTTGTTACTTGCATTTACATGCAAGCATACCAAAGTATATTTAACTATTTATTGTAATCAACTAGTCTTATTACTGTATTGTACTGAGTACAATAAATACACAGAGACACCGCTTTAGTTAATATGCTTTACTGTTACATTTTCCTTTCGGATCTTACAAGCATGCAACACAGATGCCGTCAGCTCTCTATGGCAAATTCCCAAAGCTTGTTATACACACTCATATTTATACCAAAAAGTTTGATATTTTCTCTCAAAGCCTGATGTATATCAGTTCTTTGTATAACAGTTTTCCTTTGTTCCCTTGTCCTTGGTTCTTTGTAGTTTGATGATCCATGGAAACTCAGTCTTGCATTATCTGAAACGTGGTGTTCCAGCACTATGTTCTAACTTTATCTTGCTTGATGTTACATCTCTTTACTTTGTTGATGTCCTTCCAGCTGTCATCTGCCAGTTATTTTTACAGACTTTGTTTCTCAATAACATACTCCTTTACATGGATGCCAATATCTAATTAAGCTATGCCAGCACACTTACTACTTTCTATTTTTCAGCATTTTATACTATTTCTAAATTAACCCTTTATATTTCATATCATTCTTGCAGCTTTTTATTCAAACTAATAATCATGCTAGCAACAGTTACTATTATTCTTTCAGGTCCCCCTTATTTTATTTTATTTTTTTGGAGGAACATACTAAACTTTAGTTAAAGAAAAGACTGCATTTGTTTCATTAGCATCGCTATTTACAGTATTTACCATGACTTGTTAAGTTATTGCAACTCTTTGTAACCTGCAGCATAAAAACAATTTCAAGCTGTCATTATTATTATTATGACCCCCAAAACTGCTAACACTGGATGTATTAACCAATTTAGCAATTTGGTCCCAGACGATGACCATCTTATGAATATGTCCCACCAATTATGGGCAGTGTCAGCTTTTGTCTTGTCTTTTACTATTAACACTGGGTTATTTGAAACCACACATACAAACTGTGGTGCCACTTTAACAAACGTTTTGAAATTTTAAGGCAATATTGTCTATTTACACAACATTTTGTTCAATTTACGAATTTAGATACATTAGTACTAAATTGTAATCTGTCTATCAAAGACTTCCATTGTGCTTGTAAATATACACTCTGTGAGATATCTTGTTTTACTAGTTTTTATACCAAGCTCTTTTAAATCTGCATTTGGTATCTTTAAAACTTAGAAATGTAATATTGAGGTGCAATATTTTTTTTTGGTATTGTTGCCCTATCATAGTGCAAGTGGATGGTATTTTTACTATTTGATCTGTATGAGGTATTGGCCTGTTTCCCAAAATGGTATTTTAACCCATGGTCCTTTTCTTGTATTAATGTGTTGTTTTGTGCCATTTTTTCCCCTGTTGAGTTTATTCTTATTTTTTTGTTATTGTCTATACACTGTGACATTTTTGCATGATGTCTTCCCTTGTCAGAACTGTTAAATTTTTGAGGTAATGTACACCATGTAATAGAGATAGAGCTGTTTACTGAAATGTTTGTCAGTCTTTGATTTTTTTCTCTACTTTTATGTATGCCTGACCTTGTTCGGCTGACCATGCTGTTATATTTGTGTTAAATGTTATCTTCTCAAAGGCACATGCGGTATGCTTTTTACAACTGAAATTGTATTGTAATTCCCTCTGTTTTGATGTTCAGAATGATGCAAATGAAATGCGGATGTCTATGTTGAATGCTGCGTGCCTTGTCTCGTAGCTGCATTTTTATCTATAGTCCTTAAAGCATGTTTCAGACACTGAACATTCAGCTTGTCTCAAGCTGTACCATAATATATGTATGCTACCAAACAGAATTATATGTATTTAACTAACTATATTATTTCTACATATATTATAGCAACAGATGTGCATATGCATCTAACTAGCAAATAGACGTGCACATGCATTTATACATTTTAAACATATCTATCACTGTATACATTCACTCTGTTTTATTTTAAGTACAAAACTGTCTGTATTAGTATGTACTTTTTAGTCAAGTTATATAGCTACTAACTAGAAAGACATTGGGAAACAAAACCTTTAGTTTTCTTTTAATACAGCAAGTTAACACCAGCACAGTGATGACAACCATTGATATTAGAACTGGATGAATCTGAATATGACTCTGTAAAATGATGTTCTATACAGTAATTTATTGAGAATGTTTGAGGATTTTATTGCAAAGGCATTGCAGTCTTGTTTTTTGAAAAAAAAAAACACATATGTCACAAATGTCAAGCTTTGACTTGTTACTCTATTTACATAGATAAACCATTTACTATATACTGTACAGAATACACTTGCATGTACAGATTGTTTTTGCATTTGTATATACATGGCTGTAATGTGCATTCAGTCCAGTTTTCAAACCTAGCATTAAACTGAAGCCTGCTAATTATGTTACTTGAAAAATTAAAATGTATTTTTGGTATTACCACTTTGCACTTTTATCTCAGTGGTGCAGCGGTAGCGTTGTTGCCTCACAGTAAGAGGTTCTCTCGTTCAGTTCTCGGCTTGGGTTGGGAGTGCCTTCTGTGTGGAGTCTGCATGCCCTCCCTGCGGTGGAATGGGTGTTCGAAAGACATGCGTTGAATGGGCGTGCCTTCGTTGAAGGTTGGGCATTGGGTTGGCAACTCGATACCATAAAAACCAACTGCCAATCATTAGCGGACAGGAGTTCCGCTGTGGCGACCCCTAACTGGGAAAAGCCGAAAGACAAACAACAACATTTGAGTCCCTTTTGCAGTACTGTTTACACAGTTAGTGTAAAATTGAAAGTATGCCCTTCCTCCTGTAGTATACATCATGTTATTGCAGTATTGTTTATTTGCTTTATGCTGTGAGAATTGAATGTATGCTTGCCCTTTGGCTGTTACCTAGACTGTTACACTTTGGTCTTACACATTTGCTCATTTTTTTGGCCATTTTTAAAAACAGAAAATATTTTTATAAAGCTTTTGCTGTTGCCTATACTGTTAAAGTTGTAGTAGGAATTGCTTTTACTCATTTTGAAAAGATGGTTACTGTTACTAGTAGCTATTCATACCCTCCCTTTTTGTAAAGGGACCTGCATAATATATTTTAACTGCATACCAAAGCTCATGTACTGACTGTACTTGTAGTATTTACTTGCAGACTTTTGTTCTTTTTGCTTAATGCTGCAAGTGAATACTTAACAATAATGTTTTAGAAAAATGTAAGCCATTTGGCCTGGTGACCAGTCTTGTTTCCTTGACCTTATAAATTTCAGTACCAGTAACATTTTATCTTGTGCAACATTCCTTGTAACTACCCATTCCTGCCTGGAAAGATTTGAGGTCACATTGCTTATTTTTTTTCTTCCTGTGCATTCCAGATGCTTAACCCATAACTCCTTCAACACTTACTCGTACCTTCAGTCGTTTGCTAATATACTTGCAACTTGATATTAGAATGCAGTTGTAATAAACATTAACTTGCTTAACTATGCATAATATTGCTTTTGAATACTGTTTTTGCTGGAGTCTGTGCTATTTTTTATGCTATGATACAATTACAAAATATTGTAAGAAACAAAAGTGATATTGGCTTAACTAACACATGCTTAAAACAGATATATTTACATGATTTACATTTGTTGTCATTTTCCTTTGGCTACACTTTAGGTGAAAAGAAAATACATGCATGTCAGTCTTGTGACATCATGTCTACTGCATTTAACTACTTTCATTTGATTTCTATACCCTAGAACTGTTTTATTTGAAATGGTTTTAAAATCAACATTTAAGTGCCTTGCTTTAACTGAATGAAAGTTTGTGCTGTGTACACTTAACCATTAGCAACTGTTACTATTATTATTTCATTTATAATCAAAACTACACTTTAATTAACTTTTACCAAACAAGAACTGCTGAAAGAGTGCCCAATCTCTTAAACCATAGTGAGATTTTCGCCAGTAACCGTTCAATATTTTTGTTCACACTGGTCATAAAGATGGAGCTGTGATGGACTACAAAGATGTGGGCCTGGCATTCTAGGGAAACTGTGATTGAATGGGAAATTCATAGACATGGATCTGGTTACATGGCAGGAGTGCACAAGAGTGGGGGAACTACAGGGAAGCATGCAAAGTATCACCTGGGGAGATTGGGAAAAACTTAAAAAGGATTGCTATGGTGAAAAGAAAAGTAAGCTGTTGTGTTTCATTAGAGAGATAAAGATAACCATAAGAAAAAAAATGAAGAATATGCAGGAAGTGGAAAAACAAGAGAAACATCTTTTGAAAGGTTATGTAAAAGTTGTAATTTAGACAATGAAGTGCATCAGAAAGGTCAAAGTGGGGGGTGGAAGAAATAAGTTAGCAAAACATGCATACTTAGGTGAAATTAAGAAGATGAGGAGGGAAACTGGTAAACTAATGTGGGAAGGGTAAAATTATAAAAGAGCCCAAAGGAATTCATGGAAATTTGAAATTACTGGTGTTCACTTGAAAAAAAAAGAAGAAGAGTGATAACCAGTTTGAGAGAGCTGGATGTAGACAAGGAGAGATTGAACAGATGAGATAACACCTGAGGAGATGGAAGGGGATCTTTGGGGAATGAAGAATGATAAGCAACATGGACGAGCTGGGGTCTGGCTAGCTATGCAGTCAAAAAATGACTGATGATGAGGTTGAGAACAGAGTATCCCAGGAGACTACAGACAAATGAATCTGATCTGAGTGGTGGGTAAAATGATGAAGACCATCTTGAAGTGAGGGCTTAGAATGTCCCTAGTTCACAGTGGGATGCTCAGTGAATTCATTATGTGTTACAACTAATATATTCTGTCAGACTTAAGCTGATCTATTTTGTTACATGGTTTTCAGGGAAGTGAACAGAGGTGGTCCTGGGGCTATGATTTGTCTGGATTTCAACAAAAATGTAAGTCTGTCCCTCAGACATGGAGGCTCTTAGCAAATATGAGAGTGGTAACATTTTGGATGGAATGTGGCTTGTATAACAGACAACAAAGGTCAGTAGTCTGGGAGGCAGAGCTCAATGGGCAAGAAGGTGATATTCTGTGCGAGTGGGTGGTCCTGGACCAAGTTCCATTAAAGGATACTGTACTTAAGCAGACTGTTACAGCTCTTGAATACTAGGGACATTTGCTCTTATATTGCCCATAGGGACATTAAATTTCTATTGGGCTCACAGACCGTTAAAGGACTAAGCCAGAAATATTTATTCTTTCAAAAATATATATTATTAATTTTTGTCCTTTAGAATGGAAAAGAATGGAATACAATACCTAACTGTCTCAAAACTGGATTTATCATATTATTGCTAACTTCTTTTATTCATTTAAAAGCAGAAACTTATATAATGACTGAAGCATACTTCTCTGATCTAAAAATTCCACAAACAGAAGTTTTCAACAAACCCACTTACTAAGTTTTTAAAACAATGGCAATTGCAACATTACAACATTTAGAAGCCAACAGTGGGACACTGGCAGCATAATTATAGAAGGAAATAATTATGAAAAAATAGCAAAGTACGGAAACATGAAGAAAGTCAGTATGAAGGAAGTATGTAAAGACAAAATAAAAATGAAATACTAATAAGGAGGCACATGTTGACTGACTGACCATCTCATAGTCAGAAACACTGGAAATAAATAAATAACTAGTGACACTCATATTATTGAATGGGTTTGCACATTGCATACAAATAAGACATTGTGATCTGTAGTGAGAGTAGGGACCAGGTTGAGGAGACCCTGGAGAGGTGGAGATATGCTCTAGAGAGAAGAGAAATGAAGGTCAGCAGGACTAAGACAGAATATGTGTGTGTGAATGCAAAGGAGGATAGAGTAATGGTGAGGATGCAGGGTGTAGACTTGGCAAAGATGGATGAGTTTAAATACTTGGGATCAACAGTTCAGAGCAATGGTGAGTGTGGAAGAGAGGTGAAGAAGAGAGTACAGGCAGGGTGGAATGGGTGGAGAAGAGTGTCAGGAGTAATTTGTGACAGACGGGTACCAGTAAGAGTGAAAGGGAAGGTCTACAATAGGGTAGTGAGACCAGCTATGTTGTATGGGTTGGAGACGGTAGCATTGACAGAAAGGCAGGAGTCAGAGCTGGAAGTGGCAGAGTTAAAGATGTTAAGATTTGCACTGGGTGGGACAAGGATGGACAGGATTAGGAATCAGTATATTAGAGGGTCAGCTCAGGTTGGACGGTTTAGAGACAAAGTCAGAGAGGCGAGATTGCATTGGTTTGGACATGTGCTGAGGAAGGATGCTGAGCATATTAGGAAAAGGATGCTAAGGATGGAGCTACCAGGTAAGAGGAAAAGAAGAAGGCCTAAGATAAGGTTTATGGATGTGGTGAGAGTGGACATGCAGTTGGCTGGTGTGACAGAGCAATATGCAGAGGACAGGAAGAAATGGAAACAGATGCTCTGCCATGGTGACCCCTAACGGGAACAGCCAAAAGAGAAGAAGATTGCATACAAATAAAAGCAAACCTGTAGAGCAGAGCAATGTGCTGACCTGTACTACTAACCTTGAATTGTGCTGGCTGATACGTTACATGCTACACCAGTGAGCTGCTGGTACACAGCTACTTCCAACAGTAACTTACAACAAAATGCCACAATAGCTGAACAACATATGCATACTTACAGTACCTACAGCAATGTTGCAGTTGCAGGAGTCTTAAAAAGTCATTAAGTAGGTAAGTTGGTGGCTTGCGTTCCTTGAGTTATAGCTTGAAACAGTATATTTCACCCATTAAATAGGTAGCCAGACAGCTGTGTGCTCTTTATCAAAATGCTGCAAGTTGTAAGCAAACTTAAAGCCTTTGTGATCTAAATTAGTGTTTTTTCCTGGGTCTGGAGTGGTAGGATCTTTTCAGGATTTGTTGTTTTACACTTTTCTGGGTCTTGATTTTGCGTGTTTCATTATTGTGAAATTGGTTTTGCCTGATTTGGTAGAAGCAGCGTTGAATATCTGATAAGAAACCTTTTGTAATAACTGTGCTACATTGGGTCTTGTAGCTGTTCACTTGTCAGAGGGTATCTCCCATTTACTGCTTGAAACTCTGCCAAAATGTTATGATGTGCTGTTATAATGACCCTCCCCAAAGTGAAATAGTGCCATTGTGTAATATAATCACCCTAACGGCAGATCTTTGATGAGAGGTCACTGTAATAGTAAAGTTGCTCACTCTTCTTTCCTTGTTTGGGGATTGTTGAATATATTTGCTGTTGTTTGTTCTTAGTTTTCATTAATGTTTTACATAACCTTTGTTATGGCTGACTTTGTATACAGCATCAAAACAGATATAACAGGAGGAGAACTACATGAATGAAAACTAAAAATAGAAGCAATTTCTCCAAGATGAATCATTTTATGATTTAAAAATTGAGCACTTTTTTTTCCTTTTTTTGGTCAGAATTTATTTTGAAATCAGTTAGAAGACTGCAGTTTAATGAAAAGAACACACATTTGAAGGGATTGTATGCATAGGAGTGGTAACAAGTCAAGATCCTTGGGGAGTTGTTTATTTTAATTTTATTTTATTAATTTATAAACCAGGTAATCCCACTAGGCAAAATCATCTTTTCAGGAGGACCCTGGAGCATTATCTGGTTAAGTGATTTCATCAGTCACACACTGGGCAAATAGAGGCTGAGAGAATAAAAGGACAACACAATGAAACTTGTTAGCAGTTCATCGCTTTAATCTATGTTTTTGTTGGAGATGTGACAAATGGATTGATAAGGATGTGTTTTCTTAGCTTAATTCAGACTAGTTTATATTTTCATTGTAGTTTTAGGAATCTTTTTATGTTAGTTAAAACCAGTTATAGAGAACAGTATCTGTTACTCAGCAGACGTGTCTCCTTAATGTGCTTCATTTTGGTTGTTAAATGGTTAAAACTAGTAGGCAATAGTGACATTTTTTCACATGCAACTTGACAGCAATGTCTAGTTAAGTGACTTAGTTTGGAAGTTTAGGTTATGAGACTCAAATGCACGATGACAGGATACATTTTATTAATGTCATTAAAAATAACCCCCTAAGTTAAACCAAAGTAATTTTTGGGCTTTGTGATAAGGATGCACAGTCTTTGCATATGTTAATTAATTAATTGATTAAATAGTAATGTTAACATGGTATTTACCGGAATATTTTTAAAAACTTCATACTCCAAAATACACAATACTGATGTGGAGATTCCGAACAAAATGTATTCATCTGAGCGTGATGGTTTATTTTTATTTTCCTTCGATTTATGATGATAGCTGTTTTTGTATATACTTATTTAAACTGAGTTTATAAAAGAAAATTGTTTGATTTCTTAGAAAGGAAGGCCTGGGAATAAAATAGTTATTCAGAGCTCTATCAAAATGACAGTCTGATGCTGCAGGTTCTGGAAAATGCAAGGGAAGGCACGTAAGGAGAAATTAATAGCTACTGTGAATGACACTAAAGTAAAAAGGAAGTATGGTAACCTAACATTTTTAGTGTACTGCTGTTTCTTTGATGCTCATTGCATTTTTTCCTTTAACATTGAAAATGATAGAAAAAAGTTCACCTTATCTACAGCACCTCCCTTTCTGGTTATGAAATATTGTCCTAGATTCCATTCTTGCACTGTAGGGAACAAAGAAAGTGCTGTATCAGCAATGTGGTCAGGGAAAGATGAAAAGATACAAGCCTCTTTGTCATTTAAAATAAAATAGGCATGGAATATGTGTCATTGGTTCTGCTTCCTATAAGAAATAACCCATGGAGAGATATGCTATTAATTCTCTGTTCTCAGCTCATATCTTCTATCGCATCCTGTCACCTAGTGTGCTGACTTAAATTTTGTTTGTTTTTTATGTAAGATTTTAATTGGCTTTCTTATATTAAATCAAAAATGTTCAAAACTATCTGAATAATGCAGAATTCAGGTGTATTAGCATTATTCTTTTATTCACTCAGAATGATTGTGCAGCAGTTTAATGTACTTATGTTTATATTTTTTTCATACATTATAACACTTTGTAGTTTTTAGGAAAAGGCATTTTAATAAACTTTGAAATGACATGAAAATATAGGAGAAGAGAGGAAGCATGGCCTGGATTTGTCTTCAGGTATAGCAACTTTTTTGTCATATAAATCAGAGAAAATGACATGTTTCTTAAGAACATACATTTCCATCAATTGTGTAAGCTTGTTACTATCAGATCTGCTGTTTCTCTAAAACCTTCTGAACTCAAGATTAGATCTGTCCTTTTTAAGCCCAAAAGCATTATTGTTGTCAGCTTCCTCTTCTCTAGCAGACTCCCACCCTCAGACCTGCCCTTTTGCCCTAGATCTGTTAGATTCAGCCATTATAGCAGTCTCACAGCAGTAGGGTTTTAATGCTTGATATTGCAGCCCCTTTTCTGAGGACCTCCATGTTTGTATTAAAGAGTCTGTTAGCCTGAAGCCAATCCCTTCTGCCCAGTAGTCCCTGAGGCCTAGAGTTCTGACGTTCAATCTACCAGTCTCCCTGCTCAGGCACGTTCTGCTGCTCTAACTGTGGTTTAGCCCTCAGGTTGTATTTTTCTTTTGCCTTAGCAGTTTCCTAACCATGGACTTTACTGTTTCTGATGTAACCGTCTCACTACTTCAAACCTGACCTTCTGCCCTAAAAATAACCACATCATAGGTCTGTCTGCTCAACTTAGCAGCCTTCCATCTCAGGACCTATCTTTCTGAGATAGTTTTCTTGAAATTATGGATCTGTTTCCTTTACCTCAATAAATTTCCAAGTGCAGTACTGTCATGTGTGTCCTTATCCCAACTTTAGAGCTGCCGCTTCAACCTGACAGTTTTTGGTCTTTTCCTTTCCCCTTTACCTAGCAGTCTCCTAACACAGGATCTGCACATTCTAACACCGCAAACATGTACCCCCCATCTGAGTTTTCTGTAATGGAAGTGTACTAAATCAAAATCTCTCACCTTGTATGGCAGTATCAGATATTTCTGCCCTAGTAGTAGTACTATCTTGGTCCTATACTTGCCCCTTTTGCCATAATAGTTTTAAAACGCAGACCTGCCCAAGTCTGCCTTAGCTGTCTACTAGTCTTAGATTAGTTGCTTCTCTCTTGCAAATCACTGTCCCTGGAGGTCTAGTGGCACAGAGTGCTAAAGCCCTGACTATAGCCCAGGTGAGCCAGATTTGATTAGTGACTCGGGTGACTGACGGAGCAGCAGGGGAAGGACGGACATAGCCATCCTGGGGTGGGCAGCTCTGCTGTAAGTATCTATCGTGATGATCCCTGGTGGAGGCTGGGGATGGCACAAGGTCACCATGCCTAAGAGGGAAAAATAGGGTGAAGACATGGCTTAGCTGCTGTAGGTTAGGTTGGGTGAAACATCACATATATCCTTTGTATGACTGGTCCACAAGTATACCATTGGGACTGGAGGGGGGGGGGTGGATAGGGCACAAAAAGTAAAAAGATCTTCCCCAGGATGCAAGCTCAGACATGCCAAATCCCCAGTGTACTTGTTCATGACTGCCCCCCCCCCCCCCCCCAGCATACTGGATTAAGTCCAGGGAGGCAAGGAAGTTAGCTGGTAGACCTGGCATGGACAGGTACTGGAAACCCAGGGTGATAAGCATGAAGGAAAGGAGGAAGGAGGGAGTACAAAAAAAATCACTGCCCCTGGACCTACATTTTATGTCCATGGCTGCCTTTTTCCCAACTGATAGATAATCCTACACCTACCTCCTATGCCACAAGTTTTATTTTTTTTAATTGTATTTTATTTGTATTTGATAACTATGGTTGAGCACTGATCTCCAAGGACCTTTTTCAGACTCAACTTGAGAGCGCTGTCTGGTTAAGTGGCTTGCTCAGAGTTATACAGGTCTTCGTAGCAGCTCCTGTCTTTTGAATGGGTTTAATATAATTAGAACTGACTGATGACACTACTGCCTTTACTTCTGTCTTCTTTGGTTGTTTGTTCTTGTTCTTTATCACTTATTCTGAGGACATTTCCATGTGCATATGATGAATAGGCTACAAGATTCACTTTTGGTAATGTGTCTTTCCACACTCTTTATCATTATACGCTTATATTCTCATTTGGTCAACATGAGGATACCATAGAATGAATGTAAAATACATCAGTTCCCAAACAAGGGTGATTTTCCTGAAAATGCCCCTCTCTCATGAGTATTATTAAACAATTGTTGATAGTGGCTACAGTTTCAGGTTGCTGCTGGTGGGCTGAACTTATATCTTTATATGGAAATGCTAGTGGAAAGTTGTGCGAACCTATTAAATCCAACCCATTTGTAGCTCACCTTTTTGAAGTTGTTTTTCTTCTTTCTTCACTTTGTCATCTGTTTTACTTGTCCAGCCACTTGTGAAAACCCAGTGGTTGTGACACTGCCTACTATACATTTTGGAAAGGTATTCTCTGGTTTTACTTCTACTACTTCTGTTATCTAGTTATGGCTTCTTTTGTTTTCACTATACTTACTTTTCAAAGATACCCACTGCATTTCCTGTCATGCATTGTACTCGCAGGTTTGTAACATGCTTCTTCTGATTCTTTATTTTTCTGGAATGTACCCATTCATGGCTTCATAGCTTTCAATCTACTGTCATTATTCAGTTTTTACTTGCTTATATCCTCTTGGCAAAAGTCACTTACCCGCACGCACGCACACCCTCACTCTCTTCACAAGTTCCACTTGGGTGAGTTTGATTCCTGTTCCTCTTCCAGGTTATAACTGTAGGAAATGTTCCTATAGTGTTCTGCTCTTTTTGATGCAGCAAAACATTTGGCTGGGGTTTTATTAAGTTACTGGAAATATTAGCCTATGAGCTGGATGCATTTTTGTGATCACATATTATTTATTTACAAATTTGCTGTAAAAGGGAAAACAGAAAGTAGTAGTAAATGGCATCCTCATCCAAGCTGGGAGATCTTCAGAGTGCTTGACTGTTTGTGCGTGCTCGTGTGTGTGTGTGTGTGTGTGTGTGTGTGTGTGTGTGTGTGTGTGTGTGTGTGTGTGTGTGTGTGTGTGTGTGTGTGTGTGTGTGTTTGTGTGTGTGAGAGAGTCACTGCTGTGGGCTTGGAAGAAAAAGTGTGTCCCTCTGAGCATGGTGCAGTAATCTACAACAGGGTCATTACCGAATGTTTGGTGGATGATATGAGAAGAGACTAAAGTTAGACAGATTACTAAATATGTGGTCAATTAGTTTAATTGCAAAGAAATATAAGATCATGCTTTTATATAACAAAAAACACATGGAGAGGCTACATAATGGAACAGACTATTCATATTAATTAAAATCGAAAGGAACCTAGTTAGGATTGGAATGGACTGTTTAAAAAGGCAGTTAATAGAGAAAGGCACTAGTTAAAGCTCAGAGAGGATATATATTGTGAGTATAACATAGGCAGGTATTTTTCCTGTTTTCAGTCATTTGGCATGGTCACTGCTATTTTAATGCATACTGTTCTGGACTCCTTTCTGTGCAAAGACATTGAAAGGATGTACAGATGGACAGTGTGCACAGTTAAGCATTAAGCTGGGTAGGTGCTGCAGGATTTACCCATGGCTGTTTGGTCACAAGGAGAAAATCCAAGTCGCAAAACAGAGGGAGCTGTTGGTAAACTAGTATTACCCACACCTGAATGTCATTTATTTTTTATAACTCATATGTATGCCCTTGCACATCTGGATGAATGTAAAAAAACATCAGATATAATATACTTGCTGCACCTGTTTTACAAGGGAGTTGCTAGTACACATGCAGCTACCCGTATATACTAGGATGTTTGCATCCTCATAATATTCTCTGGCTATTTTTTCCCATTCTTTTAAACATGCTTATATGTTATTTAACTTTAAAGTCAGTATTACATCTGGGCGAATGCAGTTTTCTTTAAAATTTGTATTTCCTTGAGTTTCATTTCCCCACTTAGATGGACAGATAAGTGGCAGCTGTTATACTTTTGTTCAGACTGTCATGCTGAGTATTACACATAGGTTGTATAAAGGCAAGCACCAACATTTTTAGTCACATTGCAGTCAGTGAAGGTGCTTGGTGTAGTTGTGAATTTCATATTTTCATGCTTTGAAATGTTTGTTGCAGTAATGTTGCAACCTGGTGTACTCAGTGGTCCTCGGAGCCCAAGGTGGAGGTATTGCCAGCAATAGCTAACCTACTACAGTTTTGAGTACCAGGAGGCTTTGACTGCTTTCATGTGGACAGTGACATAATCAGAGCTTTAGCAAATTTGTATGGCCCACAAACCTGAACTAAGGGAATGCATGACTTTCCTATTTATGTGGATATTGTGGTATGTATAACTTGCTATACTGGCCATGGGGACCATTCAGAGAAAAAGTGGGGACACTCTAGTTATGTCACAAGTTTCAGCCTTGAGGATAGTGTAACAGCTCCTCTGTATTATTCTAGACCATTTGGATGGCCATATCTATTTCCTGGAGTCACCACAGGACCAAGCTTCCAGCATGCATGCATGCATCCTATTCTGTCACACTTTCCTGAGGTGCTTGGTTCATTACTTTGCACTTGTATGGCCATTAGAACCCCACATGGTTGCCATTATATGAAGGGATACAATTCCTTCAATTGCCATCTAGTGTTTTTTGCATGTGGTTGTATCTCCAGCATCTCAGTCCAGCATCCTGGCAGTGCCCATGATTCCCATGTTTGGTAACAGGTTCACTGTACCACCACTTTCTGCATGGTAGGATACCACATGGACACCAAGTAGGTAAGTGCACCATAAATCATCCAATACCCCTCACAGCTAATTCAATAAGCAGTGACTTAGGTATAATGATTAACTATCCAAGTTGTGTTTTGCAGGTAATGCAGGCTATGCATTTGAACAATGGTTAATGACATCAGTTCAGAATTCACAGGAGACTGCAGAGGAGCACTGCAACACCATCCTTGCACAGACACAAATGGTCATTAAGTGATTGTTCAGCCCGCATAAAACCCGTTTTTACTGCCTGGATGAGTCAGGGGAGGTCTTTATTATGCCATTGCTACTGTGTGCTGAAGGTTCAGTGCTAGTTACATTTTGCAGAATATGATTCTGGTTGGCTGGTACACTGGTACCATAACTGCCACCTGCAGGACCCCTTACCAGTCTTGCAGCCCCATTCTGTATACTGCTTGAGACCTGCAACAGTAAGGATAGTGAGTTCAGCTTGCTGAAGGTAGGAGCACAATGCTCACAGTGCAGATGAAGTGGAGGTGTCTAGTCCACAGCCAGTGGCATTGGCAGACAGTACATGACAGTTTAAAGTCACAAAGATAAAACTTGGTGCATGCAATGTTAACTATAAGTTATGCTGTATATTAAATAGTCAGCTAATGTGCATCAGACATGTCACTACACACTGTACAAAAATGTATAGCTGATATAGTCACAGTTGTCATTATTTGTGCAGTATTCCTTGGATAGAGACATAGGTGCTAAGCACACCAGTTGGTATGGGACTGGAACAATAAGTCTGAATACACAGCAACCTTTCATGTAGATGAAGGCTGAATAAAAATGTGAGGATGTTCTGTTTTGTTTATCTTTATTAGTCCCCACCTGTTCAAGAGAATGGATTGAAGGTATTATTGTGATTTAATTATTAAGTGGCTATAATTTGTTTCTAGCCCTCCCAATAGGTGTGTGTCTCTCTCTCTCTCTCTCTCTATATATATATATATATATATATATATGTGTGTGTGTGTGTGTGTGTGTGTATATATATATATATATATATATGTGTGTGTGTGTGTGTGTGTGTGTGTATGTATATATATATATATATATATATATATATATATGTGTGTGTGTGTGTGTGTATGTATATATATATATATATATATATATATATATATATCTACAAAAAAAGAGAGAGACTTTGAAAGAACATTTAAACATTTTATTTAAAGAAGTACTGGACATTGCAAAAGTTTGTGATAAGTGGGGTTTGTGGACTGGCAGATGGGATTGTAATATTGTGTTAAAATACAAAGAGAAAAAAATTCTACATATACCAAACATGATAAATGTGGAGGGAATAGTGGTGTCTTAAAATACTGGGGACAACCCAACACTTTTTTTTGTGGAAAAGGACATTTGTAATTGTGATAAAATAAAATGTTATGTTTGTAGCGAATTGGGACATGATGCAAATATCTGGATTGAAATGTTATAAATGTAACAAAACTGGACATGTATGGATGAATTATGAAAATGAAAACAAGAATAGGGAAAAGGAAAGAGCAGAAAATGAACAAAGAGAAGAAATGTTAGTAGTAGGAATAGAAGAAAAATTAGAGGAGAAAAAATAATAAAAAGGACGTAGAAGAAGGCTTGGAAATAAATGATGAAAAATACATAAATTGGGAGATAGTAAAAGAAAAAGAATTCTATTGGTAACAGGGTAAAAGACAGAAAAAGACAATTTAAAGGGATAAGTACAAAAGATAAAAAAGAAATGAAGTGGATGAAAAAGAATATTTACAGCTAATATTGGGGGTTGGTATAATGTTTAAGGTGTTTGACTCACAGACACAAGGTACAGTGTTTGATTCATACCTTTGGGAGGGAAATTGGCTAGTCTTAGAATAGTCCATTAAGGCAGCTATCCTAGCTATGAACTTATAAAACCATGAATCTACGAAAAAGGAAAATTTTAGAGTGCTTTCTGTAAATGTGGATAGTATTAAGAAAATAGTAAGAATAACATGGATTTTGGAATGGTGTAATACATGTGATGTAGATGTAATTAGAAGACACAATATTGTTAAATGAAGAAAGATTATAAACAGAGAAACTAGGGGAAGGAAAGATAATCTTGAATTTGTGAAATTAGAGATGTTCTGGAATAGCCATATTCTGTAGAAGTACAGTAAAGATATTAGATATAACTTTAGTAGAAACGGGAAGATTAAACATTGTAAATTTAAAATGGAAAAAAACAAGTACATAGAATTATAACATTATATGCTTATACTAATTGTAAAGAAAGGAAAAGCTTATTTCATCAGATTTTAGACTATGTACTGATAAATATGAAAAGTAAAATGAGAATTTTAGTGGCAATCATAAAAATAAAATGATGTAAGGAAAATGTTAGAAGTTATAAGATGTGGTAAGTTAAAAGTTTGGGACAAACATGCATGGGCTTACAAAAGAGGTATGTATAGAACTGGAATAGATTATTTTATAGCATCAGAAGATTTAGTTACAGGAGAAAGGAGATAGTTGAAACAGAATTTTTGATCATCTTGCAATATGGCTAGAGATAAAAGAAAGCAAGGACTATATAAAATATGCAAATGAAGAAGGACATGAAGAAGGAAAGAGATTAGTAATGGTATTATGGAAAGATCATATTACTATGAGAACATTTTATAAAAATAGTCTGAATGGTGGATGATATTTAAGGAAAAATATAAAAAAGGTTTCTTACAATGGCAATATATTGTGAGAAAAGTAGAGAAAGAAAAATATAAAGAACATATAATGATGCATTGGAAGTTTTAGAACATAATGCATTAGAAGTTTTAAAACATAATGATAGAAAATACTTTGATAAAGAAAAAGAGTATATGAAATAAATCAAGAAAAAGTATACAAGAATTTTTATAAAAGCAAATATATTTTCACAAGGAAAAATAGAAGTATAAAGTTACTTAAGCAGATTAGCAAAGGAAGGTGGTAGCAAAATGAGAGAAATAAAAAATGTAAAAGGAGAAATAGGAGGAACTCAGGAAAAGTTAATTAAATTATAGCAGAATATGCACAATAAATGTTTAAAGAAAAAAGGTAGTGAAATATGGAAAGTAAAAAAAATTAACATTAAAAGAGAATAAGGAGGTGGAAAAGGAGATTTCTTTATATGAGCTAGATAAAATATTAGAACAAGTAAATATAGAATTGTCTTTGGGACAGATGGAATTGGGTATGAAATGAATAAAAATATGAAGGACTGACAAAAAGTTTATTAAAGATTTTTAATGAATGGTTAAATGAAGGTTTTGTGTATAAAGAATTTTGTAGTGGACTACTTAAATTCATACAGAAGAAGGAAGATAGAAGAAATTAAAAACTGAAGACCAGTAGTATTGAATAATAATAATAATAATAACTTTATGAAAATAATACAAAAGTGATTTGAAACTAAAATAGAAAACGTTATGGAGGGTAGTATATACAGTATAAAGGGGAAGGGTTGTCAAGAATTATTCATGATGGAGAAATAGTGGATAGTATTCTGAATAGAAAAGAAGAAGCAACAATCATGATAGGAGACCTTAATAATGCATTTGATACAATTGGACATACAATCTTATGGGAATAAAGAAATAATATAAAATTAGTGAGAAAGTTGGGAATTTATGTGTGTTAGTTTATAGCAATAATAAACTAAAAATACTTGTAAATGGCTGGTTAAATCATGAGGTGCATGTGAATTGTGGTGGAAGACAGGGATGCCCAATGAGTTGTACACTCTTTGCATTAGTTATGGATATGATAGCATGGGAAATAAATTACAAAATAAAGGAGTGTGAGTATGTAACACCTGGAAGGGTTACGAATTCCAGTTCTGTTAACATATGCAGATGACATTATAATAATTGCAAAAGCAAAATTTGAATAAAAGAAATAATAATTTGGAGAAATTAGTGTATAGATGTGATAAGGATGGCTTTACATAAAGAGAAATGTAAAGGTTTAGGTGATGTAGTAAAGATGTGGAGTATATATTTTACAATGAATGAAATTTCTGTGTTAGGTACACAATTTGAGAATAAAGATGTAAGTAGAATTCAGTGGGGAAAACAATAAAAGAAATAAAACAATCCTGTCTGTTCTGGAGAACGTATAAATTATAATTAAAAAAAGGCTTATTTGATAAATTTAGTGCTGTTGGGAAAAATAGCATACTTAGTGAGTGTATTTATGTTGCTAACAGTAGTTGAAAAGGAATTATTGCAGATATCTTTTTCATTTATATGGTGTCCCGGATTAAACCCAGCAAAAAAGGAGAGTTCTATATGCAAGTAAAGAGGAAGGAGGTTTAAGGTTAATTAACCCAGTGGTATATGCTGCTTCATTAAATTTGTACACAATGTCAAAGTGGATAAAAGAAAAGATGAGAGACTAGCAGTAAAATTGTATATATGTAAGTATGATACATTTTGGGGTATGGTAAAGGAAGAAAAGAGTGTATAAATGAAATAAAATGTTACCAAGAAAAATATTTTTGTGGAAAATCAAAGCTGATATTATAGACAAAGAAAGAAAAGTATGCTATAAGAATGTAAAGATAAAAGATTACTATGTAAAACCATGAGAAAATCTAACAGATGAAAAAATTAAAGCTATTAAAATAAGAAGCAAACGGTGTAATCAAAAAGTAGAATGTCATTTTTTGTGGAGACTGGTAATAGATAAATGCAATATAAATACAAAAGTGATAGAATATGCATACATTTCTCAAGAAGAAGAAGAAACTACTGAGCATGTAAGCATAAAAAATTGTGGGGAAAACTATGCAAAGAAGATTTTTTGAAGATGTATAGGAAGTAGATAAAATAATTATGGTTATGATTAAGTATGGATATTATAAGACTAGAAGTAAAGAATGTGTTAAAAGAATAGATAAAAAAGTTATTTTATGTTGTTTGGGTTATATTGAATGAAAGAATAAATTAAATTATGTTTAAAGGTAAATGGATTTTAGCAACAATTTTAAGTAAAATCAGATGATGGTTATGGAAAAAGGAGTTGGGGGGGTCTAATCAGGATGAAAATTTAATGTAATTATAAGGAAAATTCTGAATATGTCTAAGTATATTTGGATATCTCTATATTTATACATTTGTAAATATTTGTAAATGTAAACAACAGTTCTTTTTTGTATATAAATAAAGGACCCCTACTCTTTTCATTAGGTGCCATGGGATCTTGTACATCCACCTGAGCTTCAACCAACTCAGGCAGATGGGACCTTAGTTTAACACCTCTGCCAATGAATGGCATGCTAAGGAGTGGTTTCCCTAATGCTGCACTGCAGTTTCAACTGTTTGAAAATTAATCCAGTATCCTGTAGAAGGAATATAACTCACAGGCTTCTGATCTTTCAGTTTCAAGGCCATGTCTACTACCTGTTTAGCCTCTGACTTACTGAAGGTCTTTTATGTTTTGCAATTTTTAACCTCTGCAAGTCCCTTGCTTAGTTTCTCTTGCCTTTGGTTGGGGAGGGAGTTTGGAACAGTTATTGCATAGAGTTTGTAGGTCACTTAATTTAGGGGTTGGGGAGGGTGTGAGGGGAATAAGAGTGGGTGCTACCATGAGAGCCTGATGCTGATTTGCCTTGTGCCTTGACTTACATGATGCTATCAAGGCCTTGGTAGAGAATGGCCAGTACTGCATGAAATGGACGTGGACTGTGAAATTTTTACCACTTGATGTTAAAGTCTGATAATGTCTAGCACTGTGACTCATGGGACATTCTACATCCATGGATTGTGGAGCTGACTGAAACAGCTGTGGTGAATGTCCAGCACTGCCTCAATGTATGTGGACCTCACCTCTGTCCTAACTGTGTGTATCAGATGTGTGTCTGGTAAGTTCTCACTAGTGTGAGCAACCATGCTGTGCATTAGGATTATTATGGCACTGTCTCTGGATGCAACCATTCCCATATTTTGGGGAAAATCCTGGTATTCCTTGTAACACTCTCACCATCTCTACCTGACTCCCAGTAGTAGCAGCCTGTGCCAAACAATGTTCTGACACATTTGCTGCTTTGCAGACAGTGCTTTATGTGCCTTGGGAGCCAGCTGTGATTATTGTCTTCATCTGGAACCCCTGTAGGCAGGCTGTACATTGGGTATGTCACCATTGGATATTGTTGCATCTGTTCCGGATGTTCCACATGTGTATCTGAGACAGAGAGAGAGAGAGGTTGAGCTTCATGGGGATTCTATCTTTTACAAAGGCTTGTGTCCATGACACACTTCCTCTGACCCTGCATTGACAGTGGTGGAGTCATCAACTTGCGGTAGGGTGTGCTCTGCCAGTACACTTTGTGATTGTGTGCCACTGTCCTCAGGCTGAGTGATGAGTATGAGAGTAGTAGCATAATGGTTGACTGCCACATGGCTGTCAGCATCAGCCTGTTGTCATACACCATCATGCATCACTGATGGTGCAGTTGCTGATATACTAGTGAGAAAATGACAAACACTTTACTATTATATGCTGCAGTACTCATACAAATATAAATCCTAGTACATTCAGCAGTATAAGTAAAAGAAGGAAATTCGTAAGTACTGTGTGATGTGTATGTATATTCAGGGACCTTTGGCAATCCTGAAGTACCTGCTGGATAGACATTGAAACAGGTATGTAGTCAGTCTACAATTATGTTAACTATCCATGTGAGCAAACTGTCACTTGATAATACTGACCTACTCTACCAGCTGTGGATACATGTGGTGGGTGTACCAAACTGCCATTATCCATGCTACCTTGTATAGCACCTATATCACCACCATCATTATCATAATCATCACCACAAAGGGATATCAAATTCTCCTTATCAGATGTCAGGCTTTGCTCATGCATTACTCCTAGCACAGGACACCATGTCATTAGCTAACTTCCTACACCATGCCAGTGTACATTTCCTTCAGCCGGTGGCAGTTTTGTTTACCAATGCTTGATTCCATGCTTTAGGTTACTGTATCTGTATAGGGTCCTCTTTTCCAAATAAGAGATTATCATAGCTCTTAAGTGCCTCCATGAGGATGTGAATCTCAGGAATGAAGCTGCTGTAACATGTTGACCCTAGAAGTAACACAGTGGGTGTTTCTGACTGTGGGTATGCCTATGTCAACTTGAAGACAATCTGTACATCATCCTGTTTGATTTTATATAACTCTGTCCAGCTTAGAATAGTAAGTAAGAGAGGTAGATGGAAACCCGCATGCTTGTGTGTATATATTAGTGCATGCACACACTTACTTGCATCTTTCTGTGTGTGAGCAGATTAGTGTGCCAAACAGTACAGTATTTTTAAACTGTATGGCATGCGTCAGTTGACTATTATAAGTTATGTGATGAAGGGATGCTGTGTGTTTGTGTGACCTACAAAACACTCAATGTTTTTTCTTGGTTAGGGGTCGCCAGAGCAGATCACCTTGTTCGCTCATGATTGGCAGTGTTACCCAGTATTATTAATAAAATACATAAATGTTCTGTGATACTGGTTTAATACTACTGATCCCTATCTAGATTGTACTGCAGTTATAATTATTGTTACTTTTTTTACTGCACCCATAATTATTAGTATGCTTTCCAAAGGCTACTATATTCTCCCTTTCTTCCTATGCTATGTGGCACTGTGTGATGTATAGCGAAACAAGCTACACATCCTTTGTAAGTGATAGTAAACAATACACCCACTTGCCATGTCACTGGAGGATATTTTTTTAATTGTCACCCTTCTTAAATATTTCAAACTGCTCACTTGGGAATTGCTGTTTTTTGGCCTCTGCTCTAAACCAGTTCCCACCATATCTTGTAATGCTCCCTCTCTCTTTCCCCTCCCCCCGTCTCTCACAGCCAGAAAAGATGTCAGAAAGGTATTTCACCGCTTCAAAGACTTGCTTTGAAGCATATTTTAGATGACGGTCTCTTTCCTTGGTTCTTTGACATCACACCCTTTTATGCTTTTGCTCCTTTAAGATGTATGTTTACACTTGCATTATTGAAGCACATTTGACACATCCACCACTGGTCAATAACAGCAATCACTTAGATGCATGTTCTTGCCCTTACCCCATAAGAAAGGATGTCTGTTGGACACACTCCTTTTTTCCTTCAGTGGGTCATTCTTTTCTCAAACACAGGGTAACTGCATTATAGATGTTTTAAATAATTGCGTTAATATTTTGCCAGCCATTTTATATCATCCATTTTTGGATATGTTTGCATATGCAGAACACATGTACAATGTGTATATATACATATCATCTGGGCATACATTCTCATAGAACAGAAGGTTGTGAGTGCAGATACTCTATCATCTTCAGTCTCACTGTATTTCATTATGATTTTCTGTAAGTGTATGCTTAGGACAAGTATGTGGCCCCTCATGTGTAAGTGACATCTGAGATTGAAAAGTATCAGAAAATAGGGAAACGTGGAAAGGACTTTGTAGAGCTGCAGACAAGAGACAAGAAAAGAACTTTGCGCTCATTAAAATAACAATATGGGCAGTTACATGAGTGAAATATTTATAAAATGGTCTAAAAGAGATTGTACATAAAAAAGACTGAAACTATTTTGTTACAAAAGGACTACTACAATACAACTTAGTGGCAAATGCAATTTAATGTAATGATAATACAGTATGATTTTTAAATAGCATTGCATGCATCTTTTTATGAGACAGTAATTAAGAAAGTAAAACTAATGAAACATAAACGGGCGAGTATTGCAACAGTTAACATACCAGTAAATCAGTGTGCATTAGAAAACACATTTATGACTCTATATGTATACATATATGTGTGTGTGTGTGTGTGTGTGTGTGTGTGTGTGTGTGTGTGTGTGTGTGCTATTATAGGTTCATAGGTTCATACTAGGCTATCTGCCCTGGGGCAATTATAAGCCTAGCCTGATTCTGTATGGCTTACGCCACCCCTTGATTTGAGTATACTGTGCCCTTTTTAAGGTTTAGTTTACTGTGCCTCTGTCTAATAGTGACACGGCAGTAATCCCTGGGACAAACCTACGATCCCCCATCCACTTATCGAGATTCTTCTTGAAGAGATTCAGTGAGGTGCTCTGCCTCACATGAACTGGAATTCTATTCCAGAGCGAAGGGAGCCTCTGGGTTATGAACCTGTCCCTCCAGCAAGTTCTATTCATTTCTGTGCTGAGGTTCAAGTCCCTCGAGCATGTGGCTCTCAGGGATTTAGATTTACTGAGGTGGAGCATGTTCATTAATTCTGGATTTGACATAGCTTTGTATGTCAGACATAGATCTCCTCGAAGTAGGCGGTATGCAACTGAGTAGAGCTGGAGTTTTTTAACCGAGCAGCATATGGCATCTGTTTGAGACCCTTGATCCTCTTGGTGAGATACTTTTGGGGTCTTTCTAATTGCTGCAGGTGTCGGGTAAGGTACATCCCAAAAGGGGCATTGTATTCTATGATGGGCCTGATGAGGGATGAATAAAGGGGCACGATTACCTCTCTTGATCTAGATGTGAAACCCTTCGTGATGAGGTGGGCTATGTAGAAGGTCTTTCTAACCACTTTGGCAATGTGGTTTTCAAAGGAGAGATTGCTATCAACTTGGGTCCCCAGGTCCCTAATAACGTTCTCTGTACTTAATGGGTTTCCGCCTATGTGGTAATTTGTGGGCACATTGTTTTTGCCAAAGGGTATGACTATACATTTTTTGGCATTTAACTTTAAACCATGGTGCTGGCACCAGTTATCTGTCTCTGTGAGACCTTTTTGAAGGATGTCTGTGTCAGCTGGAGAGTTGATTATGGCGCCCAGTTTGCAGTCGTCTGCGAACTTGGTGAGCCATAGTCCTTCCACGTTTGCCTGTACCTCGGAAAAGCATATACCGAACAAGAGTGGTCCCAGGACAGAACCCTGTGGGACACCACTTGTGACCGGTTTCGAGTCTGACATGGCTCCAGCAACTCTCACTCTGTGGGTTCTGTCTTTGAGCCAGTTTGCGACCCATCTTGTGACATAGGGGTTTGTATTTAAGCTGGATAGCTTATCTATGATGCCCGAGTGGGGTATTGTGTCAAAATGCCTTTGCAAGGTCCAGATAGGCTGTGTGGACTACCTTCCCTTCATCTATGGCTTTGGTGACTGTTTCAAAGAAGTCAACCAGGTTAAAAAGGGCAGGATCTGCCCTTGACAAAGCCGAACTGGGTAGGATCTAGTGTCTGTAGGTCCCCAATGTCTTTGTTTATGAGCTCCATGATGATCCTCTCCATAGCCTTGCAGACTAAGCTAGTCAGGCTTATGGGCCGATAGTTTCCAGGGTCCGTAGAGGCTCCACCTTTGTGGAGTTGGACCACTGTTGCTGTACGCCATTCTGTGGGCACATATCCTGTAGTGAGGCTGAGATTGTATAGCTGTTTTATTTGAGGGATAGTTCCTCTTGTAGTTCATGTAGGACGCAACCTGGGACGCCATCTGGTCCCATGGAAGCAATGTTTTTTGCTTTGGAGAGGGCAGCCTTCACTTGAGCATCTGAGATGTTTGGGAGGCAGCCCTCTGCCGGGATAGATACTTGCTCTTTTGGGGGGGAGGGGGTGGAGAAGTTTGCACTGAACCTGTCTGCCAGGATATTGGCGATGTCTGTGGGTTCATTGTATTTTTTGTCGTTTAGAATCAACTCAGAACAAGTCTGGGAATTGCATCCCAGGTTTCTAACATAACTGAAAAAAGCCTTATGATTGTCTTTGGTGTCCTGTGCAATTTTTCTCTCGAAGCTGGCCTTGGAGGATTTTATGAGGGATCGTAATTTTTTGCTAGTACTGATCAGAGATGCCTTCCCTATTAGGGATTTTGCTCCATCATGTAGTAGCTTCCTCCTTCTGTTGTACAATTTATTTATGGCAGGTGTCCACCAGACTGGACGCCTGCCTTTGGATGATTGGGTCTTGGTTTTGTTTGGGATAGCATGATCCATGCATTCCTGGAGATGTCCGTAGAATGCATTTATATAGGATTTTGCAGTTTGGGCTGTAGTTTCCACTGGCCCTGGGGCCTTGAAGGATTCCACTTCGGTTTTGAGAAATGAGAAGTTCGCTTTTGAGAAGTTTTTCACTGTGGTTTTCTGAATTTTATATATATATATATATATATATATATATATATATATATATATATATATATATACACACACACACACACACACACACACACACATATATATATATATATATATATATATATATATATATAGATATGTGTGTGTGTGTGTGTGTGTGTGTGTGTGTATTTACATATATATGTATGTATGTATGTATAACCATAAATAGTCATATTAAGCAATTTTTAATAGTCCCAGCAGGTAAGTAATTCATAATGTGCAGTAATGACTCCATTTGAAATGGGGAAAATTGGAAATTGAGTGCTCAGAGAACTAATTGTTAGAACACAACAGATGGTGCAAGCAAAATAAAGCAATTTTGGAATTGTTACTGAATATAAACTTGTATGGAAGTGTTTTACGTCCACTTTGACAATTTAAATAAAAGGGTTCTAAATTTGTTAATATAAGCATATTTTATCAGTCATATAAAAGCAAACCAGAGGTATTTTTCAGATATTCAAATAATGCAGCATTGTGTTTAAGCATTTATATGAATTGTAGCTATTTAAACAAAGTTAAAATAATGGGAATCATGTTTTGAATCAAGCATGTATCCATCAAGATTGAAGAAAAATGACACTTTGAAATCGATGCATGAACAGTTTTAAAATAGATGAGCACTTAGGACATAAAAAAAAAACTCTGGGTAGAAACTGAAGAGTATACTTTTTTCAACACATCTTGATAGTCTTAGGAATATTAATACATCAGTGATACTCAGTGATTTTTTGTTATATTTTGATTTTTTACATCTCAAATTGGCCATCATGGGGACTGCCATAATGACATGATTTTGTTTCTCAGTTTGTTTTTGTTTCCACAGTACACTTTATATCCCTGTAGTACACCGCAGGCTTTGTCTCTATTTAGTTACTGTGCCAGTGCCATGAGTCCTTGTGTCCTAGGTCTCTGAAAGCAATATCAGTGTTTCTTTTAACTGAATTACTCTGTGGTAACTGCAAGACGGCTGCGGTGGTGCAGTGGTTAGCTTTGTCGCCTCACAGCAAGAGGATGTTCTTCATGTTTCACTGTTGCAGTCATTACATTTGGGTTATCTGCTTGCAGGTAGCCCTCAGTCGGCCTGATTAACAAAGTCTTGGGTCCTGGGTCGGATGCTGTCCCTTCTTCCATGACGTCAGGTCATCAGGGGTATAAAACATGCAGCTGACGCCATTACATCAGTCTTTCTTGCCATGCGGTGCCCGAAGCAGAAGCAGTTCGAAAGTACCGGTCGGCCGACTCCTGAAATTTTCATTTTTGAGTTTCAGAACCGAAGTCTTCAACTAAAGCTAAGTACCCCATTGGGGAAACTTTTTCTTGCTCCTTACCGATGTCAGTAAAAGCTAATAATTGCATTACTTGTGGAAAGCAAATACCTCATAAAGATTTTCATTCGTACTGTATTCCTTGCCTAGGCCCTGACCACGACATACCTTGCTGTCGGTTTTGTGCTTTATTTAATCAGTGCACTATCCGTCTTCAGTATATTTTCACCTCTAAATATTTTAGTTCTCAATTTAATTATCCAGAAATGTCGTTGGTTAGCCATCCGTCTACCGGGATTCTGAAAAAATGCAAAGATAAAGACAGAGACAGGCCGCCAAGGTCCAAAACTGTTGACGACACTTCTCTTAAGCCAGTCGCCAGTTTGCCGGTACTCAGTGAGGTGCTTCCACAGCCCCTGATACCCGCTACTTCTGATTTGCAGGCCTCTACTGAGACCTATTCAGAGTCCGGTATGCCGCGAGATGCTTCAACTATGGAACCCGCGGATGTCTCTACCTTGGATGGGTCCAGAGCCGCTGTGCAGGCACCAGCTTCTGAGGGTGTATTCAGGCCTATGGACTTGCATATTAAGCTGATGCCTCCATCTTTACTTAGGCCTAAATCTCGATCCATGCCTAAAAAAACTGACGCCCAAGCCACATGCTCAGGCCTCTATGCCTAAAAAACAAATGATAAGAATGGATGAAGATCTAATAACTGTAATCAGGGGTAGCGAACCCCCCCCCCCCCTTTCTAAGAGGCCTAGGACTGAAGTTGATTATGAATCTTCTGATCAGGATTCTGTTTTTTTCTGATTTTTCTGATGATCTGGATTTGCTCTTATATACTTATGAAAATTTTGATGCAGAGGACTCCATTCCCTCTGCCTCCCCTCCTGAGGATTTTTCTTTTGGGGAAACCTTACATACACTAAGGGAGCATTTCCACTGGGAAAGTCAGGATTTTTTGGATTCAAAAAAGAGGCTTAGGGATTTCCTTCTCCTACCTCAGCATAGGCCTTTAGCTATTCTTCCTGTACTACACATTGTTGATGATGCTTTTTCAGAATCTAGTTTGGCCCCTGATTCCCTGCCTCCTGCTCCCAGAAAACCTGACAGATACTATAGGGTCCCTGAGTCCCACAAGTTCCTTTTTAAAAATCCTATTGCAGCTCCAGAGACTATTTTATAGGGGCCCAAGGGCATTAAGGCTTCTACTGCTAAAAATCCTACCCCTTTTGATAGAGACTCCAGGATGCTGGATAGATGGGGTTAGAAGGTTTACATGTCTGCAACCTTGGCCATTAGGGCTTTAAACTGCCAGTTTCATATGTTAAAGTATCAGCAACATGTTATTGGACTGCTTAAACAGAAAATTATGTTGATTCCTGACTGTGTGGAAAATAAAGAATTACAGGATTTAATGCATTCTGCTGAACAAGTTGGAAAATATACTTTGCAATGCGGTTTTGATTCATTAGAGGCCTCTTGCAGGGCTCCTGTTACTGGGTCTGTGCTCAGAAGGCATGCTTGGCTCAAGGAGCAATCTTTGCCTGATCATGTTAAAACTAAATTGTTGGATGCTCCTTTAAATCAGGACTGCCTGTTTGGCAACAAGGCTGAGGAAGTTCTTAAAAAGATGGAAGATAAAGCCAAATCTATGCAAACTGTTAAAGATTTTTTACAAGTTCAGCCTCCTAGATTTAGTAGGCACTGGCCCTCTAAGAATTGGTCCTTTCCAGCCCCTTCCAGGTCTTCTCAAGCCAAACCCAGACACAGCAAAAACCCTAGGTTTCAATCCCAGGGAGGCACACAGAACTAAGCAACGGGGGGCCTCCACTTCCAAATCTGGGAATAATAAAACTCCCCCCTATGGTAAACTGTCTCAATGACTTCCATTTAAAATTTCCAAGCACTTATCAACTGACTGCCCCCTTGGGGGGAAAGATTGCTCTTCATGCAAAGAATTGGGAACTCATTATCCAGGACAAATGGGTTTTAAATATAGTGTCCCAGGGATACAGATTTCACTTCCACACATTTCCAACACCAAGCGGGTGGCCGGATCTACCCCCAAATCAGTGGGCAGAGGCCCAAAAACAAGTACTTTCTCTCTTATTCAGCTGGTACCAGAAGGGGAAAAGTGACAAGGTTTCTACTCAAGACTTTTCCTGGTACCCAGAAAAGACAATTGATGGTGTCCTATCCTGGACCTGTCTACTCTAAACACCTTTTTGGTGATTCCAAAATTCAAGATGCTGACTCTTCACCAATTACTTCCTATGCTAGTCAACAATGCCTGGTTGGCAACACTAGATTTAAAAGAAGCATACCTGCACATCCCAATCGGGGAATTTTGCAGAAGATACCTAAGCTTCAAAGCAGGCTGCACGCACTATCAGTTCTCTGTACTGCCCCTTGGTTTATCTACTGCACCCAGGGTATTCACAAAGTGCCTAGCTCCAGTTATTGCATTTTGCAGGCAAAGAAATATTCATATATACCCATACCTGGACAATTGTCTAATTCAGGCAGAAATCCAGGACATACTTTTGAATCATCTTGCCTTTGTACAAAGAGTTCTAATTTGTCTGGGGTACACCACAAACGAAAATAAATCACTCCTGGTACCCTGTCAACAAATTATATTCCTGGGAGCAAGCTTGAATATAACTTCTCAGATGGCTTACCTCACTCCAGAGAAACAAATTCATTTGACAAACTACTTCAAACAAGTGGCCACTAAAACCCTGCTATCTGCAAGACAAATACTGCAAGCCTTGGGGTTCATGGCCTCCTGCATTCTACTTATTCCATATGCAAGACTGCATATGAGGAAACTACAGTGGTATCTAAAAAGCCTTTGGTGTCAACATTCTCAAGACCTGGAAACAATGATTCCTATCATACCTTGCCTATGCCTACAGTTCCTTTGGTGGGCAGAGGCCTGCCACCAAAACAAAGGACTACCTTTCACACCACCCCCTGCCACCCAAACCCTAACAACAGATGCATCAGTCTATGCATGGGGGGCTCACCTGGCAGGGAAGTACATTCAGGGCAAATGGAACCCAAGTCAAATGCACCTGCATATCAATCAAAAAGAAATGTTAGCTGTACATAATGCTCTGACAGCCTTCAAGGACCACATTCTTCCAGGACAACTAATGGTAAAGACGGACAACACCATTGTGATGTGGTACATAAACACGCAGGGGGGGTACACATTCTTACCCCCTCTGCAGACTAGCCATGGCATTGTGGAACACAGCCTTGAGCTACCAAGTGCACCTACAAGCTCAATTCCTGCCAGGAAAATTAAATACACTTGCAGACAGACTAAGTAAAAACCTCATGGGCCCACATGAGTGGAAACCGGAACCAAGGATTTTCAACATGTTGACATGCAAATGGCTCCCCAGAACTACCAAATGGACAAAGTTTGCACAAGGACCTCCCACAAACAAGCCTGGAAAGTGGATGCTCTGACCTTCAGCTGAAAAAACCTATCAGTCTATGCGTTCCCCCCTCTGCCTCTGCTCTCCAAAGTACTACTAAAAATCAAACAAGACAAACCAAGGATGATCTTGATTGCTCCAGACTGGCCGCCCCAACACTGGTACCCCCTCCTGCGCAGTGTGTCACGGTTATCTCCATGGCACCTGCCTCAGACTTCTTCCCTGCTGTCTCAGCAGGAGAACCAGATTCTGCACCCACAGCTTCTAACACTGAACCTTGCAGCCTGGCTAATTACTTAATCTTTCCTTTACCATCTCTCAGCAAACCTGTGCTGGATATCATTTAGAGGCAAGGAGGCCTAGTACTAGAAAATCTTATGCTGAAAAATGGAAAAGATTCTCTGTCTGGAACCAATCTCAAGGGATGAGCACAGCAGCGCCCAATTTACCTCAGATTTTACAATACTTAACTGAGATGCTTCACAAGGGCCTGTCTTTTTCCTCCATTAAAATCCATGCCTCAGCCATTTCAGCTCATTACAACACAGAACCGCCCCTCTTCTCACATCCAATGCTCAAGCAGTTCCTCAGAGGGGCCAAAAATTTGAGACCACCCAGGAGAGCTCCAACCCCAGCCTGGGACCTTAACTTTGTCTTGGAGAAACTCACTCTACCTCCTTTCGAGCCAGCTGCTACTGCAGACTTAAAATTTCTTTCTTGGAAAACAGCTTTCCTTTTAGCAATCACTTCAGCTTGAAGGGTATCTGAATTACAGGCCCTTATGGCAGTGGAGCCTTTCATCATCTTTCATACAGACAGGGTGTCCCTCAGAACCAATCCATCCTTCATGCCCAAGGTGGTATCCAGTGTGGCTCTTAATCAGTCCATTCATTTGACAACCTTCTTTCCCAATCCGCAGAATAAAGGGGAATAGATACTGCATTCCTTAGATGTGCACAGGCAACTTAGATTCTACTTGGACAGGACTAAACCTCAAAGGAAATCTGAACAACTGCTGGTGGCATTTACTGCAGGGGTAGAGGGGAAGGCTATTTCAAAGCAAACCATTTCTAAATGGATAAGCCATTGCATTCATTTCTGCTATAAGCACCATGGAAAACCTATCCCCCAGGGGATCAGACCTCACTCCACCAGGGCTGCATCTACCTCTACAGCCTTTCTCAGAGGTGTCCCTGCCAGGGACATCCTAGAAGCTGCTACCTGGAGTTCTGTACATGCTTTCACCAAGCATTATCATTTGCCAATGTTCTCTAAATCCAGAGCTGGCTTTGCCACTGCAGTCTTTCAGGGCCTTATAGCTGGCCCTAATGCTATCTAAATTCTTCCTCCCAACCATAGCTTTGGGAATCTACCCAAATGTAATGACTGCAACAGTGAAACATGAAGAACATAGTACAGTTGTGTACACTTACCATAAATGCAGATGTTCGAGTGTATTCACTGTTGAAGTCCTGGTTACCCTCCCTCCAGCCCCCTAACTTCTTTTGGCTATACCTTTACTTTCCTTTACTATGCTTAAAAGCCTTTTTGGTGTATTTGCTTTTTTGTTGGAAGTATATCTTTGTGCTTTTATATTTAATTGCTTCCAATTAGGGGGGCACCTGACATCTGGGGCAAGAAAAACTGATGTAATGGTGTCTGCTGCATGTTTTATACCCCTGATGACCGGACGTCATGGAAGAAGGGACAGCAACCGATGCAGGACCCAAGACTTTGTTAATCAGGCCGACTGAGGGCAACCTGCCAGCAGATTACCCAGATGTAATGACTGCAACAGTGAATACACTCTAACATCTACATTTATGGTAAGTGTACACAACTGTACTTTCTCCAGTTCAATTCTCTGTTGGGGTGCCCTTCTGTGAGAAGTATGCATGTCCTCTCTGTGGTCAAGTGAGTTTTAAAAAGACATGCAGGTAAGGTGTGTGTGTGTGCCTTCTGTGAAGGTTGGGTGCTGGGCTGGCAGCTCGACACCATAAAAACTTCACTGCCAATTAGTCTGCGGACTGGTGATCTGCTGTGGCAACTCTTAATCAGGAAAAGCTGAAAGACATTGCTTTTTACTCTGTGTTAACTGCAAGCTGCTTAAAAAACCTTTCACAATCCATTCACATTTTCTTTCATGCAGAGTAAATTAGCATTTTCTTTTCTTTTCTTTCTTTCTTTCCTTAAAATAACAATACCAGTTTATGTAGTGTTACATTATACCTCACCCTTGTTTCTCATAGGTAAATGTAGCAATGCACATGCACACGCACACACACACACACACACACACACACACACACACACACACACACACGCACGCACGCACACGCACGCACACACACACACACACACACACACACACACACACACACACACACACACACACACACAGTCATTCTGGATTGCATGTGGTGATGGCTGTGAGTTGAATTCCTCTGTGGGTTGTATAATGTGGTATAATTGTTACTTTGGGGGTGGGTGTTTCTTGTTCATTCAGTTATATCTAACAGCTCAGACCATTAACGCTGTGAGCAGATTATGAGATATTTCCTGTGGTCATACCTCTTAACCTCTTAGAGCAAAAAATCTGGACAAAGCTAAAATGATGCCGGGACCAATAGGGACAGATTTTTAAATATTGCTCTTACAAACTTAGAAAGTTGATAGAATAATAGGTTTTGCCTTAGCATGAATTTTCTGAAGGATGTGAAGTCTTAAACTTAAATGTTTGTCATTATTTCATGACTCCAATACTCGACTATTTGCCAGAAAGAGACAGATATTAGGGGTAACCCACCAAAAATATGAGGCAGAAATCTGGACATTCTGCGAAAAACCATTTGAGAGGTATGCCTGTGGTACAAGGTTTGGTTCCTTCATCCTTCATTTGCCTACTGTGTGACCTTGAACAAGTCACTTAACCAGACAGTGCTCTGAGGCATTTGGGAATTTGGGTTAAGCTCCTT
Source organism: Protopterus annectens (assembly GCF_019279795.1). Classification (NCBI taxonomy): domain Eukaryota; kingdom Metazoa; phylum Chordata; order Ceratodontiformes; family Protopteridae; genus Protopterus; species Protopterus annectens. The sequence continues at coordinate 49,524,231 of NC_056740.1, read as the reverse complement.
TAAAGTCTCTTGGACTATGAGCATAGTTACTACCTATGAACTTATATTATAATTTCTTCAACAAATAGCTTTTTGGAACAAAGTGAACTTTACTTTGTTTGTTAATATGTGTTTTGCAGCAGTTTACTAACCTCTGGGAAGACATAATTTTAGCAGCAAAAGTTGTGGGCAGGCAGTGACTATTACTGCAATTTACACGAACTTCTCTGCCTAGCCTCTGTCACGCAGGCCAAGACAAATTTCTTTTGGAAATTGTACGAGATTTGAGCAGGATAAAATGATGGTATCTTTGTGATCTGTGGTAGAGAAACGGTAACTCTTGTAAGGTTAACTGCTTTGGAGGGAAGAATTTTCCTTTAGTCTTTTTTTATACTATTAGACAAGACTAGATAGGTTACACTGAAAAAGTAGAAATGCATTATTTAATATATGTTATGCCAGAGGATATGAAAGTGCACTTGCCTAAATGCAACATATACCAGGACATTACACAGTAATAGTTTGGCAGTACCAACTAAGCCATCTAAAACTCATTCAATGAAACCACAGAAACCTTACAGAAGTTAAGCATTTAATTCAGTTACCCTTGATAACAGCAAAAAGCTTTAGGGTGTTATTCATACTCATTCAGCTTAGGCTTAGTGGGAATTTTTGATAGCAGAGCCTAAGTGCAACTAAGGAACGATTCATAGACTCTAGCTACATTTAGGAGCAGCAATTTGAATCTATTTAGGAAGAACTTGTACATATGAGGCACTGATGATATGAAAATGAGGAGTGTCCTCACATTTGTTGACTGTATTACATAAATGAGGCATCTTTGTGTTATTCATAGTTGCTTTTTTATGTACAGCAGCAGCGTTCTCACAAGCCTTATAGAAAGTGAAATCTCACCTTTTTTTATTTACTTTGCAGCAGCAGTCCACAAAATTGCATACTGTTGACTTGGCTCTCTCCCATTGTGAGCTGCTTGTCTTAGCCAACCAAAGCTGCAGATGCCCAGTGGCACCTGCTGGCCGAGAAAGTGAAGAAATAGACAAAGACTGACACATTTTAACTTTGCTGACCAGGAATTTACTGATAGATGTAGAGTGCACAGGGATATAGTATGGGCTTTAATGAGTCTGTACAGCCCACAGATGTGTACTGGGAGATGTATAGCCTTCTTATACCTGTCGATACCAGGGTGTGTATAGCCCTCACAATAATTGCCACTGGGACCTCCCAGAGGCAACCTGGGGGCATGTTGGGTATTTCTCAGGTTTCTGCCTGGAGGATACTTCAGCATTTCCTTGTCATTCTTTTTGCACATGTGGATCAATGCATTTATCAGTCAGTGTTGTCTTAGGACTGAGCCAGAACCATGACTGCCTTCTGTGGAATGGCATACTTTCATGAGTGCTTTGTGTGATAGATTGCAAATGTCAAGTTCTGCACATAGTTTTATATGCTGCACATATTACCTTTTTCCCAAGCAGTTTCCACGTTTAGCATAGGTGGAGTAGGATTGTGTACATTTGAGAGGCTTTCTGGTAGAATGACAAACAATATTAGAAAATAAGGTGAACTGTAGCATGCATAGTGGTGGTATTAACATTTTCAGTGCAGTGAGTACAGAAGATGATGAGGACACTATTATTAAAGTACTCATACTTTAAAGGAAAGTGCTTTTTTCCCTTTTTGTTTGTGTGGTGTTTTCACATTACTGTTTTTGGATATAACAGTGAAGAAAGCCATTAGACAGTAACTGGTGAGCACTGAGATTTTCATACTTAGCTTTGTTTTGTAAATTATTTGAAACATGTATACTGTTGGATACGCTGCCTGGTGCATGATTCATTGGCACTGTACATCTGATGCAATGAATTTTTTTCCCAAAACAAACGTTGCCTCAGAAACTTAAGTCAGTCATCATTTATACAATGCTGGGGATAAGTGGCAACAATGCTGAGTTTTACTGGCAGAATTGCAAGAAAAAGTGTAGCAAGATGGCTGTTAGGAAGTTTCACCCTGCTATGACTATAGTACTTTGGGCACTGCAAAGAATTTTTTTTTTTTTGGTAGTCTCTCACCACTGTTTCTCAGATGTAATGAAGGATTATTAATGGATAATCAAGTCTGGAAATGGATATTTGGGTGACTGCTGACTTTTACTTAGTAAGGTTTGACAAATGTCATTCACAATGTCCCCAAAGGATAGTGTGAGTGAAGACCCACAGATAATGAATGATGGCTGGCATGTGAACTTGATGCTGAATTGCTGTGATGGCAGGCTCTACTAGATGTAGGGGACCATCTAGACATTAAATTGACAGTTCTGTGGTACCTTGATCTCATCTGAGAGTTTCTACTGTGTGTTGTTGAAGGCTGAGGAGGTGCTGCTGTCTTCTTTTGAGTTATATCTCCTGGGATCCCTGCAACACTGTCTTTAGATACACATGTGGTTTGGCCTACTTGTCCTCCACATGTGCAGACAGTGCCATGTCCACATCTAGCTATGTTTCCAGTGTGTGTGTCTGATAAGTCTTTACTAGTGTGCAAATGGAGAAGGACATGGATGCCATGTGTGCAACCATACAGCACATAAGAATTATTATGGCATTGTTCCTGGCCCCCACCATTCCCATGTGCTGGTGAAACACCCTCATATGCCCTGCAGTACTTTAACCATCTCTACCTAGCTCTCAGTGGCAGTGGCCTGGGTCTGAACCTTGTCTTGGCAGATTTGATGCTGGGCAACTAAGGCCTTACATGTCTTAGGAGCTAACTGTGGCAATTGTCTTCACCTGGCACCATTTTGTACTGACTAGTGTTTCAGAATTAAATATATAAGTGTTTATTAATTTCATTAAGAAATATTTTTTCAAAATATTTATGATTCATTCTTACCTCCATTTCTTTCCCTATTGTGTTAGTTTTTCCGCAGGTCCAGAGATCCCAGAGGCAGTGCCTCCCAACTAAGGAACTGCTCACCATCTTCCTTGCCCACCTGGGACATATTCAGAGGTAGGGTTGATGGCTCCACCACTGTGGGCTCCTTGCTGCATAGCGGGTTGTTAAGCTTTGAACACCAAGACCTGGTCTTAACCTTCTGCCCTACAGCCTCTTCTCTTACTCCTCCCCCATCTTCCGTCCTAAAAAACAAACAAACAAAAAAATAAATAAATAAAATTGAAAAATGAGAGGTCTGTCCCCACAAAAACATAGTTCCCCTGCAATTCTACTTTCTCTAGCACAATCCTCTTCATTCTGTGTGTCTCTCTTCATCTCACTTTCCCTTATTTCCAGCTTTCCTATCTTTCACCTTTTCAGCCTTATAAAAAGCCAGTCAGGGTGTCCAAATAAGGACACTGCTAGAGACAATAAATAAAACTTTATAGCTATTTGAATTTAGTGATTAATAGCTGTGGTGAGCACAACTGTAGGCAGATTCTCATAAGAAATCTCATGCAACCTGTGCAGGCATATGCATGCAGCCATATAACAAAAGTAGCCAAAAAAAGTGTGACTGTACATACATATGTCTTCCACTGCACATAACTTATCACAGGATCCAATGTTGTCTATCTTTGTCCGATTCAAATGTGGGTTGTTGGATCCGATGGATTCGACCTCGGCACTGACTAGTAAAACTTTGCTGCAGAGCTTTGACTCCTGCCTTACCCATAATCTTCCATGCTCTACCTCAACACCTCAGATCTCGTTTGCCATGGAAGATTTTAGACATGTCTTCAAGAGCTCCATTTTCATGTTCATAGGTTCATAGGTGTGTACTAGGCTAATGGCCCTGGAGCCTTTACAAGCCTAGCCCATAGGATTACCGTAGCATCATGCCACCCGACCTTAGTTCCTAGTGCCTCTGTTGAGTAGAGCCACTGGAGTGATCCCCGGGGTGAATTTTCTATTTCCATTCCACTCATCAAGATTTCTCTTGAAGAGGGCTAGTGAGGTGCACTGCTTGACATGTATGGGAAGTCTATTCCATAGCATGGGCAGTATCTGGGTTATGAATCTGTCTCTCCAGCATGTTCTGTTGATTGTGGTATGAGGTTGAGGTCTCTGGAGCATGTGGTGCAGAGGGATTGGGATTTCTTTACATATAGCATTTCTAACAGAGCTGGGTGAGACATGGCTTTGTAAGTCAAGCAGAGATCGCCTCTAAGTAGGTGATATGAGACAGAGAATAATTGGCGTTTTTTGAGTCTGATCATATAAGACAAGTGTTTAAGGCCTAGGATCCTCTTTGTGAGGTACTTTTGTGGCCTCTCCACTTGTTGCAGGTGTCTAGTGAGGTACATGCCAAATGGGGCATTGTACTCGATGATTGGCCTAATGAGGGAAGAGTAGAAGGAGACAATGACCTCTTTCTTGCTGGATGCAAAACCCTTAGTAATGAGATGTGCCACATAGAAGGACTTTCTGACCACAGTGGCAATGAGGTGGTCAAAAGAGAGGTTGCTGTCAACCTATGTTCCCAGATCTCTTATAACGCCTTCTGTGTTCAGTGGACTATCATCAATGTGGTAATTCAAGGGAACCAGGTTTTTCCAAAGGTGGATGATGACACATTTTTGGCACTGAGCTTAAGGCCATGGTTCTGACACCAGTTGTTGGTGTCATTGGGGCCTTTCTGTAGGATGTCTACATCACTTGGGGAGTTAATAATAGCTCCCAGCTTGCAATAATCTGCAACCTTTGTCAGCCAGAGTCCCTTCATGTTGGCCTGGACTTCAGAGAAGTATATACCAAACAGGAGAGGACCCAGGACAGCACCCAGTGGGACTCCACTCATGACTGGTTGGCAGTCTGACTTGGAATCAGCTACTTTCACACTGTGGGTTCTATCTGTGAGCCAGTTTGCAACCCACCTAGTAATGTAGGGGTTGATGCCTAGCTTAGTGAGTTTTTCTATGATGGCTGAGTGGAGAATGGTATCAAAGGCCTTGGGCAGATCAAGGTAGACTGTATGAAACACCATGCCTTCATCCACAGCTCTGGTGACTGACTCAAAGAAGTTGACTAAGTTGAGCAGGCATGATCTACTCTTCACTAAACCAAACTGTGCAGGACCCAGAGTTTGGAGATTCCCTATATTCTTGTTTATTAGGTCCATGATGATGCGTTCCATAGCTTTGCATATCAGACTCGTCAGGCTAATGGGGGATAATTTCTGGGGTCTGTAGTTGCTCCTCCTTTGTAGAGAGAGATGACTGTAGCAGTGTACCATTTGGTAGGGGCAAAGCCTGAGGTAAGGCTGTGATTGAACAGGGTACACAGGTGAGGTGCCAGTTCACTCTGTAGTTCATGTAGAACACAGCCAGGGATGTTGTCAAGTCCCGTAGAAGCTTTATTCTTGGCCTTGGACAGTGCAGTTTTAACCTGTGCAGCAGTAATACTGGGTGCCTGGCAATCTACTGGTATTGTGATTGGTCCTTTGGGGGAGAGAGATGGGTAAAGTTAGCACTGAATCTGTCGGTCAGTATATTGGCAATATCTTTTGGCTCGGTATAGGAGTGTGCAGTAGCTCAGAGCAAATCTGTATATTGCTGTGGAGATTCTTTACATAACTATAGAAGGCCTTATGGTTGTCTTTACTATCTGCTGCAATTCTGTTTTCATAGCTAGCTTTAGAGGATCTGATGAGGGATCTCAACCTTTTGTTGAGGCTGATAAGGGAGTTTTTCCAGTCTTGGGACTTCGCCTTATTCCACATCAAGTTTCCTCCTTCTGTTTTAGAGTTTGATTATACCAGGGGATCACCAGATTGGCTTCCTTTTTTTTGAGGAGAGCGTCTTGGTTCTATTTGTTATGGTGAGATCCATGCATTTGTGTATGTATTCATACAGTGCATTGGTGTATGATTCTGCAGTCATGCAACTATTCTCCATTTGCATGGTTGCTGTGAAGCTTGCCAACTCTGTTTTTAGGAGCACAAAGTTAGCTTTGGAGAAGTTTTTCGTGGTGGTTACCTTTGTGGGCATGGGGTGGGGTGAGGATTTCCTAGGTGATTAGTTTATGGTTGGATCTAACCAGGGAGGAGTTTACTATTGGTGTAGAGCAATGGTCGCCTATGTTAGTAATGACCAGGTCAAGGATGTTGCTACCTCTAGTGGGAGTAAGAATGAGCTAGTCCAGAGCATTGGAATTAATGAATTCCAGAAAGCATTGGGCAAGTGTATTGGTACATGAGTAGTTTTCCCAGTTAATGGAGGGGTAGTTGAAGTTGCCCAGTATGAGAGTGTTAGGTTGGACCCTAATATTCTCCAGGGTGCTTAGGAACGTGGAGTGTGAGTCTTGGGACATGGTTGGGGGCCTATAGCAGGTGCGACCTGAATCGCTGTCTTACCCAGTGTTAGCTGCACCTGAACTATCTCAAATGTGTTTTGTTGAGCTACCAGTCTGGAGGTGTGCGCATCCTTTATGAATATGGAAATGCCACCACCTTTGGAGCTTTGGTCCCAGTTCTGAGGCCGAAAGGTGTGGAATGAGTTATAGCCTGGTAGTGCAGGGGTGCTTCCTTGATCCAGATCTCTGTTACAGCACAAATGTCGATGTTCACCATTTTAAGGAGTGCTTTGAGTGAGTGAGATTTAGACTTCTAGCATTGAGCAGCGTGACTCTCAGATTGCATTTGTTTGTAGCTGTTACGGTGGTAATTTGATCTTCGGAACACCTCCTAAAAAAGGCACTATAGGGGTGGCAAGAGCCTTGGCCAGTATCTGGCTCTTATCAATCTTTCATATCCTTTTCTACTCATCCCCTATAAAGGTTAAAGTGCTTTCTTTAAGACAGAATAGTTTCTTCTACAGTTAAAGTTTCTAACTTAATAACATGTAGGTTGCTTAGATAAATTAGGATGTTATTATAGTTGTTTGAATTTATACACTCTCTTTATAGGTAGTTTAGATTGTTATTTAGTAATATCTGCTAATATTTAAATAGTGTTTTTTATAATGCACTTTTATTGTTGTAGTGTGTCTAGATAGTTTATTGTCAGGGTTCGATATGTCTCAAACCCAAGGGTTTAAAAAATGTTTGGAGTGCATCCATAATTGCCCACCACAAGACCCCCACTGCTGCCTGGGGGCAGAGCACTTAGAGACTTCTTGCCAGGCTTGTGTTTCTTTCAGTACTAGGCCTGTTCAACAGAGGGAAAAAAAACTGATAGTTAAGGGGCTTTTTCTTGCTGAACCAACTCCCTCCACCTCTCCAGCAGCTAAGGAGAAGAGTAGAGAAACTGATAAGTCTAAAACCAAAAAGAAATCCAAGAATAAAGATACCAATACTGACAAACAAGAGATGTCAAGGAAAAAGTTACCAGATCTGACTCTTGGTGATTAATTGGATCTGAAAATTCCTTGGAGATTAGATCCATCAGCCTCTCAGATCTGTTTGCCCTATGATCAGCCTTAGTTTTTACCAGAACCAGTGATACCCTGGCTGCATTCACCGATATTACAAGACAGGAGATCTTTCAGACATTCATATTTAACTTTCTCTACCTGGTCTTACAGCAGCCTCTCAGAAAAGAACATCAACTGAGTGATGAGGAGATTTCTGAGAGCTCAGATTTAGCTTTGAGTTCTCTCAGTACCGTCACCTTTGAACATACTGAGTATGGTGCCATGTATGCCTCTGTTATAATTTCCAACACAGGTCGGACCTTCAGATCCAGTTGCTTTGATGCCAGTCTGTCTCATGGAAACTGGGTGAGGACTGATAGCATTCTCTAATTCGGTCCCGACTGGATCCCTACCTCTTTTGGCCCAGATGTGCTTGACGTTGATAGAGCCTCAAGGCTGAGCCTTTGGCACAAGGGACTGGGAGGAGGAATTGACACAGAGAATCTCAGAGCTGTCCTTACCTCCTGGAGCCTCAGTGCTTGACAGCTCAGCACCGAGAGCCACATCAGAGTCCAGGCCTTTCAGTTCTGAGGGGTCCCTTCTGAGTTTAAAGACAAGGAGCTCCAAGGAACCAATAGCATCTCTGACTTTCAAAGCTTTTCAGAGAGTCCATTCAGCTCAAAGGTATTAGCTGCCTTCACCCAGACCTGCACTAACCGAGGTCTATGATGAAGCTGGCTCTCTCCATGGTCACTCTGTTAGACAGAGACAACTGGAACATAGACCCCAGGATTCTTATGTAATAAGCTCCCTGTCTGATTCAGAACCCTCTGATCTTCCTGCAGAGCAGATACACCATAAACAGACATGTAAGCAGAAACACATCGACTTATTTCCAGAGTCCATTACTGATGACACAGACTTTGATGAAGGAGATGAATCCCCCAGGTCCCCACCTGAAGATTTCACTTTCAGTGAAATTCTAGAATTGAAGAAGAAGGGGGGATGGTCCACTGTTGATCCTTCTCCAAATGATTGTATATTCCTAGAGGCATTTGGTTCCAGCCCATCAAAATCCTGCGTGGTACACCTGTTGATCCCCTAGTTGACCTGATGGCACAACAGGCATAGAAGGACCCAGATGTGGTGGAAGCCATACCTAAAAACCTGATAAAATCTTACTTGTACGTTCTGATAGAAAACACTGGAACTAGGGGCCTAGCTGCAGCAATCAAAAAAGAACTTTCAGAAAAGAGCACTTCGGTCCATCCCCCCAACAAGGTGTCCAGGGAATTGGATTGTTTTGGGAAACATACCTGTGCTTTGGTATCCTTTGCTTTGTGGACAATGAACTACCTAGCTCACATTACTTGATTCCAGAGAGATTTGACTAAGGAGATTTCCAAATCTCTTGAAGGGGTCCTGCCTACAAATATCCAGAGAAAGATGGAATCTCAGCTATTTACATTTACATCATCTAATGTGGCCATGCAGCTGATTTTCAATGCAGCTGATGATACAGCAAAAACAGCAGGCACTGCCATTATAGTCTGCTGGCATGCTTGGATGTGTGTTTTGACTTCTCAGAAAGTTTCAAGATTTCTTTCATTAACTCTCCCTTTGATGGTTCCACCATATTCGGACCGAAGGTGAAAGAGACTTTACTAGAAGTCAGTAAGATGGTAAGACCCTCTCTATTGAAGCATCTGATTCTACAATTCTCAGAGATCCTTCTGCAAGAATGAGAGGTCTGGGAAGCATATGTGGTTTAGGAAATCACAAGGATCCTCTCAAGACTCTTCTAGTAATATGCCTTCCTGTGGCAGAGGGGGAGGTCATCAAAATGGATACTGCACAAGGGGCAGAAATGGGCTGCAGAATCAAGGTTTCAGAAAGCCTTTCTCTGAGAAACTTTTTAATCACCTTTGAGAGGTTGCTCGACTGCCTCACTGTGGAGGCGGTTAGGGGCATTTGTTTTTCCACCCATTCACTTGGCAGAGCATAACAACAAACTCATGGGTGCTAGACATTATTTCCAGAGGCTACAAAATTCCATTTCCCCAAAATGAAGGAGAATAGTTTCCGGTGTTCCATCCAGTCAGCAGGAACCAGTAGTAGCAGAAATCTCAAGGCTACTAGAAAAAAGAGTCTTCCAGCTGGTTCCCAGAGACCAGCAAGGATTCAGAGTCTACTCAAGGTTCTTTTTAGTTCCAAAGAAGACAAGGGAGCTCTGACCCATTTTGGACCTGAGTTATCTAAACTAGTTTGTCATTCAGAGAAAATTCTGGATGGTCACAATACAGTCCATTTTGCCTATGTTGAGGAAGGACTCTTGGATGTGCTCAACAGATCTCAAGGATGCATACTATCACATAAAGATAGAGAGATGTTAGAAGAGATTTCTCTGTTTCCAGTCAGGAGCCAATCATTATCAGTTTAGAGGTCTGCCTTTCGGTCTCATCACAGCCCTCAGGGTGTTCACCAAGATAATGTCAGTAGTAGCAGGATGATTCCATCTGCTGGAGATCCAGGTCTTTCCATATCTAGATGACTGGCTCCTAACAGCTGCCTCAAATCAAACATTGTATCAGCACAGAGACCTCTTGCTCCAGTTACTTCAGAGGCTTTGCATCACCATCAGTTGGGAAAAGAGTCAATTCACTCCTACTCAAAAACTAGAGTTCATTGGATGCCACTTAAATACAGTCTCTCAAATAGTTAGCCTGCCATCTTGCAGAGCACTTTCCATCTGGATGACGGTTTCAGCTGTACTAAGGTATCCTTTCCCTCCAGCAAGATTAATACTTTGGATGCTAGACCTAATGACATTGACTATACAACTGGTACCCTTAGCAAGCTTCCACATGAGAGTTCTTCAAGGCACAGGGAAGTAGATACTGTATAAAGAAATAGCCAGGGAATTGTTATGGCTAGGTTTGTATAGGCCCTAGGGCTGATAGCCTAGTACCACCCTATGAACACTAGCTGTACACTGGTCACAGAATTATCACCCTCTCCATGCAAAGATAAGGATCACTCCAGTTTGTAGAAATCAAATGTCGTGGTGGATAACACCCACTTCTCTCACAGAAGGTCTTCCCTTTGTGAGGAACCTCCTGATGGCAGTGGTGATGGATGCTTCTCTCTTAAGGTGGAGGGGGCATTTCAAGGGAAACACTATCCAAGGTTCCTGGTCGCAAACAGAGGAGAAATGTCACATCAACATTCTGGAGATGAGAGTGATCTTCCTAGCATTGCAGATCCTTCTGGATACTCTCCCCAGATGTATGATAGCATCCAGACAGATACTATGTTTGTGGAATGGTACCTAAATATACAAGGGGGGACATGCTCTTATCTATTATGCAGAGAGGCCATGAGATATGGGAATGGGCAACATCTTCACATCATTTTGTAATAGTAATGCACATCCCAGGGAATTCCAGTGTTCTGGTCAACAAACTGAGCAGATTTATCCTGATGTTTCATGAGGGGTCCCTAAACTCAGTAGTAGAGGCAGAGATTTTCAGTTGCTGGGGGCTGTATGCCTTTCCTCCCCTTCCACTAATGAACCATTTCCTAGAGAAAGCAAGGGTGTGGAAGGCCAGAGTAATCCTCATAGCCCCCTTTTGGTCTTGACAAATATGGTCTCCCTTCCTATGGCCTGTACTAGTTCATCCTGTCTGGATGCTTGACCATTTTCCATATCTTCTGTATCATCTTTCCAGCTTGCCTCCTCTGGATCAGAAATATATAAAACTAGCCACATAGTTCCTCCAATTTTGAGAATAGGCAGAGATGCCAGGCTATCCTCTGCAGTGGTTCGCATTCTGTCAGCTTCCAAAACGTTTCTACTACCAAAGTCTACCACAATAAATGGAAAAGATTTTCCATATGGCATAATTCTAGATATGTAGACCCATTCTCAGCTTTGGTTCCTACCATCTTACAATTCCTTTCAGAATTATTTCACACCAGATCTAGTTATGCCACCAGCAAAGTACAGTTAGCAACCATCTCCAGTTTCCATACAGGCATCAACAATTCCTCCATAGCTTCCCTTAAGATCTTGAAAGCTTTCTTAAAGGGTACTTTCCTTTTTCAGACCACCTATCAGAGATCTGATGCCTCCTTGGGATGTTACCATTATGCTACAGATATTGACACAACCACCCTTTGAGCCAACAGCAACAGCAGATATCAAATTTCTATCTTGGAAAACTATTTTTCTGGTAGCAATTACATTAGCCAAAGGAATTTCAGAATTACAAACCCTTTCTGCTAAACATCCCTATCTAATCTTTCATAAGGGTAGAGTTATCTTGAAAACTAATACTTCCTTTTTACCTAAGCTGACATCAGAATCTAACTTAACTTAGTCATCTACCAGTTTTCTTCCTAAACTTTTCTAGTAAAGGGGAGCACATCTTACATATTTTAGATGTCCACTGGCAGTTACATTTCTGAAAGAAAGAATCTGATCAATGGTTTGTGCCTCCTCAAAGCAGAAATTGGGGAAAACAGTTTCCAAAGTTACTTTATCCCATTGGCTCTTGAAATGTATTTCATTTGTGTTTGTGTATACAAAAAATAAAGGCTTACCAGTATCATCCAAACCAAGAGCGCATTCAACCAAAACAGTAGCTACATTGACAGCATTTGCTAACAGACTTCCTGTTGATAACATCTCTGCAGCAGCTACTTGGACAAGATTACACACTTTTATTTCCCCTTACAGATTAGATAAACAATCTAGATCTCGTTTGTCCTTTGGCTACACCCTTCTCTGGAATGCCCTTCCATGAATCTACCCAGGTTTAGTGCTGGGAATCTGTCCACAGTTGAATTGGATGAAGACAGACAACACTGGATACAAAAGTTATGTACTTACTATAATGATAGATCAATGTTGTCCAGTTCAACATCCCACCCATTAACCCACCTCCAAATTATCCCCTCATTCTGGAGGACCAGGCTATGGTTATAATTAATTCTTTTAGGAGCTTATTATATTGGGTTCAAGGCCTTGGGATATGTTATCTATTCCTGTAGAATGTTTGTTTGTTAACTATTAGCCATGACTTCATGTAAGCAATGCAAATTCAATCTGGGTTGTTGAGGTGGCGTGTGGAGGATTATGGGTAGGGGAAGAGTCGGAGCTCCAGAGCAAAGTCTTCCTAGTCGGTGCCGAGGTCAGATCTGTCAGATCTGATAGTACACAGTTGAACTGGATGAAGAATAGACAGCATGACTCTATCATTATAGTTAGCACATAACTTTAGTTTTTAATACATTTTATGAAGATGAGCAAATCTGTTTTGGACATTTTGGCACAGCATTGAGATTTCCTGTAACCAGACCTGTCCCTGTGCACATGTAGGTGTAGTGATATGGGCTTTCTGCTGATTGTCGTTGTGTATTGTAAATTATAAGACTATGAATACCACCCTTAGATTTCACAATAGAACTCAAATGAGACAATTTTTGAATATATGATGGAGCTGTCTGTGTTGTGTGTTTTCATATTTTGTCAAATATTTAACTATTCCTTAACCTTCTGTCCTACAACCTTCTATCCCCATAAAAAACATAATGCCTCTCCTGTTCCACCTCCTCCAGTACAACCCTCTTCATGTCTTCATTCTGTATGTTCCTTGTCATCTCACTTTCCATCATTTCCAGCTTTCCTATCTTTCCCCTTTTCAGCCTTATAAAAGACCAGTCAGTCCAAGTAAGGACAAGCTTAGAGTCAATAAATAAAACTTTATAGGTGTTTGAATTTACTGATTGATAGCTGGCGTGAGTGCAGCTGTCTGCAGATTCTCATAAGAAATCTCAAGCAATCTGTGCAGGCTTATGCACACAGCCATACAGCAAAAGTAGCCGAAAGAAAGTGTGACTATACATACATATGTCTTCCAATGCCTATAACTACACAAGCTTTAATCCATTTTATGACAAAGATGAGCAAATCTTTTTTGGACATTTTGACACAGCACTGAGATTTTCCACAGTCAGAGCTGCTCCTGCACACTTAGCTAATTTGCATATAGATGTAGTGGTGTACACTCTCTGCTTATTGTTCTTGCACATTTGTGAACTATGGGACTATGAATACCACACTTAGATATCATAAGAGAATTCAAATAAGATAAGACTATTTTAGAATATATGATGGAGCTGACAAGATTAGTAGAGAATTTCAGATTTGGACTCAGAGGTATTCTGAGGTAGATTTGTGTTTGGCATATGTTGTAAAAGCATGCAAAGAGGCTGCTCTCTGAGTAAACTAAATGGGATAGGCTTATAGTAAATACATGAAAGTATGTATTTTCTTTGATGAAATTGTGCCTAGAGGACTGTAACTGGTAAAAATGGTTACATAAATTGCAAGACAGGTTAGAGGCTTTGCAACAGGCATATCTGACTCAGAACAAGTCATATCTGAAGTAATGTCAAGGAACAGTGAATTACTTCCATAGGTTTCTACAGAATATCTTGAGGAAAAAAATGTTATACCCGTTAGATATGGCACTTCATGAAAAGTGTGAATGAAAGAGTATGGTGGGTTAGTTAATTTGTTTATTGTTTTTATTTATTGACATTTGTTAACCGGGTTGGTCCAACTGGGCTTGTGGCCCATTTTCAATGGAGACCCGAGGAGAAAAGCTCCATTCACAAGAATTTGCAATATATAAAAATATCTGAGTCAAAAGAATTACAGAAAAGTTGACATACAGCAAGTTAAAGAAACAAAATAGAAAACATGCACAAGGCAGTATACACATACAATTTTTTACAAAGGAAATATACATTTACATAAGAATTACATCTGTCAGCATTGTTGATTGAATTTAGAAAGTACCCACCTAGTAGGGTACTAGGTGAAAGAGGAGAGATTATATAGATATGTATATGGGGTATGGGGAGGTTAGGTTGGGTCATGATAGGGGCAAGTTTTAGTGTCAAGTAGATGAAGTTTGAGTTGATTTTTAACGTGAGATGGGTGGGTGATGGAATGTATGTCTAAGGGAAGTTTGTTCCAAGCATGGGCAACAGAGTATTTATATAGAAGTTTGACTACAGTTTTCTTGGGTTGGTAGATGTCCAGAAGTTGCTGATTAGAGGTACAGACGGTCTGAGGTGGAGTATAGGTAGAGACCATGGATGAGAGAGCTGGACAGGATGAAAGTTTGTATAGAATGAAGTGTAACATTTGAAATTGTGATAGGAGTAGTTGTGGGAGGAGATCAAGCCATTGGAGAGAGTTTAGGGCCAGGCAGAGATGTGGATTGCAAAGAGAGCTTGTAATAAATCTAGCTATTTTATGGTAAGTTTGTTGAAGTTTGTTCAGAGTTGTGGCCTAGATGTTGGTAAGAACAGGGGCAGTGTATAGGAGGGAGGGGAGGAAGATTGCCTGTGCTAGGGAGAGTCTGGCATTAGGGGTTAGAAATTTTTTGTTGCGATACATTAACCCTAGCTTTTGGTGTGTTTGTTTTTATGCATTGGAGTTTGTGCAGGTTGAATTTAAGTTCATCATTAATAATGACACCAAAGAGTTTTGTTTGGGTTTCGGGTTAGATTATTGTATTGTTAGAGGATGTAATAGCAAAGGTGGATTTATTGTGAGTAAGAGTTTAGTCTTTTTAGGGTTAAGTAGATTATCAGACAACCACTGTTCAGTAGATAGAAAGGCATGCTGAGTTAGGGTATGGAGTTCAGAGATATTGTTAGAGATAGAGATGAGAGCTGAGTCATCTGCATATTGGATGTGGGAGGATTGTTTACAAGATGTATAAAGATCATTAGTGAAGACATTAAACAGAAGTGGACCCAAGATGGAGCCTTGGGGTGCTCCGGTTGGGACAGGAAGGAATGGAGAGAAAGATGAGAGCCATTTAACAGATTGCTGCCTACAGGAGAGGTAGCTAGAGAATCAGGCAAGGGAGGTGGAAGATAGGGTGAGGTTAGCAAGTTTAGATAACAGTAAAGGATGAGAGGCTGTACTGAAAGCTTTGGAGAGATCTAGGAAGAGACAGGAAATGAGTTTATTGTTGTCTTGAGCCTCTGCGATGGCATGAGTAAAGGATAGGAGGGCAGTAGTTGTACAGTGGTTAGGATGGAAACCGTACTGAGTGGAAGTGAGAAGGTTAAGCTGGAGGAGGGAGTTAGTTAGTTTTGTTTACCAGGGTAGAAAACTGATCAAATTTGACCATTTGCAGGCTCGGCATGATGCTATAAATACACCTTTAAGGAGTAAAGAGCTTGATTATTTCTGATAAGAGGACTAACCACTTTACTTATTCTTTGTCTATTACGTTTACAAGCGATATGTCTTCTTATGAAACTGGCACAAATCTGTTAAATAGACTTCAGAATGTTACAGAGAGATGAACAGCATTTGCGTCAAGGCATTTGACTGAAGATGCATGTGACTATATCCAGCTTGATAGAAGAGGCATTAGACTGATCTGTGGGGTACAAACATTTAACCGACAAATTGTGCAGTATTTACTGCAGTTATAAATCACAAGTCACAGCTAATTGTTTTTAATGCAGGAAATGGTGGCATTTATCCCAGCTGCAGACAGGTTACAAAGCCGGTCCCTGTTCTTAAGGGGGACACTTATATACGATAAATACAAGGAAATAAGGCAATATGACATTGCTATTGCAGTCACACAAGTGCTGTATGAACAATGTGAGGAACCAATAGCCATGGATCTAGTACATCTCCATATTAAAATGGAGAGCTGCTAAACTATGAAAGAAAAAACTGTTGTCTTTTTATTCACATTAAATGTGTCATTCACTAGAAGAACCACTAGAGGGGGCAAACACATTTTAATGTTTTATCATTAAGCTTATAAACTATTGAACTTATTTTATTAGATTTTTAACATATTATCCATGTAAATATTTTAAGCTGTGAAATAATTTGTTAATTTTTACATTGTCATCTGGTTTATGTTTTCTATGGCTTTTATCTTATGTAATCTTTTAATGCTTTAATGTACAAGGTGTTTTTCAAGCTATACTCTAGTTACGATTAATTATGTTAAACTGAGAATTTTTATTGGTGGTGATTTTAATTGGCGGAATGTCTTGGGATATATATATTAGTTGGTTTGAACTGAAACTTTATGTATCTGATGAAGTCTGACTGAACAAGATGAAAAAGCTGTGATTTGAATTGCGTTTATGCTCTTTTAAACTACTATTAAACCAGCTTGTTTTTTAATTTTAAAACTGTGCTGACTTCCTTTTCCGTGGTATCTGCTCTGGTTATGGATCTAGTACATTTACACTACCTGTTGTTTGTTGAGCATTTATCCATGATAATAGATACTTCACAAAAAGAAAACAGGAATGACTCATTACTGCCACAAATTTATGAATTAGTCATAAAAAGATAGGTTCATAGGAGTTTACTAGGCTAGTGACCATAGAGCCCTTACAAGCCTAGCCATGTTAATCCAGAGTTGCCCCAGTTTTCCTTGGTTAGATGAACATAATTCACAGAGCGAGTCTATGATCAACACCGACTACCCCTGCCCATGATAGACATAGGTCCACTCCCGGGGTGAATTTGTGGTCTTCCATCCATTTGTCTAGATTGTGCTTGAATAGGGTTAATGAAGAACTCTGCTTCACGTGAAGTGGGAACTTATTCCAGAGGAGTGGGAATCTCTGGCAGATATAGCTGTCTCTCCAGCATGTTCTGTTTATGTCACAGACTAGGTTAAGTTCTCTAGAGAGAGTGGTTCTTGTGCCATTTGACTTGCAGATGTGGAACATTTCCATCAGGCAAGGTCAGAGACTGCCCTGTAGGCCAGCCACAATTCGCTTCTCAGCAGTCTATAAGATACAGAGTACAGTGACATGGCTTTCAGTCGATTCACATAGGTCATGGTTTGAAAACCCTGTATTATCTTGGTGAGAAATCTCTGTGGTCTCTTTTAAAACCAGTCATTTGTCTGTGTTAGCCCTTCCTGTAATATGTTGACATTGTTGGGGATCTTAATGATTGCCCCCAATTTGCAATCATCAGTGAACTTGGTAAACCAAAGGCTATCTATTTTAGTCTGGAATTTCAAGAAATAAATTCCAAACAGCAAAGGGCTCAGCACAGATCCTTGTGGTACGCCACTGGTGATGGGTCTACTGGTAGAGGTGGAGTCACCAACTTTGACAGTATGTGTTCTGTCGGTGGACCAATTGGCTACCCATCTAATGATGTAAGGGTTGACCTCTATCTGGTGAAGTTTATCAATGGTACCTGAGTGGGGGATTGTGTCAAAAGCCTTGGTTAGGTCAAGAAAGGTGGCATGCACTGTCTTACCTTCATTCAGGGCTTTGATGACTGTCTCAAAGAAATCTACTAGGTTTACTAAGCATGATCTACCTTTAACAAAGCTCAACTGGGTTGGGTCTAGAGTTTGAAGGCCACCTATTTCCTTGCTGATATTCTATGATGCTTCTTTCCACGGCCTTGCAGATGAAGCAGGTTATACTTATGGGTCTATAGTTCCCAGAGTTGGTTGATGACCCCCCTTTGTGCAGGGGGATTACTGTTGCTTGTCTCTATTCTGTTGGAACAAAGCCACTTCTCAGGCTATGGTTAATGAGAATGCCAGATGGGTCCACTAGGTCCTGTTTTAGATTGCTTAATAAGCAACCTGGGATGTTATCTGGTTCTACTGAGGCCATGTTTATGGCCTTAGAGAGTACAGATACGACCTGATCTCTAGATATATTAGTCAGAGGACTGGTGTCAAATATACTTTGGGGTACGGCTGGTGGGGACAGTGGGGTGAAGTTTGCTTGAAATCTGTCAGCTAGCCGGTTGGCACTATCCTCTGGTATAGTATGAGTGGTGCCATCCATTACCAGTCTGGCACATAGGTGAATATTCCCTTTTAGATTTTGGACGTAGTTAAAGAATGCCTTATGATTATCCTTGGCAAGGGATACTATTTGAGCTTCAGAGTTTGCTTTAGAGAACTTTACAAGATTTCTGAGTTGCTTGCTCAAGCTGTGAAGGCAATTCTTCCTCTACTGAGTCAGTTCCCTCTTGTTCTTAGACATCAATTTCTTCCTCTTGTTATATAACCTGTTTATACTTGTGGTCCACCAGGGTGGCTTGTATTTTCAGGAGGACCTGGTTTTGATCCAGTCAGATTCAGCTGAGTCTATACAGTTTGTTTTTATTAGCTGGTTTGTGGTTGAGCACAACTTTGCGGTCAGCTGGACTTATTTACTCTGACAGTTGTTTAAGTGTTTATAAAGGGCATTTGCCTACACCGCTGCATAGGAGTCATTGTTGTCTGTGATTGTGGGGGTATACAACTTTTTACACCACCGCTTAGTGGCTGTAGTTTGCTTTGGAAAAGTTTTTTAGATTTTTTGCTCCTGTGGGGGTGTCAGGCCCAATAGTTACTTCGAACAAGACTAATTTATGGTCTGATCTTACCAGGGAGGGCATCACACAGGGGGAGTGTAGAGACTCCCCACCATGTTGGTGAGTACTATGTTTAGGACATTTGAGCCCTCTGTGGGGGTGCAGACTATCTGTTCCAGAGCATTTGTGTTGACAAAGTCCTGGACCCTCTGGGTGAGCTTGTTTATGCTTGTGTACATCTCCCAGTCGATGGAGGGATAGTTGAAATCTCCAATGACTAAGGTGTTGGGCTGCATTTTGAGTGAGTCCAGTAAGTCCAGGCAGTTGGTGTTTTTTTGGTTCATGGTGGGGTACCAGTGATGTGGTAGGGCACTTTGCCTGTAGTTAATTGGACATGGAGTAGTTTGAGAGAGTCATACTGTTTGACCAGTGTTGATATGTACTTGGTCTTAAGTCCCTCAGCAGCAAGTACTGTTATGAGTTTGTCATAGTACATGTTAGTGTGAACGACTTGAGACGTGCCTCTTTGGACTACATTAATAGAGACATGACTGAGCTCTTTGATTATGTGTCCCACGCAGGTATGTCCCTAGCCTTAAGCAGCATACTGCTGTCATCCAGGATGATTCTGCGATATAAGCAAAAGATGATTGACTTCAATAATTGGCCTAACATCTGGTGTCATTCTTAGGAGATCCGGTTCCTGTCAGCCTGGCATGACATGGTTGATAGACCTCGATGCTTTGCCAGAGATGGCCTCTACCTGTGACTCACAGGATGTCGGCAACTGGCAAAAGCTCTTACATTCCCCCTAGTGCCTTTTTTAGGCAATGTCACAAGTACAAATTTTCCAGCATAAAATCTTCCTCAAAAACCAATACCAGGGTCATGCTGCTAAACGCTAGGAGTCATAACCTAAAACTACACTTGTTGGAAGCTGCCCTCACTTTGGAGGTAGCTGACATCTGAGTAGTCACAGAAACTTGGTTCAAGGCTGCAGGGAGCACCCCGGCCATACTGGGTTATAATGCCTTCAACCCGCTCAGACCATCAGACGGGAGCATGAAATCCAAAGGAGGAAGAGTATCTATTTTTATTAAAGACAAATTCTCCTCCAGATTAGTATGTCTGAATGAGTCCCTCAAACCCCTCCAAGTACAAGTCTCCGTAGGTAAAACTCCTCTTCAGATTATCACCAGCTGTAGGAGCCCCCCTCCATGAACCAGGACATCCTGGAGTCCCTTAGTATACCAAAAAATACCCTGATTTTGGGATATTTCAACCACCCATCAATAGAGTGGTCTAACTATATCTGTACCAACGTGCTCGCCCAGAGATTCTTGAACTTTGCAAACTCCAATTCTCTGGACCAGCTGGTAGACATTCCTACTAGGGGTTCTAACATCTGGATCTGGTACTCACGAACATGGGTGATCTCTGCACCACCCAAGAGTACAGTCATCTCTAGTGAGATCCTACCACAAGTCAGTCACACTATAAGTAACAACAGTGTCTGACACCCTGCAGCTGAAACTAAAGTAAAAAAATTTCTCCAAAGCGAAGTATAATCTTTTACTAGACAATATTACTAGCTTCATAGCCCTACCCCTACTGATGGCAAGGATACCTATGCTGAGGTTTACTCCAATGCCTTGTATAAGCACCTCCACAGTTACATCATCTCAGATGTACCTGACAGGATAAAATTAAGTTCCTCACTTAAAAACAAGCCTGTTTGGTGGTCATCTGCTATAAACAGGCTGTATAACAGGAGAAAGAAACTGCTCTACAAAAGCAGTAGAAGACAGTCCCCAAACTCTAAGGACTCCTTTATTGGACTAAATAAACAAATTAGACACCTAGTGAAAAAATCCAAAGCTGACTATGAGTCTAAATTGGCTGCATTAACAAAGCATAACCACAAGGCATTCTTCGGCTACATCCACAACCTCAAAGGAAAATCCCAGATTTGCACTGAACTTGTTGTAAATGGCACAACATATACTGAATCTGGTGATATTGATTACCAGCTGGCAGATATGTTCAGTGAAAACTATCCCCCCCCCGTCACCACCCAATATACCACAAAACATTGCTCCCACATGTGCTCCCCCAGAAATCTCTAAGAAACAGTTCCTTAATGCCCTTTCCAAGGCAAAAAACATGGCCTCTATGGGACCAGACAACATCCCTGGCTGCATCCTAAATTGCTTGAAGTAGGAGCTAGTGGCACCTCTGGGTATCTTCTTTAATCACAATCTAAGCACTGGGTATGTTCTTGCAGACTGGAAAACTGCCACTGTAATCCACCTCCACAAAGGGGGCTTCTCTGCTGACCCCAGGAATTGCAGACCAATAAGTCTGACCAGCCTCATATGCAAGGCCATGGAGAGAGTCATCATGGACCTCATCAATAAGGACATAGGCAACCTCCAAGCATTACACCCATCCCAGTTCGGTTTCGTCAAAATGAGATCATGCCTACTGTACTTGATGGACTTCTTCAAGACTGTCACCAAAGCCCTGGATGAAGGCAAAAATGTGCGTACTGCTTATTTATACCTGGCAAAGGCCTTCAACACCATTCGTTGATAAACTTACCCAACTGAATGTGAACCAGTATGTAGTTAGGTGGGTTGGTAACTGGTTCACAAATAGAACACACACAGTTAAAATAGGGTCTCTTTATCCACCTCCAGACAGGTAACCAGTGGAGTACCATGGGGCTCAGTGCCAGGGCCCCTGTTGTTTGGAATTTACTTTTCAGAAGTGCAGGCCAAAACACAAGATGTGTGGCTAACAAAGTTTGTAGATGACTGGACGCTGGGCATGATCATTGCCTAATGACATTGTCACCCTTCAGGAAGGTCTCACCCAGACCAACAATTGGTGTCAAAGCCATGGGCTCAAGCTTAGTGCTAAAAAATATATCATCATCCCCTTCAGCAAGTGAGACATCCCTGCAAAGTACTACACTAACAATATCTTAAGTACCCAATCCATGGTAAGAGATCTGGGTACACTGGTTGACAGCAACCTCTCCTTTGACCATCATGTTTCCACAGTGGTAAGGAAAGCCTTTTACATTGCCCAACTCATCAACAAAGGGCATTCCTCCAGAAAAAAGAGATTATAACCCCCCCGCACTCCTTCCTTATTAGATCAATTATAGAATACAGTGCGCCCTTTGGTATGTATCTCGCCAAGCACATCCAATAATTGGAGAGACCTCAGAGGTACCTTACAAAGAAAATTCAAGGTGCCCAACACCTATCCTATGCAGACTGACTAAAATCCCTGTCACTTTACTCTGTGTCCAACCGATTACTCAGGGGTGACCTCTGCCTAGCCTATAAGGCAACTGCAGATCCTGCCCTGATAGAAATGCTACACATTAGCAAGACAAATGGTACTCGCTGCACCCTCTCTAGAGACCTCAACATAAGAAGAGATATCAAGAGAACCTACTGGAGAGACTGTCTTCCAAATGCTCCCCTACTCTGGAATAAGTTTCCTAGTATAGTAAAACAGAGCCCTTCACTGACCCTCTTCAAGCTTAATCTGGATAATTGGATGGGGAATCGCAAATTCATCACTGGGGATTTTACCTGCATCCCTTCTGGACAGGGGCAGCAGGCATTGAGTCAGGTCTACTAATAGTACCATTAAAAGAGGAAAATACTTGGCTAGGCTTATGAGGGTGTCAGGGTCATTATTAGCCTAGTGGCCTCCTATGATCCTATGAGCCTATAAGTACAGGGCACCACTAACCCTTGCAGCATGGTGCGCAGTAATGATCAAACACAAGGCTTAAATACAGGCAAGAATAAACACTTTTAAGCTAATCTACCAATTGGAAATCACACAATGAACCACCCTTCAGCAATCTCCAGCTCAGACAAGACTGGATCTACACTCTGCAAGAAGAGTGCAGGGAAGTCCTTCTTAATGTATGATGGTTGGTTTGGTGCTCAAGTGTATCAATAACAGGCTAGATTCAGCAGATCTGAATCTACACTATGCTATCTAGGCTAACAGTACAGTTGAAATCAAGTGCAGAAAACAATGCAGTCAAAAACAGTAAAAAGTGGAAATAATGCACCACTTAGTTGCAATACAATTTAAAAAGTGCAGTAGAATCATAAGATATACTTATTTTCTTGTTTTTAGCCTTGGATGCTTTGGATTTCAGCAGAAACACTCTGGACCTCTGGCAAAGATGGTTTAGGGACAGTAATCTACTGCGTCTTAATTTCACTGCTAAGAGAATAGCAGTTGTTATAGGTACTAAGGAATCATACATAACATATCACTCCAGGAGAGTAGTCTCAACTAAGTTATGTTTTTAAGCAGACCTAGACAAACCTTTCATGGTGATGGACCATTGATAGTAATAATGAATTCTTTGGGGTGGTTATATTAATAATTAAGTCATGGATTACTGCATAAATGATGGTAGGTTGAGTTATTGCGTTAATCTGTGGTACTCAGATACAGCAGGGAGCTGCAGACGGAGGCCATGGAAGAAATTGGAACATAAATTGAAATGAACAATAATTAGCTCATCACACCCTGAATTTAAATCACTCATATGTCTGCTCATTAGGCAGGGTAGCTAAACTTTGCTGGAATTCAATACGTTTGATACTGATATCCTCCAAAACAGGAATTTATGTTTGTACTGCACTCACTAATATGTACAAATACATAAAGGTTACAACTTAGAGGCAATCTCTGCTTGACTTACAAAGCCATGTCTGACCCAGCTCTGTTAGAAATGCTACATCTAAAGAAATCCCGGTCCCTCCGCACCACATGCTCCAGAGACCTCAACCTCATTACCATGATCAACAGAACAAGCTGGAGGGACAGGTTCATAACCCAGAGACTGTCCATGCTATGGACTAGACTTCCCATACTTGTCAAGCAGAGTACCTCACTGGCCCTCTTCAAGAGAAATCTTGATGAGTGGATGGGAAATAAAAAATTCACCCCGGGGGATCACTCCAGTGACTCTACTTGACAGACACACTGGAAACTAAGGTCAGGTGGCACGATGCCAGGGTAATCTTATGGGCTAGGCTTGTAAAGGCTCCAGGGCCATTAGTCTAGTATACACCTATGAACCTATAAACTTTGTAGCATTTTATTTCAGACAAAAAATGCAAAGGTAAACATCACTGAAATCTGCATAACATGCAAACATTAATGGAAAGCGCAGGATTTGGAAGGGGTTATCATGAGCAGTAAGCACTACCACAGGATAATGAGACACTGCAGGGGAGCAGCATATGTTAAGTAACCATTTGCTCCACCCCAGAAATTATTGTGTTAAGCCATGTATGCTGAGCAATTCAGAGAATCACTCTTCTACATGAAATAGCACAGCTGATTGTGAAAATGAGCACGACCAAAATACTGTGTTAATCCACTGCAGTCAGTATGAGAGACTGCGTTGCAGTTAAGTTTAGCGAATTTCAGCAGTGAAGTAATGGTGGTGGTGGTCTAAGTGTATGTGTATATGTGTCGCAGGGTGTGTCCATGTCTGCAGGGGTATGCATGGACTAGGATGACTGTGTGAGTATATATTTGCCTGGGTACTCACTGTAGGGGGATTAGGTAGAGGATAGCGAGTGTATGTGTGTGTGTGCGTGCACAATCAATTGTGTATATGCGTGTCTGTGTCTGATGACTACATGTCTGTGTTTATGGGGGGATGTCTGTGAATATATTTGTATATGTATGTGTATGTGTATGTGTTTGTGTTTGTGTGTATGTGTGCATGAATGTCTAAATGTGAGTCTGCAAGTATATGGGGGATGCCTGTGCCAACAAGATGCATGAGCCACCAAAGGTAGTAACTGACACAAAGTGCTTTTAGCACTGGTGTTAATAAGAAGCAATTTAGACACATGCAAATTAGCCAGAATGAAGTCTCCCTTATTGCAGCTAAACATGTCTCTGAATCGCATTTCCAGTGTTTTTTTTTGTAAATTGACCAAACTGTGGTAGGCATTTTACAAGGCCACAGGGTAATCTTTTTGAATCCTGACCATTGTTCCAATTTGAAATGCATTTTATCAAGTCTGTCAATCACAGCAGCTGCAAGGTAACCATTAAAATGACATATATAGATGAAAGAATGGATGTTAGATGCCTAAAAAAAAATTTGCTGTAAGCCAATGCAAGCCTACCATATCTCATCAAAATGCCTTCCATAATGTTTCAATGATAGCAACAAACAAGTGCTTCTAAAACACTAATAATCAGTATTGCATCTGCTGGAGACAGTTATACATTTTCCACCATCTTTTATCCATTTACATCTTTAATGTAAAGTACACCTCTGTCAATGTCAGAACTGTTCAGACATGTAACAGCTGTATGTATGCATGGAAACATACATGCATGAAGGAGCCATACATTACCCGTCAAATGTTATTAGTTTTTAACACCTATAATGTATATTCTCATTATCTGCAGTAAAGAAAAAAGGGCTGCAATAACAAGTTTAAATAAAATAATCAAACAGATCACATCTGCTTGATGCCAGCAGGAGAAAATTTAGTTTATCTGTCAGAGCTAAACTTAAACTCATTCTTCCAGAACAACAACTGGACAGTACAGACCGTCAAAACTAGATGGTCAACCCACAACTTTAACTTGAAAACCAAGGTCCTGGAATTAGCTTACCACCAGAGCAACAGCTATTCACCTCAACACTACACTGAGTCCTAGCAGTTGGCATGCAAGTGCAGTGTTTATAGGACAGACTGTACGGTGCATAGAGGAAATATAGTTTCCTCCATTAATGAGATTCATAAGTACTGCAAATGAGTCTGGGAGCATCAGTACAGTTAATAAAATGCTATGTGTTTTCTGATAGCTCTGCTTCAATGTCTGAAGAGCCGCACAATTAATAGCTGCTGAAAAGTCTTTGGCTCTACAAAAGAAGCAGCATTGAGTTACAGGTCGCCTTCCCCCATTCTTGAGTATTAGATATGACACATGGGCACCCAGGAGCAACTGAAAACAAGCTTCTTATTCAGGGTTCTGACTGTAATCTGGTACTGATACAGAATTTGAAGACTTAGCAAGAAGATGCAGTAGATGGCAAATGGTCCAAAACGCATTGTCAACATTCCTGAATTTTTGGGAGTGGCCATCTGCATTAGCACAACATATTTGCACAAGTACTACAAAGCTTTTTGGTAACTCTGTGTTCCTAGTCACAGTGGATGCCAATTTAAAGTGTCCAGAAATGATTTGTTCGAGTCAGTAGTGACAGAAAAGGTAATATCAGTACTAAGAACATAGCTTGTAAGAAATAGCTTGCTTGAGCAAATTGTCACTGGTTAATTGCCCATGTTCCAGTTCAGAAGAGTTTAAAACATTTTTAAAACAGAATGGTACTATACATTTTCCACTCTTCAAATGCATATGTTTAGCCACCCAACCACAGATACATAAGATGGAAAATGTGTGGAAAGATCTGAGAAAATGTTTAAAGAAATGAGGTCCTCTGGTATGCTGTGACATATTCAAGGCAGATCATTTGTTGTTTGCTTATCATTGTGGCATTTGATCAACCCCCAGTACCGCTGATTTTGCACAGAACACTTATCACTCAGGTGGGAATTGATGAAAGCAGAAGGATGGAGACCCCTGAAGAAAGTACAGCATCCCTTTACGAATGAGAAGCAATTAAGACATTTTACCATAGGTCAGAAAGTGCTGACCAAGGACTGTAAAACTTGCAAATAACAAGTTGCTCAAACTTTTCCAAGGGATGTGCCGCAGGGATATTCTCTTAAGTCAAATGTAGCTGAAGAATTAATTATTTAGCACATTTTTTGGTGGATGGCTGCCATTTAGAAAGCAGTCAGATATGTAAGAACTGCAAGAAGATAGTAAGGAGGTGGTGATCCCTTCCACTTATCCAGTGGAAGAAACTGATAAAAATATTCCCTAAATACTCCAAAACCTGGTTGTAACCAGACTTGCGGAGTAAAAGGGTTGATTATGGCAGTTTCCGCAGGAGGTTGACCAGTTTTGTGTTCTAAAAGGGACAGCAGTCCAAAATTTTGACTTTCGAGGAGTGGATGATTGAAATCAGTCATCACCACTGTATGATAGAAGTGTTGATGTCACAGCATCCCAAGCAGACAGCAAACCTAAGAGATGTAATATAGTCACTGCTCCAAGATCACTGGGGCAACAGATAACAGTATCCTGAGTGCTTGAGAGGTTAAAGTGAGAGGCTAAATGCAGGAGAAAGGGAAGAGCAATTTTGAAAAAAAATGAACGACTGTCACTAAAGTATTTACAGTATTAAACACGCACTGTTGAGATAGCAGTACAGTATGATAGTGTTGTGGAAGAATAAAGCATCATTCACACTAACAATATGATAAGTCATTGGGGCTCAAGGACTTTGGTTGATCGACAACAATGCCAGTCCCAGCTAATTACATAAATACATTTGAAAAGTAACCCAAACCATTTATTGTTAATTAACTGTGCTAATAGCTGAAATTTTCTTTTTATTTAGTAAAAATTAAATGGAGAGCAGTACTGTATCTTCACAGCTAACACATAAGTAAAATGTGTATTCACGTACTAGATGGGTAAGTCGTTCAAGGAGAAGGTGGCTGAGAATAACCATGCATTGAACAGCAGCTGCAATTTTCTTGCATTTATTTATGTTTTACTGTGAATGTACACGTAGGGCAAATACACAACAGCTAATTGGTAAGCATTTAAATCCTTACTTGTCTGCCACCTAATCTGCAAATGATTGAATATATAATGAGTACAGTTTTCTTCAATGAATGGTTGAGACCTACTTTAGCTGTGTTGTATATCCCATAAAGGATGTCCCTTGATACATGTATTCAGCACACGTTCATTAATTCTAAGAAATACCCTTCTGCTTTTTGTCACCTTAAATCTGCCAGGTATGTTTTCTGAATTCCTTAAATCTCAGCAGGGGATGGAACTCATTTCTTACCAGATGCATACACTAGACATTTTGCACCACCAAAGGCAATTAACTTACTAAATTCCAATGATTAAGGCTGAAATTTTGTAACCTACATTTATGCATGTTTGTACCTTGAGGTTTGTGAACTTGCTTTTAAATCTGTATGTGACATAATGCCCTGATTGTCTCCCTTTAGTGTTTTTTTTAAGTATGCTTCATCTTGTGACTAGTAGCCATAGATATGAAATGTCAGACTGCTTAGCAGATTATGCTATTGCGCAGAGGTGGCTCTGTTGCTATAGTGTGTTATAGGAAGCTGCTTCTGAGCACAAGAAATTAATATCATAAAATAAATGAAGAGCACGTTTCATTATGTTAGTGTTGGGGTTATATTCACCACCTGTACTTTAACAAATCTGATTTTTACTTCAGCATGTGCTGAAGTGCTAAATGGCATTATGATACATAACAATAACATAAAGAAAATTAGTAATATACCTGGGCCACATACTTAGAAATGAGCTACGGCTGTAAGAAGTTATATTGGGGCAATAAGGTTTTTGGAGTTCAGAGGATCTCTGCCGGTTGAAACTGCTCTTGTAAGGCAGTTATCTTACAACAAAACATACATCATGTTGTGGAATTTGTATTTGCTGTTGCTGTTTCATTAAAATGTAAATTTTTGATAGTTGCTTGATATAATCCTTTTACTTGCTTATCCTAAAACCCTTTTCCATACTGTTGAGTAAAGTATGTAATTTCATCAGTGACATCACTTTGTATTAAAGCTGTGTGGCAGGACTATCTTTTGATACCCAACAAATACTTAATTTTGCTGATATGAGGGAAAAAAAGCATTCATCATTTTTAGTGCAAGGTGGGGGGGGGGGGTCTGAGAACATAGGAATGAAAGTGATGTTAGCCTCTGTAGTGTAACAGTACTTTTTGATTGCCATTTGAACCTACATAAGGGTTGTCAGCAGATGCCAGTGTATGTCAGACTTTCTGTGCATTTCATAGCAGAAGGTGCAAATGCTTAACCTTTTGGTGCCTGTTTGCTAGTCATGTTCTACAGTCTAATTGCTCCAGATGTAACCATGTACTGTCCTTCATAAAAGAGGTATTTTTTTATGACTGATGGGGAGGGCAGATTTATCTGCAAACCAAACCGTTTATATTGTTACAGTTGTTTGCACACAGCACTCAGCATTGATGGGACATAACTTCAGTTCTGCAGCATTTCTGGTTTAGCTGTCAAATTACATATTGGGGCTAATCCATAAATGAACAGAATATGATAGCAGAATGCACTTCACTGTCTAATAAGTGCATTCTCTCTCTGGTACTATTCTGTATTGCAACCATTTGTTTATTTTATTTATTCTGACACACACACACACACACACACACACACACACACACACACACACACACACACACACACACACACACACACACACTCAAGAAAAATATATTTTAAAAGGTGAGTATTTTGTTCCTGGCATGTTCTGTGTTCTGTCTTCTTAATTTTCAGACATTCATTAGGTTAAAATGTAAGTAAATGTTAGGTTACACACTCCTTTAAGCACCAAGTATTTTGAGTAAAGAAATGTGGTGATGAAATCATACATATGAAGAGTAATATTTCATCCCTCTGTTACTTGCTTAACTCACATGTATCCGATTGTAACTTCTTGTCCTTTGCTCCTATAAGCAGGACACTTACCTGGAGTACTGCACCACAGTCGGTACTGTTAATGCCATATTCATTTCTGACTATTGTCAGCCTGAACATACAACTGAATGAGAGTAAAGTTGTAAGGAGTTAGAAAAAAAAGAAAGTGATATTAGTAAGTGTAAGTGTTCTTATGTAGTACTACCTGTGTGAATTCGGAGGAGGAATCCTTTTATGTTGAGTAATATATTATAGATACTGTAAAGACAATTTATGGCAAATAGGAGAGTAGGCTCCCACTTTATAGTATGCAATGTTTTTGAACAGTGTACAATAACTTTTTGTTTCCAAATCTTGTAGTATTTGGTATTCAGATTAAGATGGAGGACTAATAGTAAAGCTGTGGTGTGAAATCTTAACCATAGATGTATTTTTGATAATTTATTTTTGCACAATATGAGTAGCACAAATTATTGTATAGCTGCTTCAGTTCATGTTTTCCTTACTTTTCCAGCAGAAGGTCATGGTAACAGCAGACTAAGCAAGGGAGAACAACTCTTTTCCTGTCTGAAGTCACAGATTCCATTTCATCCATTGGGATCCTGAGTATTCTCACTAAAAAAGCTGAATAATCTAGTTGAGTTTTCAAGACATGTAAAGTTTATCCTTTTGAACATACTAGCTGAACAGGCATCATCACAGAGAAATATATAATTCAAAATATTCCATGCAAGTCCACTAGCATGTAAGTGTGACAACCCACCACTGGACCAGTAATCAAGGAGCCTCATTCCTCACCACTGGCAACAGTGGAGGATGTTCACTGAGAGGGTGACAAGTGTACACACAGTATTTCCAGATACAGCTCTCTGCATCAAGTACAATTTCCCTTAAGAGCACACAGAGACCACAGTCAGTTCAGGGCTGGTTTCTCCAGATCCCCAGTAAGACTCCCCAATGGCACAGCTATAGAGTTGAGATCTCAACTGAGTGACCAAGCCAAGACCTCCAACACTCTCTCTGTTTAACCAGTGCTTTGTGTCTGTGCCCAAGTAGCTGACAAACACACTCTTGGAGATTTGATTTACACACACACACACACACACACACACACACACACACACACACACACACACACACACACACACACACACACACACACACACACACACACACCTGGGAAAGGCTGGCACAGGTTTACTAGCTATGCCCCCTTCTTCCCAGACTATAAGGGAGTTACCACTGTCACCAGTGACTCCTTATCAGCTACTTTAAGGCCCTTAACAAGGGGTGTCAAATCTTACTGTGTAATATTAATACTAATAATACTAATGCAAATGTCAGTTTGACCAAGAACAAGGCTATTAGGAGTGGCCCAACAGTGTCACCAAATAAATATGCAAGTACTCTCAAAACTGAAATATCTCTACACAGATCAGCCACAATGAAAAGTTTAAATATATTTAATAATAAATTAATAAAATAACAAGACAATAGAAAATATATATTCACAGTGACATCAGAGTCCAACACCATAGGAAATATACATTTAAACAGTTACAAAAGAGCAGGTACAGTTCTGTTCTCTTCCAGTAGGGCACACTGTGGTTACATTTCAAACATAGCACTCTATAAATACCTTTTCAACATGGGTCGACTTCAGAAACCCAAAAGCTCACTTACAGACTTTCAAAAGACCAAGATGAAAAAAAATGAAACTCCAGAAGACTGACCACTCGGAACACCGACTTTTCACTACAGGTAAGTAACCACTTGGCCAACCCGGCAAACAAACCAAAACCAAAGCAAAGAAAACCTACCCATGTGTGAGCCTTTGCTGCCCCACACCCCGTATGTGGTGGCGCTGTGCCCCCTACGCCTCCGAACTAAATATACCAACTCCAAGAGTTAAGGGGCACAGGTTAGCATGCTGGCCAAGTGGTTACTTACCTGCAGTGAAATGTTGGTGTTCCAAGCGGTCAGTCTTCTGGAGTTTCAGTTTTTCATTTTGGTCTTTTGATAGTCGGGTAAGTGAGCTTTCGGGTTTCTTAAGAGGACTCTTTCACACACACAACTGTAGTACAAGCAGTTTGATATACATACGACATACAGTTCCAATTCATTTCTAACACAAGCATCTTGTATTAATCATTTTGATATTCACCAATGACATATAATTATTTACAAAATTCCAACTAGCTGTGCTGGCAGTATCTCCTTTCGTCCCAGTAACCAAAAACCAAATAGTAAACTACATGTTGAACTATATCCACCCAGATTGATAAGTTTATTGTATGAACATTGATTTAGTGCTGTTGTTCCAAATAACTTTATTAGAATCTGTCATTCCACTCCATTAAAAGATATTTAAACCATAAACTCCAATCATGTGATGAGTTACAACCAATCACATATGATCAATGACTTCATACCCTAGGAAAAATATATAGAGATATGAAATGTATTTAATAATAGAAGCCATCATGTTTATTTAAAAATACTCAAAGATAATAATAATAATAATAATAATAATAATAATAATAATAATAATAATAATACCAAGGCCCCACATTTAAAAACATGAGGTAAAAAAGTTTTACAGTTCAACTAACAATTACTAATCATGAGCTTGCTATAAAAATAGCAGTAAGTCAAATGATTTTTGCTGCTAAAGCCTTTTGTTTTTGTATAAGTCAAATGACCAGAAAATAACTGCTTTAACATGACAGTCCTGACTATTATTACTAAAATTTATCAGATTTAAGTATAAGAATAGTAGTGATGGAAACATGGTTGTTAAGGCCTAACTCATTCATTGCTTTTAATCTAAGCAGCCAAATGAGCTCACAATATTCCAAGTTATTCTCTCATGCTCCACCACTAAGATCTGGATCAACTTTCATGAGAATGAAAAATAAAAATCTCTTAAACTGTTTGCGCACCAAAGTATGTTTATACAATGAATTATTTAAATGCCTTCATTTTGTATCATGATAATATTTATGAATATGTTTATTAACTGTTTTTCCTACATAAAAACATTTACACATCAACAGAAAGCTAAGTACACCACAACTTGCATTTGGCAATTATATTGTCCTGGAAAACCAGTCACCCTATCATACCCATGTCCAGTAACATTAGGATCTCACTAATGTACCTATAGTACTTGCAATGTCTGCATTTGGAGATCCCCAGCATTTATGTATATTACCATTAGTGCTATGAGTTTTATCCCTCTCAAAAACGTCTTTTAAATTTCTGTCCCTATTAAAAAAAAAACATAATAGTTTTCTCCCCAGTTTCCTCTTTAAATCCATATTAAAAGTCGGATTCCAATTTCTAGCAGCTGAATGGGAATATCAGTTTATATCCAATAAGCAGAACCCATATATTGGATTTTATCGACGTTTTGTCGATGACCTCTTTCTCATTTGGGAGGGAGATGAGGATGCTTTAATAGAATTTCATAATTACTTGAATACTACTAGTGACTTTCTGAAATTCACTATGAAATATTCTACAAACTCTATGGAATTTTTAGATGTTTTAGTGGTAAAAATTGGCAATTTGATGTCTACTAAACTATACAGGAAGGCGCGCTATTGCCCAGCATATCTGCATTGACATAACATGCATCCGAAATTTACCTTCCATAGGGTAATGAAGGGCCAAGCCTTTAGGATATCCCGGTTATCTTGTGATGAATGTGATTTTACATCGAGTCTGACTCAATTGGCAGTTGAATTTGAGAGTAGAGGTTATGGTAAAGATGAGGTGACTCAAGTCTGTAGAGAGGTGACCAATGAGAGGATGGACTGAGCTTATCCTTATTATAGTGATCGGGCCAGATATAGGAAAATGGAATCTGTATTAGACCATGTATCTCTAGTCCTTACGTATACTCAAAACATTTCCAACATTCAACAAATTATTAAGAGGAATTGGTCTATATTACTCACAGATCCTGATTCTACAGCTATAGTGGGGCGCCAGCCAACTTTTGTATATAAACATAAAAAGAACTTGAAACAGCTTTTATGCAATGGAAATGTTAATATAACACCCTTTTATCCGAGTATTCTACATGGGACATGCAAATGTAGGAAGTGTGCCCATTGTCAATACATTGATGAGTCTAGGTTTTTCAGACATCCTGAGATGAGAAAATTATGGGAATTGAGAACCAAAGCTGATTGTGATACTAAAAATGTAATATATTGCACACATTGCATATGTTGCTTTAAATTTTATATTGGTAAAACAAATAGACATCTTAGAGAGTGTATTAGAGACCATATATATTGTACTAACAAAGGTCTGGAATATAGTGCTTTAGCTAAGCACACTTTAAAGGACGGACCACAACATACATTTCTATTTCAAGTACTACAAGTGGCAGAAGAGAATATAAGAATGGGTGACATAGTAAACAGAACAGAAACTTTAGAATTACAATGGATTTTATGTTTAGGTTCTTATAGGGGACATGGTCTAAATGACAGCGTCCCCCTGAAACCCGTTTTAAAATCCAGAAGGGTTAATAAATGTAAAAAAGGTTTATATCATGACTAGTTGTTATATTTATGTTGTTATATCTATGTAAAGTACATGCTATATATGCATCTACATATTTATATAAATAATTTTAAACTTGCTTTTTAAATTTAGTTTATGTATAATGCATTAATATAGGTACACGCAATTCTAACTTTCATTAAAAATATATATATGTTTTATTTTTATTAAATATTAATTTTAATTTTAAATTTAGGCTTCTAATATTTATATACACACATTTAACATGTGGCATGGGTATTTAATTGAAGCTTGACGTTAATGTGGTTTAGTTTAAATGAATTTGTGTATTTAGGTTTGAATTATGAATTAGAATGCCTCTGTCTTTAAATTGTAATTGATGTTCGATTAGTCTGCCTCTGAATGGCTGCTTGAAATTTTTTAATTTTTGAATTGTCATTTAGGGACATTTATTTGTTGTTACTTATGGTCTGATGAAGCAATACTGTGTTATTGTGAAAGTGCTTACCATTTGAAAACTCTTAAATAAATCTAACCATTGTTTTACTTTACTTGACTTATTATTGGAGCGTGTTTCCTTCGTTTTGGCTTTTTTATACATTTGTGAATTGACATTCACTTTTTGGGTGTTTGGAATATATATATGTATATTATTTACAGATGCAGGAATATGCTGCATTATTTATTTCAAGAAGCAGTTTGTTTGTTTGTCTTTTCAGCTTTTCCCGGTCAGGGGTTGCCACAGCGGATCTCTGGCCCACTAATGATTGGTGGTCACTTTTTATGGTGCCGAGTTGCCAGTCTGACACCCAACCTTCAGCGAAGGCTCGCCCATTCATGCATGTCTTTCGGAGGCCACTCAACCGCGGGAGGACAGTTTACAGTGTCAAAACGTGGATTAGCAGATCTTTATGGATAAGATATAGCCATAATGACCAAGATGGCTTATGCTACAGGGACAGCAGCATATAATTAAATAGAAAGGTATGAAGGCATTAGAACAGGCAAGTGAGAATAGTTGCAGGAAAGGATACCATGGGCAGAGGACAGAAAAAAGGGGACAGAGGCATGCAGAGGGGAGAGGAGTAGAAAGGAGAAGAAGTGTGTGTGTGTGTGTGTGTGTGTGTGTGTGTGTGTGAGACAGAGAGAGAAAGAGAGAGAGATGCAAAGAGAAGAAGGAAGTAGGATGTATGAGAGGCAGTAAATAAGAGGATGATAAGATGAGATAAGGAAGTGATAAAGGAGTGTGCGAGAGCTGCAGGGTTCATGCAACATGACTTGAGTGAGTGCAGCTGCACTTTGGGTGAAGAAGTGCTTCTAGAACTGCTTTTTGTTTGAAGTGTGAATACTTTTGGACTTCTCTGATCGAGAGAGGAGTAGAGTACCATAGTTTTGTTTCTAGAGTGAGTAGGGTGGGTTGAGATTGAGAGAGACCCCTCAGATTATATGTAGGGGTTTTGCTGAAAAGTTTATGTAAGAGAGGGGGCAATGTCTCAGGAGAAAGAGCTTTGTGAATTAGTGATCCTAATAGGAGGTTAGCTCTCAAATATACTGGGAGCCATTTATTTTTGTCAAGAGCTAGGCAGTAGTGTTCATTATTGAGGGAGTTATTAATGATCCAGCAGATTTTATTGCAGATGTTATGTAAAGTGGTGGCATTTTTTATTGAGACTGCAGCTATAAGGAGAAGCCCATATTCATTTTGAGATGAGAGCTTTGCCTGTGGCAGCTTTGACTTGCTTGGACAGAAGAAATGATAACTTGTTGGCCTAAAACAGTAGTGTGTTGATCTTTCTGCATGCGGTTTGAATCTAGTTGAACATTAAGACATTGGTCTAGCCAAATGCCAAGATATTTGAAAGATGTGGTAGTTTCTGTGGTGGTGTTAACATCTTTAATGTTAAGGAAGCTTGGTGTATTGGCTATTTTTGGTTAGTTCCAAATAATATTGCTTTTGTTTTTGAGACATTGAATATAAGTTTCTGGCCTAATAGCCACTATTTGAGGGTTTGGAGGTCGTTTTGGAGTTGAGTTTGCATAATATAGTGGGATTTGTTTGACTTGTAGATGCTTGAAAAAAATGCAGACTCCAAAGAAGGTGCAAGAAACATACACAAAGTAATGTAATATGTAAGTGCTTTTGTCCACTACAAGTAAAGTGAAGTCATCAGATGAAAGTCTCCAATTAATTGCCCTTATATAATCAATGAATATGCTGCCATCTTGTGGTGAAAATAGAAATTACATTCAACAATGCTAAAAACATTTTTGCAGTTTAAAAGGTAAGAAATACATATTAAATTCAATAGATATCATTAGATTAATTAAATAAAACTCAGTACCATAAAGTATTATACAAAAAAATTGAATATTTAAAAAGTCATAAACTTCCCTGAGTGCTGATTTGATTAAAAGTACAACAGACGATTAAATGCACATCCTTTTTGAGAACAAAGGACTGTTGATAGAAACCCTACCATTAATGCCCAGAGGGTTGGTGGCATCTAACAAAACTTGCCAGTAAAGTTCATGTTTTTCATCGTAAGTGTCCCAGTTACCCCCCCCGCTGCAAAAAATGGGACTTCCTCCAAAGCAAAGGAAGTTCTTAGAATTCCGACAATCTTGGGACTGTTAATAGAGTACATTATTGTTGTTCCTTTTGCCAGTTGTATATACATGTTGCAAAATTCTGACTTTTAAAGCATTAATAGTCTTACCAACATAAAAAGCAGGACATATAATGCACTGTGCAAAATAAATAACTCCTGTAGAGTTGTAGTTGAACCTTCTGTTGGGGTAGACAGGTTTTGAAAAATTCCAATCAAAAAGTTCACCCATTCAGCAGTGTACCTATATTGGGCACATGGACCACTTTTGTACATGGCTTTAGAAGCCAAATTGCTGTTGAACTTATTTTTTCTCCCCTTTTCAAAAATAGTTTTAAAGTTGGTCCCTATTCTAAACACCATAATGTGGCTGCTACAAAAACTTTGTGTTGTTATGTAATTCTGCCAATTCCTCTGAAGGAAGATTTTCACCTTCTTAGAGGCAACATTAAAGTCACAAACCATAGCTTTACTGAACAAGTTTCCGGTTTCAGTATCACAGTTCAAGCTCTGTTAATTATCTACCACTCACCGCATTTGCCTTAATTTCCAAGTTAGTAAATCCAAACCTTATTACTGGTCTGTAACAGTGAGGTCTGTCATTAATTATTTAATTCTTAAGAGCCTTGATAAAATCAGTGGGGTAGTGCCTGTCCTGAGACATTTTAACCATATTGTTAGCTTCATCTATAAAATTTGTGTCATCACAAATAAGGTGAGACAACCTAATGAATTGATTCTTTACAAAATTTTTCTTTTGCCATGGAGGTGATGACTGTTGTAGTGCAAAAAGACTGTTTAAATATGTTGTCTTCCTGAACACAGTGGAGGAAAAACGATTATCTGTAAAATCGTTTGTAATAGTAACATATAAAAATCAGTTATCTTAGTGCTGAATTGCCCTTTAAACACTACAAATGAAGTGGGGTTGTTAATGTAATCTAAAAAGTCATTTAACTTTTCCAAATCACCTGCCCAAAGAATAAAGATATAATCTAAATGTTTCAGATAGGTCTTGATATTACCAGTATAGTCAGATGAAAAAATAAATAACTTCACCCACCACCAGAGGAAAATATTTGCCAATAGTGGTGTTGAAAAATCCCCCACAGCCACACCTGACACTTGTTTGAAATATTCAGATTAAAAAAACACAAATTTATTTTACAAAACTATTTCCATAACTTCTACTAATAAATTGGCCTTGCTTTAAGAAAATTCAGAACCGTTTACTAAAGCCTCTTGAAACCATAATAAACCCTCATGGCGAGGGATGATCAACAATATCACCAAAAAATCATGTCCTTGTCAAAGAGAATTTTGTGTAGGTCATTTAATAAATACCAAGTATCTTTTAACACATAGTTCTTGTCATCACATTTTTTTTAAAGTGAAATCTACAACTTTAGCCAATACTTCAGTCCTTGACCCAGCCTCTGCCATTATAGGGCAAAGTGGAGGATCTTCTACAGATTTGTGTACTTTGAGGATGTTGAAAATACTTGGCTTATCCTCCTTCAAATATTCAAGGGTAACACTGACCAAGCTAAAATAATGTCACAATGTCCTCCAAGCAAAAATCAATCAGACAATAATCTATATTAATTTTGTTCTTATTGGTGCTGACAAAAATCTCCCATTGTTCAGGTACTGCAGCATTTTCTGGGAATACATAAAGCATTCTATTAGGACCACACCATCTCCTTTGTCAGGTTGCATAATTCTGATCAACCTGTTAACACTTAGTTTGTTCATCAAGTTCTACTCATATTAGTTCAATTATAAAAAGGTCGGGTGGACTTGAAGGATCTCATATCCCTGTCACATGCAGCTTCAAATGACCTGTAGATGCCAATGTCATCTGCACAAAGAATTATTGGTATCTGATGATGATCAGATGGGTGTTTGTTGATAAATATGGAAAATAGCAGAGATGTTAAAGTAGAACCATGAGATACTCCTCTCATAAGTAGAGCAGTTTCAAATGTATTGGTGAGGGAGTCTGCAAACCAAGGTTTTGCACTGCCACTAATGCATT
Source organism: Protopterus annectens (assembly GCF_019279795.1). NCBI lineage: Eukaryota > Metazoa > Chordata > Ceratodontiformes > Protopteridae > Protopterus > Protopterus annectens. Next base: position 49,485,646 of record NC_056740.1, on the reverse strand, counting down.
TTTCTGTTAGTTTCTCAAACAGTAAGCTGTGGTCAGTTAGATCAAAAACTTTTGTCAAGTCAGTAAAGACCAGCTGCTGTCAGGTTGCCTTTGTCCTTATTTATTTATTTTATTTTATTTATTTTATTTATTTAACATTTGTTGACCGGGAATGTCCGACTAGGTTCCATAGAGCCTGTTTTCAGCGGAGGCCCGGGGAGAAATGCTCCAGATGCATGTCTTTGGAATGTGGGAGGAAACCGGAGTACCCGGAGGAAACCCACGCGAACACAGGGAGAACATGCAAACTCCACACAGAAGGCACCCCAGCCGAGAATCGAACCGGAGAACCTCTTGCTGTGAGGTGACAATGTTAACCACTGCACCACTGTCACCTGTGAGGGAGTAGAGAGCTGTTATGGTGCTGTTTCAGACTAGAATCCATGTTGCTTCCTTGATGGAAGATGGTATTGATGTAAATAAGCAGTAAATAGGTTGCAGATAATTTTTTCTACTATTTTACCTAAAGTGAGAAGTATTGAGATAGGATAGTACTGCAAAGTAGGATTTGGCCTGGGTAGTTTTGGAACAGGAGTATCTACTGCTGTTTTCCATATCTGAGGCATAATCGTATTAGTTAAGCAGGGGCTGTATATCTAAGTGAGAGTGTGGAAGATGAAATTCTTACAAAGGTGAAATAACCAAGGGGCTAGGTTATCTGAGCCAGGGGGAGTATCTGTTTGTATTTCGTCTAATTGTGTTTCAGACTCTTTGGTTCAAATCTTTTTGAAGTGAAATAGTGGAATGTAAAGGGGAGAAGAAGGTGGCTGTATGGGTGGTAGGTTTGTGCTGATGTGTGTCAGGTTGCTGAACGCATTAAGGAAGTGAATGCATGAGAGTTTGTATGTGGTGGTAGAGGGGTTCAAGGTGTGGAGCTGTGTTGCGTTTTTTGACCAGTCAACAGTTTGATTTCTCTACAAAATCTTTTAGGGTTGGCTAAAAGCTTTGGTTGTAGCTTTTTTTGTGTCTGTGGATGAATTGCTTAACTAGGTTGCATAGTGAGGTATATCTGGCTCAAGAATCTGTGGAGGGGCTGCATTTCCAATTATGCCGTGCTTCATCACATAATTTGAGGAGTCATTTGAATGTGTTATGTTTATGAGACCAAAGAATCAGTTTTGCAAGTGTATTAAGGTATTGGTAAGGTTGTTAGCTGCTTCACTGGGGTCTTTTATGGCAAGTAAGTGAGACCAATCAAGGGAGACCTTAACTTCTTTGCAAAGCCCATTTATTAAAATGGGTTTAAAACTTGTGTGCCTTTATAATTTTAACTAAAAAAATAGCAATAAGAATAGAGATAAAGGGATGTATCCAGCACATGATACTGAACAGGAAACACCTAAGATGACACCTGGTCTACTTCTCCTAGCAACCCAGGAATTTGTCCTATTTCTGACTAAAGTAAATCCACCTCATGTGTGGTAAAGGACTCATAGGATCATAGGAGGTTACAAGGCTAATGGCCCTGGGGCCCTTACAAGCCTAGCCAAGAGTTTATCCCCCAAAAGAAACCTCAGTCAGCACCTGTCACCCCTGTAAATTAGGGATATGGGTGGAACCCCTGGGACAAATTTGTGATTTCCCATCCACTCTTCAAGGTTGCACTTGAAGAGGGTCAGCGAGGTACTCTGTTTGACGTGTATGGGAAGTCTATTCTAGAAACAGGGCAGCCTCTGGGAGACAAACCTGTCTCTCCAGTAGGTTTTGTTGATGTTGCATATTAGATTCAGACCTTTTCAGCAGGTAGCACATGAGGAGTTAGACTCAAAGATATGGAGCATCTGTAGTAGGGCAGGGTCCGAGATTGCCTTGTAGATGAGACACAGATCACCCCTGAGCAATCTGCATGATACCGAGTAAAGTGATAGTGATTTGAGCCTGTCTGCATAGGACAGGTGTTGGAGGCCATGGATTCTCTTTGTGAGGTATTTCAGTGGCCTTTCCAGTTGGTGCAGATGTTTGGAGAGGTACATACCAAGCTGGGCATTATACTCAATTATTGGTCTAATGTGGGAGGAGTACAGAGAGGCAATAACCTCCTTTTTTCTGGATGCAATCCCTTTACTTATGAGATGAACCAAGTAAAAGGCTTTTATGACCACTGCCGCTGCATGATGGTTGAACGTGAGGTTGTTATCAACCTGAGTACCCAAGTCCCTCACCACAGGTTGTGTGCTCATGGAGTTGCTGTTGATTTGGTAATCAGTAAGGGTCGTGTTTTTACCAGATAGCATGATGATACATTTTTTTGCATTTAGCTTGAGGACATGACTTTGGCACCAGTCATTAGTTGCTGTGAGACCCTCTTGCAGTATATTAACATAATTTGGGGAGTCAATGACAGCACCCAACTTACAGTCATCTGCAAACTTGGTCAGCCACAGGCCTTTTGTCTTTGCCTGGACCTCTGAGAAGTAGATTCCAAACATTAGGGGTAACAGGACGTATTCCTTAGGGAACTCACTAGTGACAATTCTGCTATCAGAGGTGAAGGTGCCTATTTTGACTTTGAGGGTCCTGTTGGTGTGCCAGTTGGCCACCCATCTGATCAGATAGGGATTTATGCCAAGTTGTGTTAGCTTTTTGATGATGCCTGAGTGGGGGATTTTGGCAAAGGCTTTGGCCAAGTCAAGGTAAGCTGTATGCACTGACTTTCCCTCATCCAGGGCCTTGGTGACAGTCTCAAAGAAGTCATCCAGGTTCAACAGGCAAGATCTGCCCTTGACAAATCCGAACTGTGTGGGTCAAGTGCTTGGAGATTGCCTATGTCCTTGTTTATGAGCTCCATAATAATACACTCTATGGCTTTACAGATCAGACTTGTCAAGCTAATGGGGTGACAGTTTCCAAGGTCAGTAGTGGCACCACTTTTATGCAAGGGAATACAATGGCAGTTCTCCACTCTGCTGGATTGAAGCTTGTACTTAAGTTGTGGTTGAATCATCCTGCTGTACTGCAGTTGATAGTCCCATAATGATGAATTGAAGATTTTGTTATGCCACTTTTTTGGCGCTCCTATACCATTCAGTCAGTAGTAGCCAAATCCAATCACACATAGCAAAAGGTGTCATGATTTTCCTGACCAACTCAAAGGTTAGAGTTCAGGTAGGAAATAACTGAAGTAGCAAAACATTTTGACCCATACCATATAAAGTCATTCCCATGACAGGCAAAGAATCCAATGACATTATTTGTCCTCTCTAACCAGTAGGACATAGCAATGTGTAAACAATGAAGCCTCTTACTTTGTTATACCAGTAGAGGGGATGCCTCCGTCAGACCATAAACACACATCCTGAGTTACCTCATTTGTTCCACGTCCTGCTTCAGGAAGGGATCAAACATGAATGCCATAATCTTCCTACCTTGTAAAAATACAGAACTACTGTCCATGGAATTAATTTTCGACTCTTTTTGATAGATTATGGTTAAAAAGAGATGAAGAGATTCTGAAACACATGTTGGTGAGTCTTTTGCTAAGTTCTTTAATCCATGTAGCCACACTTATGGTTATTCGTTTTGAAGTGTATTTGAGTGCACACTTCCAGCTGAGATGAATTTTGTGCCAATTTATGGCCATGATCAACTTCCTCCAAAACACATTGTCTTTCCAGCTTTGCATCTAATAGTGTTTTGCTGATTCAAACTATGTAGCCAGTCAGAAATACTTACGAGAGTCACATAACTATATCTGATCTCCTGGTTTACTGTAAATATTGTCTAAACATGACATACTGACAAAGTCTGTGCCTGCAGTATCAGCTGGGTGTAAACATTTCTAATTATACTATTTCTTGAGTATTCCTGTAGCTTTACCATCCTGTTTTAAGATTTTAAGCTGTACGCTTACTCTCTGACCTTTTTGAGACTGTGGCTACTACTACATTGCAGCAGTTATGAATGCTTCTCTGCATTGGTACCAAATTCTTCTCTACATGATTCAGAATCTTCCATTTCACTTTAATTTCCAATTTCTGATTTCTTCAGTGGATTCCTGGTAGTTATGTCACCTCATAATTATTTATATTTTGACGCATTGGTCCTCCACTTTAGTTTTGTCTTAAAGCAGCCTAGAATGATGCTCTCTTACACAAATACCACACCTCTGTCCTAGCCAGTGGTAATGTGGGGTCTTTTCTACTCTGATCAAGAAAAAAGTAGTACTCCACACTGTCAGAAGCTTTAGTTTTCAGATATAAACTATCCTTCATCAATTGTCTTACATAAAATAGCTATAAAACAGCATTTTTAAATACAAATTAATCACATCACATGATACTGCAACCTATCAGCAACAACATTCAAAAACATCAATTGAGTTTTTAAAAACACAGTAGCAACAACAAGTACATAAATGATACAAAATAATTTCTTCTTCACTTTTTGCTGTTCATTTCAAAACTGGTTTAAGTGTAACCTGGTTGTATCATTTATGTACTTGTTGCTGCTACTGTGTTTTTAAAAACTCAGTTGATGTTTTTGAATGTTGTTGCTGATAGGTTGCTGCGTCATGTGATGTGATTAATTTTTATTTAAAAATGCTGTTTTATAGCTATTTTATGTAAGACACTGACGAAGGATAGTTTATATCTGAAAGCTTTGTCGTTTTATTAAAGCTTTTGACGGTGTGGAGTGCTACTTTTTTCTTGCTTGGAGTTGCTGTTTTGTATTTCTTCACTTTATCACTGGCTCACCTCCTCCTAGTGATTCTTATCATCTTTTCTACTCTGCACAGTAAACCCTTTTGTAGTATAGCTTGTTGCATGTTTCAGTAATATTATATTATGTTCTTTCACTGACATGCTTCTTGTGGTTCATTCTGGACCAGGCAATGTATCAATCCAAACACATGGAAGATTTGGGTTCTGAACAAACACAAGCTGATATGGTCTGTGTCCACAGACATTCTGCATAATATTTTTTTCTTTTGTTTTTGCCATCGATCCACAATCTAATGTCACCATTTCCCAATCACATCCAAATTAAGCTTTTATTTTTTATGTTACTTGTGTTCATGTTTGATTTTGTCTTTCTAGTAGCACATTGCTATGGGGTCTATGTATCATAGCAATGACTTTCAATACTGATTTTTGTTGTGTTCTCTACAATTATCACTAAATAATTTCTGAGGTGGCTCAAGCCTTTTTATTAATCCATAGGTTCATAGGTGTGTACTAGGCTAATGGATTTGTTTACAGTTTTTATGGTGGTTACATTTATTTACAATAATTATGGTGTTTTTGTGTTCATAATGCTTCTGTTACTGACAAATGTAAATTGATTGATTGTACAACAGTACCAAGTACTAGGTTCAGGTTCATACAAATCCAAAACAAATGGCTCATTATACGTAGAGGCCAGAGGCGTGCAAACAATGGGAACTTTAATAATTGGCTTAAATTCTGGTGTCATTCAAAGGGGATCCAATGTCTGTCTGCCTGGGATGACATGCTGGACAAGCCACGCTGCTTCGCAAGGGACGGCTTGCACCTGTCACCCCTAGGCTTCCGGATATTGGCAAAGGCTCTTGCCACCCCCATAGTGCCTTTTTTAGGCAAGGCTCAAATTCTAAACCTACCACCCTAGAACACAAAAAAGGAAAAAAACTAAGGGTAATGCTGCTCAATGCCAGAAGTCTCAATCTCAAGATGCACGCACTCGAGGCCCTTCTCAGTATGGAGAACATCGATGTCTGTGCAGTGACAGAAACCTGGTTCAAGGCTCCAGAGAGCACCCCAGCACTATCAGGTTTCACCTCATATCATGCGTTCCGGCCCCAAAATCCGGACAACACCAAGAAAGGAGGGGGGGTGTCCATATTCATAAAGGACACCCACACCTCAAGGTTGGTGGCAACGCACGATGCATCGGAGACCATCCAGGTGCAATTAACCATAGGCAAGACTGCTGTGCAATTTGTAGCATGTTACAGGCCACCCTCTCAAACTCAGGAACCTCACATGGCTTTCCTGAAAACATTGGAGGGGATAAATGTATCTCCAAACACCATCATACTAGGTGACTTCAACTACCCTAATATAGACTGGGAACACTACTCAAGCCCAAACACTCTAGCCCAAAGGTTCCTGGAGTTCATAAACTCAAATGCCATGAAACAACTAGTCACCATCCCCACAAGAGGAGAAAACATACTTGATCTCATCATCACGAACATGGGATCAAAATGTTCAACACCGGAAGTATACCCCTCACTGGTGAGATCAGATCATAAACTAATCTCGCTGGAGGTCCTCATCCCGCCCCCACCTGAAATAAAAAAGACCACAGTGAAAAACTTCTCAAAAGCCGACTTCACACTTCTGAAAACTAGTGTGGTCTCCTTTAACGCCCCTGAGCCAGTGGTAAACATTACTCAAACCACTGAATCACTTACAAATGCCTTCTACCAGCACCTACAGGACTGCATGGATCAGGCAATCCCAAACAAAACTAAGACTCTTTGTACTAAAGGCAAGTGTCCAGTCTGGTGGACCCCAGCCATAAACAAGCTCTACAACAAAAGGAGGAAGCTACTACAAGATAGAGCAAAATCCTTGAAAGGTAAGACACCTTTGATCATTATAAGTAAAAAACTAAGAGCTCTCATAAAATCATCCAAGGCAAATTTTGAGAGAAAAATCGCCAAGGACTCAAAAGACAATCATAAGGCCTTTTTAGCTATGTTAGAAACCTAGGAGGAAACTCCCAGATATGCTCAGAATTAGTTCAAAATGATGTGAAGATTACTGAACCTACACACATTGCCAACATACTGGCCGACAGGTTCAGTGCAAACTTCTCCCCTCCCCAAAAGGAGAGATATCTATACCAGAGGATTGTAGCCCCCAAACATCTCCAACGCCCAGGTGAGAACTGCTCTCTCCAAGGCAAAAACACAGCATCCATGGGACGGATGGTGTCCCCGGCTGTGTGCTCCACGAACTCAATGAGGAATTAAACCCGCAGTTAGGACAGCTGTTTAATCTTAGCCTCACCTCAGGATACGTACCCAAGGAATGGTGCACGGCGACTGTGGTCCCACTTCACAAGGGCGGTGCCTCCACCGACCCTGGAAATTACCGTCCCATTAGCTTGACAAGCCTTATCTGCAAAGCCATGGAGAGGATCATAATGGAACTCATAAATAAAGACATAGGGAACTTGCAGACTTTGGATCCAACCCAGTTTGGCTTTGTCAAAGGCAGATCATGCCTTTTAAACTTGGTTGACTTTTTCGAGACAGTCACCAAGGCCATTGATGAGGGAAAGGCAGTCCATACAGCCTACCTTGACCTGGCAAAGGCCTTCGACACAATACCCCACTCAGGTATCATCGAAAAACTCATCAGCTTGAATGTAAACCCATACATCACAAGATGGATTGCAAACTGGCTAAGTGACAGAACACACAGGGTCAGAGTTGCTGGAGCCATGTCAGACTCAAAGCCTGTCACAAGTGGTGTCCCACAGGGCTCAGTCCTGGGTCTACTCTTGTTCGGCATCTACTTTTCTGAAGTACAAGCAAACGCAGGAGGGTTATGGCTGACAAAGTTTGCAGATGACTGCAAACTGGGCGCCATAGTCGAAAACACATCTGACACAGATATCCTTCAGAAGGGCCTCACAGAAATGGATAACTGGTGCCAGAGCCATGGCCTAAAGTTAAATGCCAAGAAATGCATAGTCATACCCTTCGGGAAAAACAAGGTTACCCATAGCTACCATATAGGTGGCAATCCACTGAGCACAGAAGAAGTCATCAGGGATCTAGGGACCCAGGTTGACAGTAGCCTGTCGTTTGACACTCATGTTGCTAAAGTAGTTAGGAAAACCTTCTACATTGCCCACCTGATCATGAAGGGATTCACATCTAGATCAAGGGAGGTCATCGTCCCCCTGTACTCATCACTCATTAGACCTATGATTGAGTACAATGCCCCATTCGGAATATATCTGACCCGACACCTGCAGCAGCTGGAAAGGCCCCAAAAGTTCCTCACCAAAAGGATAAAGGGTCTCAAAAATATGTCTTATGCTGCCCGACTGAAAGAACTCCAGCTCTATTCAGTCTCATACCGCTTGCTCAGAGGTGACCTGTGCCTGACATATAAGGCCATGTCAAACCCAGATTTGATGAATATGCTTCACCTCAAAAATCTAGATCCCTCAGAACCACAAGGGCGGGAGACTTAAACCTTGACACGGTTATTAATAGAACGTGCTGGAGGGACAGATTCATCACCCAGAGACTCCTATGCTGTGGAACAAAATCCCGGTACATGTGAGGCAAAGCACCTCGCTGGCCTTGTTCAAGAGGAATCTTGACCAATGGATGGGAGATCGCAGATATACCCCAGGGATTACTTCAGTGTCACTGCTTGACAGAGGCACAGCAAAATAATAGGCATAGTTTTCTTCAAACTAAAGGGGTGGCGAAAGCCAAATAACTATGGGCTAGGCTTATAAATGCCCTTGGGCAGATAGCCTAGTATGAACCTATGAACCTATGAACCTATAACAACACTCCTTTCTTCCTTAAAAGAGTTGAAATGGCTCATGTACCTTTTTATGTAGTACCTGCTTTCATCATCATTATAATCATTATCAAACTCCCTTTTCCCCATTTTATACATGGGATTAGAATGTCACATCAGCTGTTGCTACCTCTTGATTCAGTGCCACTTTTTTACTTTCTCCAACTGTCATGTCTGATTGTTGCCTGTCTTCTCTCATGCAATCAGTCCATCTCTTGGCTGGATGTCATTGTTTCCTGTCTTCTTCCTTTCTCTCCGAAAACTTCTTCACTAACTCAATTTCTGTTTTCCTGCATGTGCGATTGAACCATGTAATCTGTTCCTGATCTTCCCTGTAACTGGGCTTTGACTTTTACTCATTTTGTGTACTATCCCACAGTGTGCATCCTACCACCCATCTCAAGCATTTCATCTCCATCACCTCAAGATTCTTCAGTAGATATTTCTTCACTACATAGATTTCCTTGCCATACAGAAGCACTGGTCTCTCCACTGTTTGTTTTAGTGTCTTTGGCCTTCTTCTATTACACATAACCCTTGACACTCTGTGGCAGTTGTCAGCAGCACCTGTCGTTCTAGTTTTGACATCCTTATTTGGATTTCCCTTCTCCTCAACCACCACTCCCAGACACTTGAGGTTGTTAATGCATTCCACTTCTTTTCCTTCTATCTCATTATTCATCTTCTGATTGTTCTCATGTGTTGCCATAACAATTGTCATCTGTACTCAGTTTCATCCCATGTACTTTCGGTTTTGTATTCCACTCCTCTATTATTTGCTGAAGTTCCTGTTCAGAGTCTGCTTGTAGTGCCGCATCATCTGAGTACAGCAGTTTTGTCAATCTGTCCTCTCTGACCTATTTGCTGAAATGCTTCATCGCCATTAGGGACAGGAGTGGGCTTAGAACCAAGCCCTAAAGCATAATCGCTTCCACTAGGAATCCCGCTGTGAGTCTGAATACTGTTTGTACTTGTGTCACGTGGTCAGTTACATAGCCTGCAGTAATTCTGCCAGTGTTTCCTGGACTTCAAGCATTCACAGAAATGCCCAAATCAGCTTTCTTGGCACCTTGTTTTATGCTTTTTCCAAGTCTAGGAACTCTTTCCTCATATCGAGCTTCTACTCAACTATCTGTCTCACTGCAAATATCAGGTCAGTTGTGCTGCATCCTGATTTCAACCTGAACTGCTCATCACCCATCTTATTTTTCACTACACTCTGTGTATTCGTTTATCAAGCACCCTCTCCAGTACTGTCATGCAGTGTGATAAGAGTTTGATACCTTTATACTGTCCATAGTTATGATTGTCACCCTTGTTCTTGTACCTAGGCACTAGAATAATTATTTTGTACCCATCTCAGATATGTCTTTCTCTCCATATTGCAATCAATATCTTCAGTAGCCATTTCCTCTGCAATTCACCAAGCATCTTCATCATATCTGCTGTGAATTCAGCTGAGCCTGTTTCCTTTCCTGACTTTATTTCCTTTGTGATATTCTTGTTTTTTTATGGTTGATGTTTATGGTTAAATAGCTCTTAGAATTCAGAAACATTGTGGCTTATTTTCATTTGTTAGATGTTAATGGTTATGGTTGGGTAGGGGGCTAATTTTGAATCAGGGCTATAGTCAACTTTTCACTTATTAGCAAATGATGTTTAAGTGTATAGTGACTTACTGGCTTTGGGAATTACAGCCATGACATTCATATTGCCATAATTTATTTTGATAGTAGTTGATGCTTATGTTTAGAGTGTTTTTTTTTTTTTTAATTAAGTGACTTCAGGAATTATGTAATGTGTCTGATGTGTAGTGGTAATAGAACATTTTAAGTACATCTACCTGTCTATGCACTACATATAATAGCATGAGAGTTAAAGCCATACCTTTTATTTGCTCAAGAATTCTTAGCAAAACCAAAGATAATTGGGTACAAAGCTAAATTTGGGAGCAATTTGAAATATTATCCTAATTCACTTAACAGGTTAATAGAATGACAGTGTTTTTTGCATCAGCATGCATATTTTTTTACAATAAGTAGTACAACTATCTAATGATTAGTATTACTGACTGACTGTAATCTCTGGTGATTCACCAGAAAATCAAACATTTTATGAGGGACAGGGCAAAAATATTAGGCAAAAAATGGGACATTCTGTGAAATCAGGGACAGTCAAGTGCTGTGGTTAAAGGGTGGATATATTCGTCTACATCACAAAGGAAAAATAGTTCTTTGATTCAATCAGTTCTCTTGAGTGCACTTGCAGTACTGCAGTTAGAACATACAGTTAACAAACTAGAAATTAGCTCATTTAGTCTCCAGGTAATTTCACTTAAAGTTCCTTGCAGCACAATTCTTCTGACTTTCATTTAAGGACCAAAGGCATGATTTTGCCCATGAGACAGAGACACAGACGCATGTAGAGAAATAGTGCTATTAAGACAGCAGAAAATATTATGGTTTAAAATTAGTATGAGTGGAGATACTGATTCTTTTGGTGGGTACTGGCAATGATTCAGTTGTGTAGGAACGCAGTAGTTGTGCATACTTCTGCATGTTTCCTAAACAACTGATGGACTGATCTGTGATCAGTAAGTGCCAGTGTTTGCACAACTTCTCATCTGTCTCTAATACAGCACTGAAGTGTTAAAAGTATTAGTAAAGGGAATTCAGTTCAAGATTTTAGGCTGTTCTTCTAGAGAAGGAAGGGTGGTGATGGACCTGGAGCCAAACTTAGAAAAAGTCTTGCTTGTATTATCATACTGATATATCAGTTAGGGGTAGGGGGTTCCTTTTTATAAATCAGGACACTGAAATTCATAGGGTGGCAACCTTATTTCTCTATGATTTGTGGCATGATTGCTGATTGAAGGTAAAGACTTGCGTAGAAGGTTATAACTTTTTGCTTTGCTGTGATTTTGAAGGCTAGTGGTATACGATAATATTCAGAATTAAGATGTATGAGTGAAGGTAGATGAGAAAAGCTGAATTCCTAGTGGTGAGATAGTAAGCTGCTGCTGTTAGTAATTTTCCTTTTTCTGTTGCAACAAACATGCAGTTTTATTTGGGTCAAAATATTTAATATGAACATAGCTATTTCCTGGACTGGCTGAGGTCAAAATATTCAAGCACTGCAACTATTTGCTATTACTACTCGCACTTAAAATGAAGATTATTTTGTGAATTGCAGCTATTTGCCCTAGTTAAGGTGAATATATGTGTACTCTGGTGCTATGTGTACTGATTAAGATCAGAGAATGTTGTTATCACTGCAACTAACTTAATCTTTGCAGTTAATTGGTGGTTCTCTTTCACTAATGAAAAAAAAAAAAATGTTTCTGTTGAGTGAACCAACAGAACCATGTCTCCATCAATGAAAGGAGAGACCTTTTTGTTTACAACTCTTCTGAACTGTAAGAAATGACTTTATCTCTAAATGTTTAAATTCAGGACATTTTCTAGCATTTAGGCTGTATATCTGCCCCTGGTTGTATGGTGTCTCCATTAGCCCAAGTGGTGAATTGGTTATCAGTGGTATCAATTCTTAGACCATTTTTTTTTCTTTTTTGTATAAGCTTACACAACGTTATAAATATATAAAGTTACAATACTTTTAGCTTAGGATGAAGGTGCAGGCACCATTTGAAAATGCATTTGCATGAAGTATTAATCCATTGCACTGACAAAAACCTAATGTTTATTACTGAAGACATTCCAACTTTTTTATGGTGATAGTATGCGCATTCCTGGTGGTGTATTTTGTATGCTTTTAGTGTGCTGTGCTTTTTGGTAGCACTGTGTATTTTTTCTATTCTGTCCCAGTAAATGTATATACAGCTTTATTTTTGCAAGTAATATTTTCCGCTCTATTTATTTTAATTTTTCTTTTAAAATAAAACATTGCCTTCCCGTGAACTTGTCATGCCATTATTGAGTTATGTGACTGTTCAAGTCTTGACTTGAACTATAGGATAGAGGGTGAGATTTGTAAAAGGGCAAGGAAACATTAAAAAAAAAAAGTTGGCATTGTTATACATAAGGGGTTGTGGCTTGTGTCAGGAAATATGCTAATGGAAAGGTGGCAACCCTGACAATAAGAGCTGGTGGATTAAAGAGTCTCTGTTTATTTAAATGCCACTGCTTTGTAATTGGCCATGTCCTGGACCATTCCTGCTGTTGTTAAGTTGTCTTATTCAGCAACAGATGTATCTTAAATGGAAATATTTCTGTTTTAGTATCACACTGAGCTTGTTAAATTTTTGCTGTTATTCTTGTCTCTTGATGGTGCACATGGCTTTCCATAGCTGAACCTGAGTGGTCTAGTAGTAAGAATATTTTTGCACCTCACTCTGACTCAGTTTACTGATATTGCTGTGTAACCATTTCTCCATATGCATGCAGAATCAGTGACAGCTGATCTAAAAGATTCATATTCAAAAAATTCTGCAACCTGTAACCAGCGCTTTGGGAAATATAATTATGTTACATTCTTCTATATATTTATTTTAACTTTCTCACCTCTGCTTGGATAATGTTTAGTCCAGTGATAGGTGATCTGTCTTGCAACACATTTAGATTCCCTACCTTGCTTATATAACAGATTCATACTCAGTAACTTGCTACTTGGCTTCAGCTTTATGAAGTATGGTGTGTTCTGACTTACTTTGTTGCACATTGCAATGCCTGATGCCTATTCTCTGAAAATGCACTCTAGGGATGACGTCACTAAGGCAAAAATAAGTTCAGCACCTGCTGTTAATATTAAATGTCTCTCTTTTATAGTTAAGATTGCTGTATTTAAGACCTTAAAAGTAAGCAGTGTATATGGGAACACCATGTTAAATTTATGTATCTAGTGGGAGCACCATGTTATGTTTATGCATCTAGCTTATATCTTTTCTCAAAACGTATGGAGCCTGAAGTCTCTAATAATCACTTTGAAATAGATAATGCCTCATAAATCTGATCTTTGTCCTTTCTTAAGAACATAGCATTAAGTCTAGTTATTAATTAATTTACACCTGCAGTGCTGATGGTGCTGTTTGCTGCTTCTTTACTGCGGTGCTTTGTGTGGGCTGCTTTGCCTCATTCAAGTCTTCATTGCTTGAAAGCAGACCACACAGTGAATTTATTCTACTGTAACTTAATCCTGATTATACATTTGCTTCATTCAGTACCAAAATTAAGCAGTTTAAATGTGAGACAATGACTTTAACTTAACAAGTAAAGCAAAAAGCTACTTTACTTGTTGAGTTGATCTAACAAAAACAGCTCCAAATGACTGCACAGGTATGATTTATATTTTACTCTAATATTTAATAAGAACTTCCAACAAGCTGAAATGCTTTCACACTTTGTGCTTCTTCAAGTTAAAAATAAAACAGAGGCGTTGATCTTAAAAATACAACTAAGTTATATGAGAATGGATTAATAGTCTTAGGTCTGATCGAGAAACAGGATTAAATGGTGTATGAAATTTGAAACCTATTTTAAAGTCATGTCCTTTAAGATGGTTTGATGTTTCTCCTTTAATTCTTTTGTAATTGTTTAATTAACTTATTATGTAAACGATATTGGCTGTTTTTATTTAAAATTGATTTGCACTGTTTTATTTTTAACCTGAAGAAGCACGAAGTGCAAAAGCTGATGAGCTTGTTGTTAGAAGTTTTTATTCAATATTAGAGCACAACATCGAAATCATATCTGTGCAGTCCTTTACAGATGTTTTTCTTGGATTTGCTTTACCTATATAGGTTCAGACTTGAATCTGCTTTGGGCTGCTGTTTGCAGTTCTTACTTGTTGACTTGAAAATACTTTTCTCCATTTTTTCTTCTTTCTACCCCAAGTTACAGACACTTGCGTTCCAGCCTTCTGGCATTTAGGAATGTGACACCTTATTAATGGTATACCTAAGTGCAATTGAATCATTGTTTTTTAAATCATTCCCAAAAATGGGTGATTCAAACCTAACCCCCCCCCCAAACATTATATATATATCAACTTCATGACTGCACCAGAGGAGAAAAGAGCAAAAACCCTTTGAAAGTGCTACAACACCTCACACAATACAACACATGGTGAACCTCACCTTGACATTCATTTTGTGAACTAAAGGCTCTTGACCACCAATACTTCATTGATGTGTAGATGTATCCTCATTAACTTACTGCTGGTAGATATTAACGAGTTAAAGTAAACATCATTTAATTTATGATCGAATCATGTACTGATATAGTAACCGCAAGAGCTTGTTGTTGTTCTTCTACCTTATTAACCTCAGTCCATAACACAGCAAATAAAGGTCATAATAGCTATGAAAGGGCAATGGTATTAGAATATAATACCAGGGCAGGGATAGCAAAGGATGTTATCCAAGGGAAATGGAAAATTTGTATAACAGATAATTCAAATTTGGATGTAGTTGGTGATAAAACTGTTTTATATGTAAGAGAGGACAGAATTTGAAAAAAAATTTGAATACAGAAGTACAATTAAAGTAAATGACAACAGGAAAGGTACTAGGAGGTGCAGATCATGTAACCAATGTAAATATATATACAAGGAGGACTTTATTAAAATTAAAGATTGAGAGATCCTGATATTTTTGAACGATGAAGAGACTTATCTTACCAGAGGGTTGGTCTACATTGCCATTTGTTCCCACTGCTATTTTTACTTTGAGAAAACTGATCATCCTTTGCGTAAATGAATAAATGATAAATGAACATTACTATGATATTTCTAAAAAATATACCAGCAGTTCCCTTTATAGACATCTGTTTTATGTAATGATAACTGTGACTTTAAATTTGCAATCTTAGAAAAAAATTCCCATGGACCCCAGCGGGGCAGTTGGGAAAATAAAACTGAAGTCAAATAAACAATGTGGCAACTTAGACTGAATGCCACAAAACCTCTAGGCCTAAACAATTCCATTTCTTTATGTAGTATTTTAAATTCTCTTTCTTCTAAAATTATAAGACTTTTAAGTTATATAGTTCATGCATTTGAATGTTGTAATTTTCTGCAATGAAACTGACTTGCTTTGATTCTTGTTTGTAAAAGTTTGTTAGTAGTTAAAAGTTTTTCAGTAAGGTACTTTTGTTTTACAAGACTAAAACATTTTATAACTTACATATTTTTTTACATCTATGTACTTTCAGTTAGGTGGTTTTCCAAGGATGTATTTATATTTACATGTATGTATTCATATATAAATATATATATATATATATATATATATATATATATATATATATATATTTATATATTCTATTTTGCGTATGCTTGACATTGTTTTTAAATATGTAAATAAGCAATTACTTTTCAACCACATGACTACTGAGAGGAAGGGATGGTTACTTATGTAGTTCTGATGAAGTAATGTTCAATCTGAAAAGACTGAAGTGCTTAACATTTAAATACATTTTACTGGATTACTTGGGTTGTTCCTTTATTTAAAGACTAGAATTTTTATTTGACTCTGCACTGGAGTTCCTTTTGTTGGTTTTGTTTGAGTCCAAATCATAACCTCATCATTTATAAGGCTTATTTCCATCAACACCATTGGGATTCTTCAGCTGGAAAGCATCCTCTGCTACCAGTTAAAAGGCTGAATAAACTACTTTTGCATTTTGAAGACATATGGAAATTACTTGTTTTTGAACATCCTAGTTGCACAGGCAGCACCAAAGAGATGCACACAAACACACATGCACACATTTTGCAGTCTGAACTGCTTTCAGTGCACAAAGCCATTGCCACAAAGACATACAATGCTGACAAACTGTCATAAAGCAAGCATGAAGTTGATGCTGTAATGTAAGTCTCCCCCAAAACTAATGCTTAAAAGTTCCAAGTAGAGGCTCTAACTGCAGCCTTACCACACAGAGCAACTGTTAGATATTATACTTTCTCATCTTTATGGTCTGCCTGTGAGTCTTCTCCAAGTGAAATGTACAAAACAACTGCAGCAGGAGCTGAAAGAGAAGATCCCTCTACACTGTTCAAACCACCTCACTTAGGGCTGTCCTCTGAGCCCTGAACACTTCACTTTATTGCTCAGAATAAGGTGCAACTGCAACACACACACACACACACACACACACACACACACACACACACACACACACACACACACACACACACATATTTATATATACATATATATTTATGTATATACTACACACACACACACACTATATATATATATATATATATATATATATATATATATATATATATATATATATATATATATATATATATGGATCTACCTTAGTAGATCGACATGTTAAAAGAGCGAACACGAATTAACTGACGCCAGAAGATCGCAAGTCACTTCACCGATGCCAGAAGATCAACAAGGCAGAAGACCGACGGAGGAAGACACCGACGCGGAGAACACTGCGATGGGGAAAGGATGTGTAAGTATGCGGTAGTGATGGACGATAGGGTGCGAGTAAGGTAAGTGTGCGATGTTGGTGGTCTGTAGGGGTAGGGGTGGGATAAGTGAGTTAGGGTTAGGGCGCGGGTTAGGTAAGGGTGCGAGTAAGGTAAGTGTGCGATGTTGGTGGTCTGTAGGGGTAGGGGTGGGATAAGTGAGTTAGGGTTAGGGCGCGGGTTAGGTAAGGGTGCGAGTAAGATAAGTGTGCGATGTTGGTGGTCTGTAGGGGTAGGGGTGGGATAAGTGAGTTAGGGTTAGGGCGCGGGTTAGGTGAGTGTGTGATAGTGACGGACCTTAGGGTAAGGGTTTGGGTTAGGGTTGTAGATAGTTGTGTATGTATGGGTTAGTGTTCGTTTGTAAGGATTTTGGTGTGCTTGTGTTGTGTGTGTGGGTTTTGGATAGGGGATTTGTTTTGTTTGTTGGTATGATGTGTCGGGTGTGTGCGATGTCGTGTTTGTGCACTGTCAATCTTCTGGCATCGGTGAAGTGACTTGCGATCTTCTGGCATCGGTTAATTCGTGTTTGCTCTTTTAACATGTTGATCTACTAAGGTAGATCCATATATATATATATATATATATATATATATATATATTTCTGCCACTTGTGTACCTATAACTTCATGTTTTGGTCATTTCCCTCAGATAATTACAATAGGTGAGGGAGGAGACGCATACTGATAGGTAATCCAAGAACTTTGCCTTTGAATGCAACTCATACCTCACCACCCCATATCAGTTAACAGCAAGCAAGGATGCAGCTGCTCACTGCCCCAGATCAGTTCAGTGAATGTAAAGTTGCAGCTGCTCACCACGCCAGAGCAGTTCAGTACAACAAGGCTGCAGCTGCTCACCACCCCATATCAGTTTAATGCATGCAAGCCTGCAGCTGCTCACCACCACATATCTATTCAGTGCATGCAAGGCTACATCTGCTCACCACCCCGTATCTGTTCAGTGCATGTAAGGCTGCAGCTGCTCACCACCCCATATCTGTTCAGTGCATGTAAGGATGCAGCTGCTCACCACCTCATGTCATTTTAATGCATGCAAGCCTGCAGCTGCTCACTACCCCATATCTGTTCAGTATATGCAAGGCTACAGCTGCTTACCACCCCATATCTGTTCAGTGCATGCAAGGCTGCAGCTGCTCACCACTCCATATTAGTTTAATGCATACAAGCCTGCAACCGCTCACCACCCCATACTTGTTTAGTGTATGCAAGGCTACAACTGCTCAACACCCCATATCTGTTTAGTGGATGAAAGGCTGCAGCTGAACACCAACCAAATCAGTTCAGTGCATGGAAGGCTGCAGCTACTCACCACCCCACATCAGTTAAGTGCATGCAAGGTTGCAGCTGCTCATCACCCCATATCAGTTCAGTGCGAAAAAGGTTGCAGCTGCTGCCCCAGACAACATGTTAGTCTCAGGTATCTCTGTGGTGTCACTTTTGAGCAAAATCCCATAGTATAGTAACTCCTCACCTAACGGCAGCCATTTCTTCTCCTACTGGAGAAAGCAGTTCACTCATTTCTTAGAAGAGGGCCATGACCTCAGATTTAAAGATGCTGATTTTTTTCTCTGCTGCTTCACATTCATCAGTAAATTGCTAAGGTGCATATTATAGGTCATTGCTAAATGAGGCCAAAAGGACAGCATTATCTTCAAGAAAAGGAGTCACTCTTCTGTGTCATCAAACTGGACACTGCCCTAGACTCAGCAATATTTTGATACCCTGACTGTGAAAATCATGATTATGAATGAAAACAGGCTGCACCATTTGTGGAACACTAGACCCATATTGAATAAATATGGCTTAATGTAAAGAACACAACTTTCATTACATTCATACATGGGCCAGGTGGCACACTATGGTATCCCTGGCACACCATGTCCCACAGGAGATTTCCACAGCTTGTGCAAGGATGTGATCAAAAGCCTTTTCAGATCCACAATGGTAGATATGCCTAGCTCCAACGTGCAGTGGGATGAAGCCCTAAATGTGACTCAGCAACTTGGGTTTGATTAGTGTCCTGGGCAGTGGGGAGCCAGGTAGAGGCAGGGATTATTGAACTGGCATGTGGTTTGTGTGTACTTGGAAGCATATGGGGCAGTGTGATCTCCTGGTGGAGACTGGAAAGACCACTACTGTTGCTATGGAGGAGGGGCTGCTTGAAGGGAATGCCTTGCCAGGTGTGAGCACAGCCAGGGGTGTGAAAAAATGGAAGAACCTTGAACTATCCCTGATAGTTTCTTGGATAATGACCTCTTTGAGTTGGCTCTTGATCAGTGAAGGGAACAAATGAGATGAAAGAATGAGACAGTGTATCGTGGTTGACAGACAGTGGAGGCAAGACTTGGGGGGGGGGGGGCAACTGCATACAGCACTGGCAAACTCCAAAGAGCTCTAACACAGCTGCATAGGGATAGTGAGCTGGTTTACTGTTCCATAGTCTGCACTGTTTCCACACTGTTGAATCTGATGTTTGTCTATCTCTTCTTTGGCATTACTAGTCCTCCAGGCAGATGGGAAGGAGTAAGATTCCTTGCAGAAAAAGCACATCCTCCTACCACTTTCTTAAAAAATGCAGACAATCTCCTGAGTTTAGAAATGCAGAAACACTGTCTCTACTTTCCATGCAGCACTAAAATTTGCCAGGTGACATCACCTCTTTCCAGTCCTTACAATACTTCTGATCAGATTCCATACAGCTGAAGTTGTGTCACTCTGGGCCTTCTGAATTTTGCAACAACTTCAGATACATTTCGTGTACTATAACCTACTAGAGATTTCAGATATTGCCTTCTGATAGAAGGGGATATCCACTGAGGTAAGGAGCTCCTCATAATGTTCATTCCACTTCCATACTATATCCACAGTAATGGTCTGCACTTCTCTACTCAAGCTTAGCACAACCTGAGTATGTCTCTTGCTTTCATTCCTAAGGTGGCATGTGGCATACCAGAAGCTCTCCACGACACCTTTAAACTCTCATGCCCAAGTTTTTGCTTCTGCTGCTACTGTTAGTGTGCCCTTCTTGGCCTTCTTCAGATGAATCAGATGATGAATCCTTCATGAACATTACTAAGAAGGTCATCTCCCTCATCTTGATAGGTTCTCTCACAGTTAATCCTCTTCACTGGGTTCTAGGGTCGCCACAGCGACAACCACTTACTACTGTCTTGTTACAGATCCTTGCTTCCATCTCAGTGTCTGAGCTTTTGTTTATGGTCCTTTCATTCTCAGTGTGTCTGTTTTCAATCAGAATGCAGGCACCATGTTTTCAGAGATTGGTCTTAAACTCTTCTTACCCAAAAGCCTCTTCCAGGCAGAGATCCTTATTGGTCATTTGGATCTGCATCATCTGTCCAGATATTCTGTCAGCAGAATCCAGCTTAGTACCAAGAAGTGATCACTTGGCAGCTCTAATGCTGCTTTCCTCAGTTTAAAGAAAACTTACAGAGTCTGATCTGTTGACATATCTACAAAACGGAATGTCAACCATTGGCTCAAGGTGCTTTAGTGTCTGCTATACTTTTAAGTTTGTTTGTGTTTGAAATTATTATTTGCTATGGACAGCTGACAATTTTAAAGGCATCTATTAACAACATATTATTCTGATGCATATACATTCATCTTGAATAAACATTTCTTACTGTTTCTTCTCAACACCTTGACAACTGCAGTTTCGACAACAAATGACATCAGGTGATCACTATTTTTTCAGAAAAAAATAAAAACATCTTCTGGTTGTTTCTCACTGTAACTGATGTATTATTAGTTTATCTCCTTTATACAAAAGAGAAAAAGGTCTGGCATGATTTTATAGTAGATTCTTTGTCTTGCCATATATGTTTTGTCTCTCTGGAAACTGATTTTGGTTTTCAGATGACAACGAAGAAGTAGATATTAGATTCCTTTCTTTTTATGTACAACTGATAAATAAAAGAGCAGGCAACAGACCCAAAACCGTGTATTGGGTACTTTTATATTCCAATAATGCTAAGTGAGTCTGTATAACAGGCAGTGTAAACACTCTGCAGTTTCCTCATTAAGCATTTGATAGCATGTAGTCATATTAAATGTTCTGCAGTATCTTGATTATATATTTAACAGTCTGTATTGTCCTGACAACTTGGCCATTAAACTGTAAATTGATGGAACTAGACATAACATGCTGAAATGCCTGTTGTTCTGAAAATCTTTTAGGATTTCATGCTAGCATATGGCAAACAGTTATCTGGTACAACATCTGGAGCACCATGCTTTGACAGTATAACTTTTAATACATTACTCACACCACTACTCATGGTAATTTTAACATCTCATTTTATGCAAACTTCAGATTACAGTCAACACATGGCCATAACAGACAGACAAATCTTTCCAAGTCTTGCTGTATGGCTTACAGAGAACTTTAAAGATAATAAGAAGTAATGTTAAACAAACACTAATCCCGCAAATTAAATTTGTCAAAACAACTTTCAGCAATATTGGAGTTGTCGCTTTTTTCTGCTGTTCTGTGATCTCAGAGTAGATATATATAAATTTAGGGGTGTGCATCAGGTACCACACAAGGGGGTGCAGGGGGACTTGCCCCTTGTAAGAAGCCTTTCTCTAAAGTTTGTTGAAAGTTGTTTTGGCAGATTTAATTTAAGGGATCAGCTGTTGTTTAAACTGTTTTTTTAGTCTATCAGTGTGAATCCACAGTAACATAGTTTCTTTTGGCTTAGCATTAGGTTCATAGGGCAGTCCGGGTTCATAGGAAGGCAGTCTGAGTACCTAATTTTCCTAATTATCCCAAAGCACTGTCTGGTTAAGTGACTTGCTTAGAGTTACACAGTAGGCAAGTGGAGGCTGAAAGAATCAGACTCTGGACTACTAAATCCATCTGTTTAACAGCTCATAGCCATAATCCCTGTACAAGCTGCCAGACTGTCTAAAAGGACTTGTGTTGTACTGTTGAAGCTTTTAGTGAGTTGATTTTTTTTTATTCATGTATTAGCTGGGTAAGCCCACTAGGTACAGGTGTCACTCTTCAGAGTAGACATGGGAGCACTGTCTGGTTAAATGACAGGGCCATACAGTAGCCAGATAAAGGTGGAAGAAATCAGACCTTGTACCCTTAACTACAGGAAGCAGGCTGGTAACATGTCAGAGTCTTAATCTCCTATACTAACTGTCAGACTAACTCATTGTGCTAACTACCAGACACTGCCAGAGGTATTCTAATAAGCAATGCAACCAGCACAGTTTAGAACTCCTTTTACTGTTTGTACAGGGTCTATATCACGTAGTTGAAACCTATATGTTTGAACTTACAGAATTCCGAACACCTAAAAAAAAAATAAAACAAACACAAAACAAAATAAAGGGTTGTAAGCAGGGGGGCAAGCTCCCCTGCAACCCCCACCCCACGTGGGGGGCTGTGCCCCCCACACCCCCCATTCTTTAAATATACCAACTCTGAGACTGCACTACAATGCAGTAAAGGGAATTTTTACAACTGTCAGGAAGTTGTTCCTGGTTTTTATTTTTATTTTTTTTTTTATTCGAAGTATGACAACTTTGAACATATGGTTTCAACCATATAATGTTCAAAGTTGTCATACTTTGACTACATAATATAGACCCATTTGTACAGATATTCTTGATGAACTTAAATCATCATAAACTCGTTCTTAACAGTTGACAATAAGTGAATAAGTGATAGGACCATAGGAACAACAGTAGCCAAGCATTCGTAATGACCATATGAGGCCTATCCATATACACATTTAAGTAGACACACTTAAAAGGTTTTACCCCCACCATTTATGAGTACTTAATTCATATTCATATTCATATATTCTTGTTAAGATTTATTTCCTTACTTGATTTTGTACTATCACATCATCTACTTTAAACAGTAAATCATGTATAATCTGTTCTTTAAGTGAAATACAAGACTGCATTTCTTTCCTCACTTAAGTCTTGTATTTGGGATAGCCTTTCACAGCAACAACTTTAAGCATTTGCATTGCAGGATTTTCTTTCATTTCTGACATTCTGTACACTTCTTTGTCACATATCATTGCAGTATAACCCAGTTAACTTCTAGTTCTTCTCCAAGCAGATACCGCCCTTTTACCCTTCCATCTCTTTCCTTTTCTCCATATATAAAGAAAAAAGGGTCCTATCCCCACAAAAGAATTGTTGTGTTGCTTTTTCACGTACTGCACACTTCTGTGCATGTTTCATCTGTGTATCCATCTACTTGCCAGGTTCCCCATTTTTTTTCTTTTCTGTACATCCCTTTCCGCACATCTGATAATTATCCACATATGCATGTGGACACCATAATACTGCAGTTAGACATGCAGTGTGGTTATTTATCTTATTTATTTGTTTGACATTTGTTTACCAGGAAAGTCTGACTGGGTAGGTGCCCATTTTCAGTGGAGGCCCAGAGAGAAAGGCTCAAGAGACAATTAGCATATTGCAGCACAAAGAAACAGCACACAAGCAAAAGTAGGAGCCACACAATCCAGACTTGCAGAGAAACAAAAGATGACTTCAAACAACCACAGCTGAGGATCCAGCAGTTTAATAAAAACACCATTAAAAAAACAAGGTAAGCACTTTTGGAACAAAATTCCTTCTTTAGACCATAAAAACATGTTAAAACAAAACGTTTAAATAATCAGTACAACCAATTAGACACCAGAGAAGACTTAATTAGCAGTGATGTCATCTAACACAGAAGAAAATAATTAAACTAGCATAAAAAACAAGCCTCCAAAGATTAATGTCCACTCAGTGCTTCAGTAGGCAACTCCTAAGAAGAAGCTTGATGCTCATTTTATCATTTAAGCCTGGTTCACATTAAGATTTACGCTTCAGAGTCCACTTCTGTTCTTCTTGTTCAGTCACATTTCTAATATCACCACCTCTGTTATTTAAACTAACAGGCTGTAAAACAAAGAACTTAAATGAATGAATGTTCAGTACCTCTTGCTCTGACATGTCTAGCCAAATCATTTGTGTCTTTATTCCTTTGAATATCATAGACGTGCTCTAAAATCCTGTCCCTAAAAGTACAATTCATCTTTCCAATATAAAATGCATCACAGGCACTGTGGATAAGATCATAGATTCATAGATTCATAGATTAGTACTAGGCTAATTGCCCATGTGGGTCATTTTAAGCCTAGCCAATTACCCCATCTGAGAATCAAACTCTGCACCTTGTATCTGTAAGGTAAACACCTTAACCATTATGCCAACCTCCCATCAGAGCTTCCACAATGTGCAAAATGGTCAAAATAAAAACTCAAACCAGAAGGCTGATGAAAAAAGGAAGCACAAGCAAATATATATTTGCAGGCTCTACATGTACCGCATTTAAAAGTACCATAACAAGTGGATTTCAGAGAAAAATCTTTTTTTTAACATTTTTGTAACAAGAGTTGTCTTTTCAACTTCTGTTCCTGTTTTTTTGACTTCAGAATCTCATAAACGTATGGACCAATGTTTCTTAATAATTTCACAGACCTGCCCAATATTACTCGAATAAATAAAAACAGGTCTGTTCTTACCATGAGCAACTCTATTACCTCTGTTTGTGTCCAGTTCTACTCTCTCAGAGAAAAAGGTCTACCTATAGTTGCTCTGCTGTCACGTATCTCAATTAGCGTATTACCTTAGCTTACGTTAGCTTATTACAGTGCAACAATGAACATTTTCAAATACAAGAAAGAATATACAATAATGGATAACACATCATTTTTACACATATTAAATGAAACATACTTGCACATTAATTACAGAAATTAGATATTACTAAGGAGACTATATACATGCAAAAAGTGGTCTTTACCATTATATAATTCAGATCAATATGATTTTGCTTGATAGTTAAATAATTTTTATTTATTATAATATACTTAGTTTACATATCCTTTAGTACAGGATTGAGAGAGGAATGGAATTACAGGAGAGGGAAAGCAGAAGATAGAAACTTGTGTGTTCATTAGTAAATTGTGGTGTATGGATAGGGAAGAAGCAAAAGGCAGAAGGAAACGTTAGGGGACTGTATAGTGATAATAGTAGTGAGTGCAAAGTATAGGTAAAAGAGGCAAGAAATTATCAATTGCAAAAATATAATAGCAAGATGGAAGGTAATGCTGTTACAGTTGCAAATTAAGGAGCTATTTGATTAGCCTGGTGTAGAACATGAGCAGAGCCATGTAGTTTTAGATAGTTTTTAAAATAGTGTGTGTTAAGAATTTGAGGGGTGTGTCTGTCGTTATAGATGTGTGGGCATAGTGTGCCATATTTTAGCTATGGAGTGAGAATACAGAGAATACCCTGCTTATTTTATTGGTTTATGAACAATGAGTCGAACTTGATTATTTGATCTCGGGGCCATTTAAGGTAATGTTTTGTAGTATAGAAATTAAGGCTGGAGAGATGGCTGGGTAATGAATGATTTTATGTGTGGTGATTAGCTGAATGTATTTTAGGTAGCTGGGTAGTTCTGGTCAGTTAAGGGTTTTCAGTGCAGTGCAGTGATGGGTAGGGGAGTAAGAAGTTGATGCAAATCTTGCTAATTTATTGTAACATTGTTGAAACTTTTTAGTAAGTGAGATTTAAAGATTAGTGAAGATGGGGGCTCCATAAAGAAGAGAAGATAGAAGACAACCATTTGCAAGGGTATATCTGGATAAGGAGGTGAGGAAGTTTCTAGCTCTGTAGAGTGAGCCTAGTTTTTGGTGTGCATTTTTGATGGCATTTTGTATGTGTAAATCAAATGTAAGGTTGTTATCTGTGGTCATGCCTAATAGCTTTGTATTGGTTTCACTTCGATAGTGGTATTATTGAGAGAGTATATTTTAAAGTTGTGCTTTTCATGAGACAGAGATTTAGGATAGAAAGGCAAAAAGTCTGGTTTTCTTTGGGATAAGCAGGAGTTGGGAGTTTTGTAACCATTTTTCAGTGGCAGCGAGGGATTCTTGTATGATTTGGTTGAGGTGTGTACTGTTGTTGGAAGTACATATAAGTGTTGAGTCATCAGTGTTCTGTATGAGAGAATCATGTTGTGTGCAAGTGTGTAGAGAATTTGTAAGGGTATTAAAGAGGAGAGGACCAAGGACTGATCCTTGTGAGACACCAGTGTTGACAGGAAGAAAAGCTGAGAGCACTGATTACCATTTTTACTTATTGGCATCTATCAGTGAGATAACTCTTGAACCAGTTTAGGGTATTTGGTGTCAGACCTAAAGCTGACATTTGCTGTAGTAGTTTTGGATGGCTGACCGTATCAAAGGCTTTTGATAGGTCAAGGAATATGACAGAGACAAATTGACCACTATCTCTGGCTTTGTTCACTGTATCTGTGAAAGCTGTAAGAGCTATATTCGTCCTATGTGAGAGTCAAAAACCATGCTGGGTTTGAGTTAGAAGTTTTTCTAGTTTGAGGTATTGTAGGAGTTGTTTGTGGATGCATTTCTCTAAGATTTTAGATAGGGGATAGGATAGCTATTGGTCTGAAATTAGTATGTCTGTAGAAGTACTGCCTTTATGGAAGAGACTAATATGGGATTTTGTCCAGATTATGGGGACATAGTCTTCCTGTATGGATCTATATATGAGTATGGGTATGGGGTAACACGTGCTAGTCGCTGTTATTTTAAGGAATTCACTGGGTAGACGATCTGCAGAGGCAGAACAGATTTTTAGTTTGCTTAAGAGTTTTTTTATGTAGACTATAGATACTGGTTGAAGTGTAAATGAAGAGGTAACAGTTATTTGTTGTTTGTGATCTGCAGTACTATGACTAAACTGGTTTGTAATAGATGCTGTGCTGTCTAGAGGGAGGCATTACATTGTGTAGCAATGAGCAGAGGTGTATTATTTGCACATGGACTGGAATTATATTTTTGCCCTGGTTGCAGTATTTTCTTGATGGTTGACCAGAATTTCTTGGGTTTGGCTTTGCAATTATTTTGGGGTTTGCTATGGTATGTTTTCTTGTCAGGCATTATTTGTCCATTGGCCTGGTTACAAAGACTTTTATATTGTTGGAGGTTTTGTGGGATATTATTTGTCTGAATATTTTTCCAGGCTTTGCTCTAGTTTGCATTAGTCTTCTTGTAGTGTTAGTTAACCAGGGTATGTCTCTTGATTTTATTCTTTTATTTCTGGGGGTTACTATTTTGTTTAAGGTGTTAAGAAATATTGAGTTAAATTTCTCATTGGCATCATCTAGTGGGATATTTCTTAGTATATTCCATTTTATTGAGGAGAAGATATAGTTGAATGTCTGAGGATCAAAATTTAGTGCGTTACAAATAGTTTTTATAGTTTACTGTTTTGGAGGATTTTGTGTGTGATGTTTGTAATGACAGGGAGATGATCACTGAGTGGATTTGATAGGATGGCAGACAAGGTACATTTAGTGGGATCAGATACTAAGATTCAGTCTAGTATGTAATTTGAATTTTTGCTAAAGTATGTTGGAGTTTGTAGCAATTGTTTGTATCCAAAAAGATTTATGCTAAATTTAGGGGAGGCAGATATAAGGTCAAGCCTAGTATGACTGTTTCATGAGGAATGGTAGTTGAGGTCCAGTGTAGAATGTCCTCTAATACATTGGTATTATTGCCTGGGAGGAATATATTAGGTAATGATACAGATTTGTTTGTGTTTGTTTAGTTTGAGGGAAAGTGATAAGAAGTTCTGTGTTATTGAATTGTGGTATGGGGTGTTATAAGGGATTAGGTTGAGACAATCTGGGTATATTATTGCTATACCACCACCTTTCCTTTTAGTTTGGTCATTCTTAATGATATTATAGTTTGGTGGTAATATTTCGGTGTTGCTAATATTTGGTTGTAGCCATGTTTCTTTTATGACTAGGATATTAGGTTTTTGAAGAGCCATCTAAGCATGGAGTTCTGTGATTTTTATTACATATACTTCTAGCATTTGGAGTAATGAAAGTTGACTGTTGTTAGATGGATAAGGTGCTGTTTGATTTTGTTCAGTACTATTGACTGTTTTCTTTTAAGTTAAGTTTTGTTGGCCCTGGATTAGGCTGAATATTTCCACTGTTAGGATTGATGTGTATTGGACTTGTGTTTTTAGATATTTTTTAGTGTTGTTCTAGTAGTGCATGTTATTTTAAGTTGATGGTAGATCAAATGGTTTAAATTTGTAATAGAGGTGTAGTGTGTCCTGATAGATGTTGGCTGTTATTATGATATTAACTTTAGGTGGGGTAGGTTTATCTGGTAGGTACTACTGGTAGTTGGGGAGATATTAGTGTGCATCTGGTGCCTTTGATAAAAGGTGAGGTGGCTAAGGCATAGCAGTAGAAGACTCAAGTCTATAGTTAAGCAATTCATACTATTACTGATACCTAATTTGGGAGTGATAGACACAGGATAAGTAGTTTGGGAGACAAATTGTGGGTTGTGTAAGTAATATATGTTTGATGATGTAATAGAAAATATGCAAGAGGTATGAAAACAGTTAGTGGTTATATATACATTGGAAGTAAGAAGAAAGTAGTGATGAAAGGTTGAGCTACAGCTACAGCTAAGAGTGATGAATAATAGGGAGCTAAATGATGATGGAATCTTAAAGGCTACATGTTTAAGCTGGACGGGAGGGGTTTAGAATTACTGATTGGATGTGGCTGGATAATATAAATGTAGACATAGTAGAGGTGGGTGGGAATAGAGGGTAGGGTAGCAAAGTGGAGCCCAAGCACAGTTTGGCCCACACTTGGTGTATGTGCTTATGAAAAACTATCTGGTCTGTGAAGGTAAGAATGGTGGTGGTTAATGCATTAGTACAGCATTCAAAATTTATAACAGACCATTTCTGTTAAAAAAAATCAGAAATGCTATGTGCCTTACAGTAGAGTGAAGCAGTTGGATGGAGAGCAGTTCACTTGGGTCATGGGGTAGAAAAGTGATTTTGAATTTGAAGCCACAAAGGCAAAAGTAGTTAGAGAACAACTGAGATGAGGGGAAGACCAATGAGGTACTTCAATGGACTGAAGTCCCTCCCCCACAGATGGTTTACCACCAAATACAGTCAGTAAGGCAGAATGTTTATGTTGTTGAACATGCCATTCTTCAAACTGTTCTTACTGAGATCGTATTACGGTAGGGATTGGGAAAGTTACCCTTTCTCCACTGTAGTGTGATCTCGGAGTTGATATATAAAAGAGAAGACAATGTTTTTGAACTCTAAATATCTGATGTGAGTCACAGCATTTAATTGTATTGTTAATTGCTTTAATTGCCTTTCCAGTGAAATGTTACACTGCTAGGATAAAAATGTTAATGTGTTCATTTAGCTTCACCTTCAACAGTATAAGGCCAATGGGCAGGGGTGGGGGTGTTCCTCCACTGATTCAGCACTACAGTATAGAACACACTGATGCAGACGTGAGAAAAACGGTTAAGTGTAGTTTGGTTCTTGGAAACTGCCTTACATAGATCTTAACTGAAGGTATTGATTATTTTGTACTTATGCAACTGAAGGTAGAATTCAGCTGTATAAGTTCCTTTGGTAGTATGATTATATTAATGTTTGCAGCAGCAGCTGTCAGATATACTATGTGCTCATTACAAGTAGAGTGAAGCAGCATGATAGAGAGGAGTTCCCTTGGGTCATAGGGTTATATAGCTTTATGCACAACTTTGTGCCTTCCTGCTGTGGGATGTGCTAGAGTGTGCCTCACAGCCTCTGCATGGACTATTATATTTTGAAAAGCAGCAGTCAGTGGTATCACATTTTCAGTTTTCGTGAGGTTTGCACAAATAAGCACATGACCACACTGTGGATTTTGTTTTGTACTTCTGTGTACATGTTTCACTTCCTGGATATACCCTTTTATGTACTTGTTGCACGGCTTACTTGCATACCTTGAAGTGCAGCTGTCTGTATTGAAGTTCTTCTTATCTTTCTTTGGATACATAATTAGTAGGTAAACATTTGAAAAGTCAGGAGCCACATGACTGAGTCCAATAGTATGGAGACTGATTGGCAGAATAAAACCAGAGTTAAATATTTCGAGATTGTCATTTCTTGAAATTTTCCCTTTTTTCTCAGGTATGGCAGTTTCAGAGTTGGTGTATATTGTGGGGATATGGAGGCTTGCCCTTCACATCAAGTGGTGTAGAGAGGCTTGCCCCTGCAAAAAAAAAAAAGAAGTATAAAAGAGAAGAGTGATGCTTGAGTTTCACTGTTCTCCTGTTTTTTTTTTATCTTTTTTTTCAGTGTGTTGGCAGTAGATGCTTCAAGTGCTGATATTTAAAGAGGGAGCGAGTAAGTGTCTTTATTGTCACACAGAGTGCAGTACATTTCTGTGGATCCTGACCAGTATATGCACTATTTGTTATAAGTGATATTTTACATAATATAGTATTTGTACATTTAGCTGAAATTTTGATGGAGAAATTAGATATTTGAAATTCATAAGAAAAGATATTTTGGAA
This sequence comes from Protopterus annectens, assembly GCF_019279795.1. NCBI lineage: Eukaryota > Metazoa > Chordata > Ceratodontiformes > Protopteridae > Protopterus > Protopterus annectens. The sequence goes on along the minus strand of NC_056740.1, from coordinate 49,455,127 downwards.
TAAGTCCTTTTATTATCTCAGATGTATTTTAAGGTATTTTCTAAATCATTCATAAATTAATTCATGCACAAGCAGATATTATTCCAGATTTGAAGGGCAGTCATAGAAAAGACTGTTTAAATTGAGACTACTGAATAAGGGTCCTGTAAAGTTGAACAGCTTCTTTATTTTGAAGCTCATTGATTGTGCTTCATTTTTAGAGTTTATTGCTTAGAGGGGACAAGAGTGTGAATGTAAGAATTTATAGATTAATGTATCAAATATAACAGTTGCATAAGCCATTACTGTTTGCCAGTTTTTTCTTTTTGTAGTAGAACAGTGGTATTGCCCTTTGGATTGTAGGTAAATAAATTGGGTCCCTATTATATCATGGAAAGAACAGTTCATCGAACGTCATTTTGTTGAACATGCCACTCTTCAAACTGTTCTTACTGAGATCGTATTACGGTAGGGATTGGGAAAGTTACCCT
>NC_056740.1:49347157-49449657 GCF_019279795.1 Protopterus annectens | reverse complement strand
GACTTGTATCCTTTTAGTAAGGTATCTCTGAAGGTATTCCAAATGTTGCATGGGGCTGGACAGATACATGCCAAAATGGGCATTATACAAAACGACTGACCTAATGAGAGCTTTGTAAAGGGGGACAACAACATCTCTAGATCTAGTCACAATCAATTTGTTTATAAGCTGTGCAATATAGAAAGACTTTCTTATGACTCTGGGCACATGTTGGTCAACTTAGGTCACTGTACACACAAGTTCCCAAATGCCAAACAATTGGGTCAGTTCTCAGAGGGCATTGTCATGATTTTGACACCAGTTATTATTTGGGGCAAACCTTCCTGCATGATGGTTAAGTCATTCGGGGATTCAATAACTGCTCCTAGCTTGCAGTCATCTCTAACTTAGCTGGCCAAAGCCCTTTGATATTTCCTTTTACTTTTGAGATCTATATGCCAAACAGAAAGTCTCAGCACCGAATCCTGAGGGACTCCATTGGTGACTGGTTTCTTCCCTTATTTTGATCTCCTGCATCCTGTGATCAAGTTGTAATCCAGCTAGTGATTCAAGTGTTTGCTCCTACATTATTCATCTTTTGTACTACACCTAGGGGATTGTGTCGAAAGGCTTGGCCAGGTCAAGGTAATGTGATGTGAACTGTTTTACCTTCATCCATTGTTTTGGTAACAAGAGTAAAGCTTAAAATTTGCCCATGATTTTGAGCCTTTCACACTTTCCTCTGGGCTGTTTTCAAACACATTTTTAGGGCCATGCATACATGTATGCATTCTTTGATTCACCTTCCTGATTGTATTAAATTATATTCTTTGTATAATACAGCACCAGTTGTTAGAATGTGTTTTAAATTTGTAGTTTTAAACAGTCTTCTAGTAAGCAATCAAACAAAATGTATCAACCAATAATGACAAAACTACCCATTTCAGAAAATTCCAACCATAAAAGGCCACTCAAACATCTATCATTACAATCCACCAATATCAGTAAATATACAAAATCTCTGCAGAATTAAGTCATGTAAATAATTCCACTTTAAAGGGATTTCTAACTAATGAAGAGGTCGCTGCTAGGAAACAACTTTATATTTCATTGTTTCATCTACAAATAAAGTGACTGTTGCCCTTGAAGAATAAATTGCCTATGTTACATTAAAAATGATAAGCTAGTAATATTGCAATAGGGAATGGATGGGAAACTGATAATAGGTTCATAGTTACTAGGTAACTCCTCCAAAGGAAGACATTCACAGGACTGCAGCATCCACTCCCTTTAAAGTACAACACAGTATCAGTGATCCATCTGCATACTGTGGGAGTAGAGCCCACAGCCTTCTGCATCAAAAGTAAGGCTACTACCTGTTGTGCTACTAACAGTGCAAACAGACTTGGAATAAGCAGCACTAAACTTCTCTTCCCCTGAAGCTCTCAGCTGCTTGTCAATTTTTTTATTTATTTAACATTTGTTTACTGGGAAAGTCCAACTTGGAACAAAGCCATTTTTCAGCAGACACCCAGGGAGAAATGCTCTAGACACATGTCTTTGTAACATGGGAAGAAACAAGACCACCCAGATGAAACCCAACACAGACACAGGGAGGACATACAGACTCCACATAGAAGGCACCCCCAGCTGAGACTCAAACCAGAGAGCCACTTGCTGTGAAGCAGCAACACTACCAGTGCACCACTTACTTGACACAACTAAAGCTCTCAATTTCACAGCAGAAAAAATCTGGAAAAAGCCAACATTTATTTGGGGGGGGGGGGCAAAGGCCCAAAACCAGGGGCACATTTTAAATATTGCTTGTATAATCTTAGCAAGTTGCTCAAATATTATTTTGTGTTACCGTGTGCTTCCTAAAAAGATAGGAAGACTGAAACTTAAGAAAACTACAAATTTCAAGAGGAAAAAGATCAAAAGTATGAGTCAAATATTCTATGACATTCTAAACAGTTGAGAGCTATGGACTCAACTCCCTGAATCACAAGTGGTGGTATGGCTAGAGAATGCAGGCTGTTACCTAAGGTTCAGGGTTTGAGCCTGGGTAATTCTAACCACCAGTTATAAGTAACTGGGGCATTTCGCACACACACACACACACACACACACACACACACACACACACACACACACACACACACCCACACACACACACGTGACTTGTTCAAGATCACACACACACCCAAGTGACTTGTTCAAGGTCACACACCCAAGTGACTTGTTCAAGGTCACATGCACCCAAGTGACATGTTCAAGGTTACACACACAACCCCCAAGTGACTTGTTCAAGGTCACACACAACCCCAAGTGACTTGTTCAAGGTCACACACACACACAACCCCAAGTGACTTGTTCAAGTTCACACACACAACCCCAAGTGACTTGTTCAAGGTCACACAGTAGACAAAATAAGGGAGAAGGAATCAAACCTTATATCACAGGAACTATAGCTATAATTTTATGTCTATGTGCCAACTTCACAACTTTTTTTTATGAAATGATGTGTAGTTAATAAAAACAAACAAAAATATCAGAAATAAGTTACACTTCTCTTAATACATATATATGTTTATGAATCTGCATTGGCTTGTTGCTTTTTAAAGAAACTTCTGCAAAGTACAGTGATCTCTATCCATTATCTGTGCATTAGGATGCAGTTGCTAATTACTGGGCAAGGGTTTATAAATTATAGCAGGTTAAAAACACTGCAGGCATTTGATTCAACTGACTACACTTGGAACATAAAAGTGCACTAAGTATTATAACTTGTACAAGTTTTAACAGAGCTGGCCTATAGCAAAATGAAAACTCAAAAAAGGCAAGTACAGATACCAAACAGTGCTAAATTACATATAGACAATGGCAAGAAGAGCAGGACTGAAGGAGAAAGCAGTGTGTTTTGAAGACATGGATGGTTCCCTACCGTGATTTATACCATGCTTGTATGAGTAATAACATTAGATAGCTGTCAGTTGGGAAACCTCCTGTTGGACACTGTTTGATTCCCACAGCCTTCCTTTGCCTACTGTGTGACCTTGAGCAAGTCACTTAACCAGAAAATACTTTGGGGAGATTGGGCTAGGTTCATCAACAGTCTCCAGCACTGCATATACAGGAATTAACTGTGAGCCTAGCTACTTTTCTGCCCCCAAATAATTTCCATCTGACAAATTTGAATACCCCCAGTAGCCTAGAATGAAGCAATTAGCATGTTTGTTTTTGTTTTGTTGAATTGTTCTTTAAAGTACTTGCTACTGTTAAAGAGTGGGAGGCAGTGTTAACAGGAAAAAAAAACTGTATTTAGTTCCAAACTGCAGCAACCATGATGACATGATGAGGAACAACAACATGCAGGGAATTCTAGGAAAAGTCCATCTCTAGAAAGTAAAAATGTGAACTGCCCCCGATACGCCACGGCACTCCATCTGCTAGCATTCAGAGTGAATTTACATCACTAACTCCTTCCACAGGATGGAGCCTAACTATAGTACTAAGGTTGGAGTTAATAAACCGATACACATAAGACTGAACTAAGGTCATTTTGCTTTCACTGTAATTCATAATGGCAGGAAAATAGAGTAACAGACTCTAGGAAAAAATCGACTTTCCAATTTCGAAAACAACATGTCCCTACCCTTTTCCCAGCTAACACTGCCAAATTGACAGATGCAAATAAAATGTTAAAATTAAAATTCATGCCATATAAAAATCTGTGGAAACATTACAAAACATAATCACATTCTTTCTTGACATATTTTTGGTGCAATAACATAAAAGAGCATTCAACTTTTTTATTCTCATCTATGTGTGACCATTAATGAACAGTTTAGTGGCTGCAGTAAATGTGGAACTATTCATTGCCTTCACATGGATTCTATCAACAGTATATAATAATAAGGCTGGCTTGTACTTAGCAAATTCACTTTAAAAATATTCATGTGAAACAAATTAAATGCCAAGAAGCTAAGAAAAGCCAACCGTATAGCAGGCAGACTATAACTATAGGAAATAAGATGAAACAGATTTTATTTTTCTATCATTTATTTTAACTGGAGTAAAGCACTGATCCACATGGACCATTTTGCAGACCCAGCCTGGGAGCACCGTCTAGTTTGGTGACTTACTCAGAGACACCCAATAGGCAAATGGAGGCTCTGGGAATCAAAATCCTGGACTACAAGAAGCATTTTTTTTAACAACTTATAGCATTAATCTTCTGACATGACTGCCAGATTTAATGACAGATTTTCAACTAACCCTCCGAAAAATGGAAGGTGGTACTGAAATATCAGTGTTTTTACATTACTTTTCATTTCTTGGTTTCAGTAAACATTTCTAGGGAGTTTTTGGGGTGAAGATACATTTTTATGTCTGCTGTCAGCCTATACCTGGAAACCTGCTATCATGTAAGAAACCATGGTTGTACACAAATACGAATGTAATTAAATCCTTGGACTACAATTAGACATGAAGGCATTTATAGTACGCATTCCTTTCTTTCAGACTCAGGTGCAGAATATTATCTTCAAAAACATATTTGCACGTATATATATATATATATATATATATATATATATATATATATATATGGTTCTAGTTTACATACCCGACAGCTGCTTTCACCGACAATGAATCTGCGGGCGCCAGAAGATCGACAATCCGGAAGACCGATGCTACGGATCAAAACACTGACGCTGAGGATAGTGACCTGGAAAAAGGCTGTGTAAGTATGCGGTGGTGACGGACGTTAGGGTGCGAGTAAGGTAAGTGTGGATATTGACGGTCTGTGGGGATAGGGGTGGGTTTAGTGATTTAGGGTCAGTGCGCGGGTTAGGTAAATGTGCGGTAGTGATAGTGTTTGGGTTAGGGGCGGGTTAAGTGAACTAGGGTTAGGGCCCGTGTTAGGTAAGTGTGCGGTAGTAGTATTTTTTGGGTTAGGGGCGGGTTAAGTGAGTTAGGGTTAGGGCGCGGGTTAGGTAAGTGTGCGGTAGTAGTATTTTTTGGGTTAGGGGCAGGTTAAGTGAGTTAGGGTTAGGGCCCGTGTTAGGTAAGTGTGCGGTAGTAGTATTTTTTGGGTTAGGGGCGGGTTAAGTGAGTTAGGGTTAGGGTTAGGTAAGTGTGCGGTAGTAGTATTTTTTGGGTTAGGGGCGGGTTAAGTGAGTTAGGGTTAGGGCGCGGGTTAGCTGTGTGTACGATAGTGACGGACCTTAGGGTAAGGGTTTGGGTTAGGGTTGTAGATAGTTGTGTATGTGAGGTTTAGTGTGGGTTTGTGAGGATTTTGGTGTGCTTGTGTTGTGTGTGTGGTTTTTGGACAGAGGATGTGTTTTGTTAGTTGATTGTTGTTATTGTGGTGTGTGCAGCGTATGAGGTTTTGTGTTTGTGGACCGTCGGTTATTTGTTTGTCGGGCATGTGCGGTTTTGTGTTTATGGTTTGTCGATTATGTGGTGTCGATGTTTGTGTTGTCGGTGAAAGCAGCTGTCGGTTATGTAAACTAGAACCATATATATATATATATATATAAATATATACATATACATATATATATATATATATATATATATATATATATATAGATATAGATATATATATATAGATATATATATATAAAAAGAGAGAGGGAGAGAGAGAGATATACGATGGCTAGATATAGACAGAAAAAAGGAAAGAGGGAGAGAAAATGAGGGATATCAATAGACGGTAAAGACAGACTATGCAACCTCAAGTAAGTCCTTTTGATAATAAAATACAAATCTAGCTGCTAACAACGGATTTTGGAAAATTAGAAAATAAAAGTCTGCCTTTTTTAACTGTTATTTGCTATTTCCACAGGAAGATGAGTTCACGTAAGTGGACCACCTAATAACCTAGAAAATGGCAATATTATTTTAGAAGCAAACACTATAGTTTTGTCATTTTTTATGGTAGGAACAAGACATATTAAAAGTAGAACTATGACAAGGGGTGTGTCTTGAACTAATTAGCATAACTTCTTGGACAGGGCCAGCTCACTGACAGGACAAGCGATCATTCTGTTTGACAGCCAGGTAAGTAACCCACGTCGTGGCAGCTGCTATTTCCACCTAACTTGCCCTTGCCCTCTATTTTCTTTTATCTTTGACAGGAGGAGAAAACATAGCAAATGAAGCCTTTCACATAGACAGGTTCACAAAGGCAAATAAAAGTTTCATACGGATCACCAAGAAGCTATAGGAAAAAAAATGGAACTCATCAAATAGTACAATCTTTTTTTCTGTGACTCTGAGGCTGAAAGATCTGTGGTTTACCTGCTAATCAGATTCCAGTTTGTTTCTGTGAGTTAGCCATAAATTGAGGTTTGATGTTGCCAAGCTAAAACTTTCAATGACAAAAGTCATTCAGAAACCCCACAAGTTGTGATGTGACCCTCCTTTTGAGATCAAAAGAAAGCAAATAAGTAGCAACTCATGCAAAACAAACACACTGTAACGGAGCATACCTTCTGCTTCCATAAGCAAAGGAGTTAAAATGGAGCATACCTTCCACTTCCATAAGCAAAGCAGCTAAAATGGAGCATACCTTCCATCAGCTAACCCTTCCAAAAAGCTCCCACCACTTTTGTTTTCTAATACACGTTATCACGTTAGCATGCCATGAGTCCTCCTTAAAGAAACCCCCATGGAGTTACAGGTCTCGCAGCTGTAAAAGTGGAGGGTGCTCCCTTCCCCTCACTCTATGGTTCCGGCGCCTATGTTCATAGGTTCATAGGTTCATACTAGGCTATCTGCCCAAGGGCATTTACAAGCCTAGCCCATAGTTTTGTGGCTTACGCCACCCTTTTAGTTTGGAGAAACTATGCCCATTATTTTGCTGTGCCTCTGTCGAGCAGTGACACTGAGGTAATCCCTGGGGTAAATCTGCGATCTCCCATCCATTGGTCAAGATTCCTCTTGAACAAGGCCAGCGAGGTGCTCTGCCTCACATATACTGGGATTTTGTTCCACAGCATAGGGAGTCTTTGGGTGATGAATCTATCCCTCCAGCACGTCCTATTAATAACTGTGTCGAGGTTTAAGTCTCCCGCCCTTGTGGCTCTGAGGGATCTAGATTTTTTGAGGTGAAGCATATTCATCAAATCTGGGTTTGACATGGCCTTGTATGTCAGGCACAGGTCACCTCTGAGCAAGCGGTGGCGACTGAATAGAGCTGGAGTTCTTTCAGTCGGGCAGCATAAGACAGATTTTTGAGACCCTTTATCCTTTTGGTGAGGAACTTTTGTGGCCTTTCCAGCTGCTGCAAGTGTCGGGTCAGATACATTCCGAATGGGGCATTGTACTCAATCATTGGTCTGATGAGTGATGAGTATAGGGAGACTATGACCTCCCTTGATCTAGATGTGAATCCCTTCATGATCAGGTGGGCAATGTAGAAGGTCTTCCTAACTACTTTAGCAATATGAGTGTCGAATGAAAGGCTAGTGTCAACCTGGGTCCCCAGGTCCCTGATAACTTCTTCTGTGATCAGTGGATTGCCACCTATATGGTAGCTAGGGGTAACCTTGTTTTTCCCGAAGGGTATGACTATGCATTTCTTGGCATTTAACTTTAGGCCATGGCTCTGGCACCAGTTATCTGTTTCTGTGAGACCCTTCTGAAGGATATCTGTGTCAGATGTGTTTTCGACTACGGCGCCCAGTTTGCAGTCACCTGCATACTTTGTCAGCCATAACCCTCCTGTGTTTGCTTGTACTTCGGAAAAGTAGATGCCAAACAAGAGTGGGCCCAGGACTGAGCCCTGTGGGACACCACTTGTGACAGGCTTTGAGTCTGACATGGCGCCAGCAACTCTGACCCTGTGGGTTCTGTCACTCACCCAGTTTGCAACCCATCTTGTGATGTATGGGTTTACATTTAAGCTGATGAGTTTTTCAATGATACCCGAGTGGGGTATTGTATCGAAGGCCTTTGTCAGGTCGAGGTAGGCTGTATGGACTGCCTTTCCCTCATCAATGGCCTTGGTGACTGTTTCGAAAAAGTCAACCAAGTTTAAAAGGCATGATCTGCCTTTGACAAAGCCAAACTGGGTTGGATCCAAAGTCTGCAAATTCCCTATGTCTTTATTTATGAGATCCATTATGATCCTCTCCATGGCTTTGCAGATAAGGCTTGTCAAGCTAATGGGATGGTAATTTCCAGGGTCAGTGGAGGCACCGCCTTTGTGAAGTGGGACCACAGTCACTGTGCGCCACTCCCTGGGTACGTATCCGGAGGTGAGACTAAGATTAAACAGCTGTCCTAACTGCGGGTTTAATTCCTCGTTGAGTTCGTGGAGCACACAGCTGGGGACACCATCAGGTCCCATGGATGCTGTGTTTTTTGCCTTGGAGAGAGCAGTTCTCACCTGGGCGTTAGAGATGTTTGGGGGGCTACAATCGTTTGGTATAGATATCTCTCCTTTTGGGGGGGAGAGGAGGGAGAAGTTTGCACTGAACCTGTCAGCCAGTATGTTGGCAATGTCTGTAGGATCAGTAATCTTCACATCATTTTGAACTAATTCTGAGCATATCTGGGAGTTTCCTCCCAGGTTTCTAACATAGCTAAAGAAGGCCTTATGATTGTCTTTTGAGTCCTTAGCTATTTTTCTCTCAAAATTTGCTTTGGATGATTTTATGAGAGCTCTTAGCTTTTTACTTATAGTGATCAAAGGTGTCTTACCTTTTAAGGATTTTGCTCTATCTTGTAGTAGCTTCCTCCTTTTGTTGTAGAGTTTGTTTATGGCTGGGGTCCACCAGACTGGACGCTTGCCTTTGGTACAAAGAGTCTTTGTTTTGCTTGGGATTGCCTGATCCATGCAGTCCTGCAGGTGCTGGTAGAAGGCATTTGTAAGTGATTCAGCGGCTTGAGTAATGTTTACCGCCGGCTCGGGGGCCTTAAAGGAGACCACACTAGTCTTTAGAAGTGTGAAGTCGGCTTTCAAGAAGTTCTTTACTGTGGTCTTTTTTATTTCAGGTGGGGGCGGGATGAGGACCTCCAGCGAGATTAGTTTGTGATCTGATCTCACCAGTGAGGGGTATACTTGCGGTGTTGAACATTGTGCTCCCATGTTCGTGATGATGAGATCAAGTATGTTTTCTCCTCTTGTGGGGATGGTGACTAGTTGTTCCATGGCATTTGAGTTTATGAATTCCAGGAACTTTTGGGCTAGAGTGTTTGGGCTTGAGTAGTGTTCCCAGTCTATATTAGGGTAATTGAAGTCACCTAGTATGATGGTGTTCGGAGATACATTTATCCCCTCCAGTGTTTTCAGGAAGGCCATGTGAGGTTCCTGAGTTTGCGAGGGTGGCCTGTAACATGCTACAAATTGCAGAGCAGTCTTGCCTATGGTTAATTGCACCTGGATGGTCTTCGATGCATCGTGCGTTGCCACCAATCTTGAGGTGTGGGTGTCCTTGATGAATATGGATACCCCCCCTCCTTTCTTGGTATTGTCCGGATTTTGGGGCTGGAACGCATGATATGAGGTAAAACCTGATAGTGCTGGGGTGCTCTCAGGAGCCTTGAACCAGGTTTCTGTCACAGCACAGACATCGATGTTCTCCATACTGAGAAGGGCTTCGAGTGCATGCATTTTGAGATTGAGACTTCTGGCATTGAGCAGCATTACCCTTAGTTTTTTTCCTTTATTGTGTTCTAGGGTGGTAGGTTTAGAATTTGAGCCTTGCCTAAAAAAGGCACTATGGGGGTGGCAAGAGCCTTTGCCAATATCCGGAATCCCAGGGGTGACAGGTGCAAGCCATCCCTTGCGAAGCATCGTGGCTTGTCCAGCATGTCATCTCAGGCAGACAGACATTGGATCCCCTTTGAATGACACCTGAGTTTAAGCCAATTGTTAAAGCTGATCATCTTATCACTGTATTGTGGCATCATTCTTGGTGAAGGTAGGATACTGCTCAAGGTCAGGGTCATACCTGCCTGGGCTACATAATCAGAGAGCTTCTCAATGTCTCTTTTCATGTAGTCCAAGGAGGTACATCTCAGGTCGTTTACACCAGCGTGGACAATGACTGAGTCGTACTTGTACCTGCTGTTGAGAGACCTGAGTGCTTGCGTTATGTGGCGGATTCTAGCGCCCGACAGGCAGCTTACTGTGACCTTCTCCTTACTCAGTCTGGTGAGTGGGACGTCAGTGCGTCTGACTATGGAGTCACCAATGATGAGTGTGTCTGGCATTGTGTTTGGCCTTAAGGGCTGTGACTGTTTGACACTCTGACTGTGTGGTCTATGTGTTGCAGGTGTTGTGTTCTGAGGTGGTAGTTGTTTGGGTGTCTGCTTTGGTGGCCTCTGCTGTTTTGGTAGATTTTTGATCAGAGCCTCCGAGTATGTCTTTGTGTGTTTATGTGTATGATTTGAGGTTGTGATGGTACAATGTGAGACTGGGTCTATAGTGTGTGTGGTTACCTTCTCCTCCTGTCTGGTCTTGCCAGTCCTATGTTGAGAGAGCTCAGCCTCCAGTTTGGCCGTATAGTTGCATCTCTCGCATGTATTTGTGTTTTGTGGGAGGAGGAGAGAGTTGTCTGTGTACATGAGGCAATTGTAACATTGCCTCAATATTCCCAGGTTCACCAGCTGAGCAGGAGAGGACACTAGCAACTGATCCCTCGACATGCTAGAAGGAATAGACAAAAAAACTTAAAAAAAGATTCTGGGGGATGTGGGTGACCGAGAAATGGGGTTAGCCTTTTGGGGTACTATCTATAACAAGAGTGCTGTATCAAGGTGATAAGTACTGTAGGAGCAAGTGCTAGGCTTTACAGATAGAGAATAGTCTACTTTGGAGTCAAGTAGAGATGATCTTTTTAGTTATACGATACGCTGATTTGATCAGTAGTATAGTTCGAGGAAGGTAGTTTTAAGGGAAAATTTGAAGAGTGGACTTTAGGTAGCCCGAATAGTTTAAACCTGATTAACCGCCACTGCTCTAGTGTGCAACGGTGGCAACTCCGCGCTAAATCGCGCTAAAGCGCGCTTTATAGCAGGGGGCTGGAAAAAACAGGAAATGACCCAAAATGGCCAATGAATTACTAGTTTCTGTCTCTAACCACTCCTTTGAGGACAAACAGGCAGCTCAGTACTCCCTACTCCCACTAGTGAGTAAAGAAACTACCCTCTGGCCACACAAGAAAATGGAGGAATACAGGAACCAAATACAAAGCCCAGGGATCAGCAAAATCTGATCTCTGGAATAACTAGCTAGGAAGTTTAGGAAAGAAGAAGTATTTTTTTTTTTTTTTTTTGCAAACAGACAGAAAAAATACAATAAATGCTTTGGTATTCGACTAAATTGCTATCAAAGGCTAGTACACTTGAGTGTATAAGCCTGTTTGTTACTTTTAAGCAAAACTTTAGCCAACAAGTGCAATCAACAATTTAAGCACAGAAAAACAGGAAAAACAGGTAGTAATACAGTAATATAGGCACAAACAGTAGTCGAAAAGCTCAAAAGATCGAAAAATGCAATAAAAAAAGCTGAAAAATACTTATAATCGAGAAAGTTGCTTTTTCTGCTCTCTGCTGGCTTAGGAACTCTGCAGGGGACCACGAGGAGCTATGCCAAGTTCTCTAATGCCAGAAAAGCCCGCCAAAGTGCGCTTTATAGCAGGGGGCTGGAAAAAACAGGAAATGACCCAAAATGGCCAATGAATTACTAGTTTCTGTCTCTAACCACTCCTTTGAGGACAAACAGGCAGCTCAGTACTCCCTACTCCCACTAGTGAGTAAAGAAACTACCCTCTGGCCACACAAGAAAATGGAGGACTACAGGAACCAAATACAAAGCCCAGGGATCAGCAAAATCTGATCTCTGGAACAACTAGCTAGGAAGTTTAGGAAAGAAGAACACAGCAGCATTAACCTACTATGCAGCAGCATTAACCTACTATGGTAATTAATCAGATGGTAAAGTCAGCCTTATTTTACATAATAAGAAGTATTAAACTGTAATGCCTGACATGACTCAATGATTGCAGTAGTCCAGGAATTATGGGGGAAAGCGTAACTGTAATTGACAACAGCAGGAGTGTGTCCTTGTGAGAGGAGGCTACAATACAAAGTCAGGAGGAACACTAGATGACATCAGAGGGAAATGTTAACTCACTTAAAAAGTTAATACAGCAACAGCACCACCATTGTGATACAAGTTACAAACAATAAGAAGAATGAGACTCTAACTTCTGGCATTATTGACTGAACATAAGGATCTGTGATTTATGGAACAGGAGCTCAAAAGTAAAAGAGACATTGAGGATAGTCTGAAAACTCAGGGACAAGTAGGAGGTGTGTGTGTGCGTGTGTGTGTGCGTGCGTGCGTGCGTGAGTGTGTGTGTGTGTGTGTGTGTGTGTGTGTGTGTGTGTGTGTGTGTGTGTGTGTGTGTGTGTGTGTGTGTGTGTGTGTGTGTGTTTGTATTTTGGAGAGTGAATGAAGTGGTGCCTGTGGCAATGTGACACATGAGTTGCCAGTCTTAACTACTGCAGGAAAGTGGTGATCTGCACTCAGGGTAGTTAAGGGAGATTCAGAGACATGCAAATAAGATGATAATAAGGTCTTTCCTCATTTGGTTAACATGCCTTTTGAATTGCAAAGTTGACGCATTGTATAAACAGTCTCTTTTTACTGCAGCTCTTACTGCTAGAACTGGAGTTCTTTCTGAATCACAAGGATACTGATCAGTTACTGGATTCACTCATAATTTTAATTTAATTTCATATCATGCTTTTATAACCCGCAGTGGTGGTGCTGCGATAGTGTTGTCGCCTCACAGTAAGACGTTGTCCAGTTCGATTCTCAGCTAGAGCATCTTCTGTGTAGAGACATGCGTGAATGGGCGTACCTTCGTTGAAGGTTGTGCATCAGACCTGGCAAGCCAGTACGTAAAAATCAACTGCCAATCATTAGCGGACCGGAGTTCTGCTGTGGCGACCCTAACTGTGAAAAGCCGAAAGACGCAAACAAATCATGCTTTTATAAATATTAATACTACAGCCAAAGATTTACAAATGTGAGAGTGCTGTACTGAAACTCAGCACTGTATGACAAATGCAAGTTTGTCGATTACCTAAACTTTGCATTACATATCATTTATATGCTATGAAAAATTAATTCAAAACTTAGAACCCTAGCTACTTTACAAATTAGTTGCCAAATTAAACATTACACTATGATCCATGTACTCATAGTTGACATTCCTTGGTTTGGATGATTTTTGTGCTTCATAAACTTAAAAACCTAGCAGTCTTCCACAGTTTTATTGAAATTAAGCATGACATGTCTGTTCCCATACCTGTATACATAACATCACTTCATTTAGTCCACGATTTATTTAAAAAACGTAAAAACATCACTACTTTCTACAAGAAACACGCACAAGCACACTACTGCAGCAGTCAGACAGTAACTAATAGATGCCATCTCTCTCTCTCTCTCTATATATATATATATATATGTGTGTGTGTGTGTGTGTGTGAGATTTGACTGGCAGTAGTTGAAAAACATTGTTTCCTAATGGTAAAATATCAACAGTAGAGAAATGTATAAAATTCCCAAACCCCACTGGTGTTCTTGCACTAATTTAATGTTCATCAACCTGAAAAATCAGCAAAGGTGTGTGTGTGTGTGTGTGTGTGTGTGTGTGTGTGTGTGTGTGTGTGTGTGTGTGTGCGTGTGTGTGTGTGCATGTGTGTGTGTGTGTGTGTGTGTGTGTGTGTGTGTGTGTGTGTGTGTGTGTGTGTATACAAGCAATACTATAACAGTTGCTCTGTTGCCATTTATAATGTCCCTGTTCTGATTTTAAGCTAATTCCAGGTGTGCCTTGTTCATGTTTTGTGATGTTTTACTGTGGAGGTCAGGGACAAGACTCTTTCAGTCACTATAGCTGCTAGTTATTCTGTAATTCTAGGAACATTTTTAATACAATAATTTAATAAAACTGAGTCCCACAGACATGTATATGGAATATATTTAACTGTTTTCTGGTAACATAATAAAATATGCAAGGTTAGGTCTAAAGCAGGTATACTGGAAATTTCAAAGGAAATTAAATAGTTGGTAGTCCAGCACCTGTTATGATCTCCTCAGAATGTGAAATAGTGCTAAAAATATTTAATTTATTTTTTGGAAATGTTGCTACCCTAAGTTAGTAGCCTGCAAAATTTGGTACCATTTTTATAACTTTAACAGTCTAGAACAAGCAGGACATCATCCTGCCTTGTGTGGAATTCTGTGCACTATTTAATAATTAGGCATCCACACAGACACTTCTGTGGCTTCATATCCTTTGCATTAATGAACGTAGGTTTGCCATTGGTGCTTCTAAAAAGCCACCACCATCGTACATTCTGCTGTGGAGAAAAGAAGAGGCTTGGAAGAAAGATGTACTTACTGGTAGACTTACCATTTGCCTCTACTCCTTCTTTAGATGGACTACTGGAGCAACACAGACACAATCTGTTCATTTTGGATCCAATCACTTGTTGCAGTTGAAGTCTAGACTCTATAACCCCCCCCCCCCAAAAAAAAAGCAGCAGAACTTTATTGATGATGGTATGAAGTACTTGACAAAGTTTTATCAGAAAACAGCTAATGGTGTTGCCTGGTAAGATTGCATTTTAATTTTTACCTTGATCCATTTTTTTGGAATATGCTAGGGTTACTACAAAACACATCAGCAGTGTTTCTGACAATAGTGCAGAGAGGGCTGAATTTCAGAACAGCGGAAACTATTTTATGGGTATGGTTGCCTTACTCAGTACTTGTACACTGTGCATCTCTGCAAGTCATTTAGCCAGAGCAGTATGAAAACAAGACATTTGTGCCTTGCAGGTCTTATTGCATTACCAAATAACTAAAAAAATGCTCTGTCATATGCATTAATCTAGGCAAATAGGCACTGGGTATTATCTCTACTAATGTGCAGATGTTCTTAGGTAGTAAATGATATTTTGCAGTGTTTGAGTTACATACTTTATTTGTTTCCAGTAATTGGCTAACAATTGTTTTCTGGGTGCTGTTTCTCAGGATGTGTTCTTGTTTTGACAGTGCTAGGCCTGTTATTCCCTATTTACAGTATTGGCCTTAAAGCTCATGTCATGTTTTGGAATGCATCTTAGATAGGTACACTTACTATATTATTAGGGAAATAAATAAGGTTAGCAAGTAAGTGTTGTACTTGTGCGGTTTGTCTTTTCGTCTCTTTTAATAATGAATTCAGTAGTATTGTGATCGGAGCACCACAGACCGATACCTGCTGTGATCTTCATGTTAGCAAACAATTTCTGTGCCCTAACTTGATAATTTACAGGTAGAGTATAGCCCCCTGTAGAAATCAAGGACAGCCCTTGCCCTTACCAAAACTCTGATTGGAAAGCTGCATTCTACATTTTCCAGTTGGAAGGCTGCATTCCACGTTTGCTAAATTGGACGGCTGCATTCCACATTTATAAAACTGAGATCACCAGCTTGCAGCAATACCACCTTCACCTTATCTGCCATTTTGTGTCATTTTCAGCCATTCCGTTATCCAGCTGCTACTTCTGTACTCAGCTGTGTACATTGTTGTGGTTTGAACCATTGCCCACTGGCCATGTCTTTGGAGACCTACAGCCATTGTCATACATGCATAGTAACTATACCTATAAATTGTATTCTTTTACATATGGTTCAGTATGTTCTGCCTTCTCCTTTACTCTGCTTCTTTAGTACAGAGTAATGAGTGTTATGATATATCTACACCCATATATGGCTTTTAGTGCTTTAACACATTTTATGTTTCTGCCATATTCCAAATGCACACCTGTATGCTCTCAGATCTGGAATTTGATTTTCACATGGGAGCATGGTGCTTGACTAAATTGGAAGTTAGCCAGCCAAAGAGCAATTCACCAAATCCTCCTCACTGTATCCTTCAGCTACTGAAAACACCAAGACAAAAGGATGTAACCTGAGTTATTTATAGCGCTTTTATTTTACTCAGTGTGTGTGAGGTATTAAGTAGAATTTTCTACAATTGTTAAGCAACTGGTTGGGTTTGTTTGTTCTGATTTTTGTTTCCCACCCTCCGTCCCTCTTGGTATCTTGTTTTTATACTTGGTGGCTTTGCAGTTCCCCACCCCTACTGTAAATTTGATCTGGGACACTCCTCCCAGTCTAGTGTCATTACCTCATTCTACCTATTCCAGGGAGAACATTTGAGAAGGCCAACCCAGTTAGCATCTGCTCCTCCTTTCCCCTTTCCACTTTACAAAAAAAAAAAAAAAAAACATTTTCTAAGCTTGTTTCCTGCCTTTCCTATAAGTTGTCTAGTCCAGGTATAGATTTGCTGTATTCAGGACTGTTTGTAAGCTTCTGAACCATCAAGCCTTTCTGTGTTAGAGGGAAGCCTTCTAGCTTAATTTTGTTTCTTAGAACTAGCCAGCTTTCTAGTTTCAGCACTCAAATCTGTTTCTTTGAGCTCAGCACTTGTTCAGAACTCATTGTAAGCACTAAATAGGCTACAAATTACTACAGCACTCAACTTTCCTCACTTGTCTAGAGAAAACAGTTTTTAGTACTTAATAAATAAGCACCTATCCAGGCATGTCTAAGGGTCAGCTCCTGGCATTTTCTCTTGTCTACCTGATGAATCTGGGCATCTTGGGGCAATGCAGCAATTGCCTCATGTACACAGACAACCCTCTCCTCCTATCACCCAACACTACAACCTGTGAGAGATGCACTTATATAACCAAACTGGAAGCAAAGCTCTCTTTACCCAAGACTGGACTAGACAGTCAAGAGGAGAAGGTAAACACTTGCACCATACCACACTCGTCACATAGTCCCTCAAAACCTACACCACCAAAACACATACATAGAAACACAAAACACGAGCCTACATTCATGGAGGCTCTCAAAAAAAATCTACCCAAGCAATAGGGACCTCCAAAGCAGAAACGCAAGCAACCTCCATCCCCCAACACAACCCAAATGACACATAGCCCACAAACTCAGTGTGCCACTCAATCACAGCCCATAAGGCATAACAATGTACCTAACACTGTAGTCATAGGTGACTCTATAGTCAGGCACATTGATGTTCCACTCACCAGGCTAAACAAGGAGAAAATCACTGTCAGCTGCCTGTCAGGTGCCAGGATCCGCCACATAACGTATGCACTCAGGTCACTCCACAGCAAGTACAAATATGACTCTGTCATTGTCCATGTTGGTGTGAATGACCTGAGACAAACCTCCCTGAACTACATGAAAAGAGACATGGAGGAGATTTCTGATCTTGTAGCCCAGGCAGGTTTGACCCTAGCCCTGAGTAACATCCTGCCATCACCCAGAATGATACCACAGTACAAGGACAAAATGATTGACTTCAACAATTGGCTAAGCTTCTGGTGTCATTCTAAGGGGATCCAGTATCTGCCTGGGATGACATGATCGACAAACCACGATGATTTGCCAGAGATGGCCTGCACCTGTCGCCCTTGGGATTCTGGATACTGGTTAAGGCTCTTGCCACCCCTATAGTGCCTTTTTTAGGCACGATTCAAACGACAAATTCACCACCGTAACAGGTACAAGCAAGCAAAATCTGAGGGTAATGCTACTCAATGCTAGAAGTCTAAACCTCAAAATGCACTCACTTGAGGCACTCCTTAAAATGAAGAACATCGACCTAGTTCAAGGCTCCAGAGAGGACCACTGCATTACCAGGCTATAATTCATACCACACCTTTCGGCCACCTAACATGGACCGAAGCACTAAAGGTGGAGGCGTGTCCATATTCATTAAGGATATCCACACCTCCAGGCTAGTTGCTCAGCATAATGCATCCGAGACTATCCAAGTGCAGTTAACTCTGGGCAAGACCGCAATGCAAATTGTAGCTTGCTACAGATCCCCCACCATGCCCCAGGATTCCCACTCCTCATTTCTTGATACATTGGAAAATATTAGGGTACAACCTAACACCCTAATAATGGGTAATTTCAACTACCTCACCATTAACTGGGAAAACTAGGCATGTACCAACTCTTGTCCTCAATGTTTTTTGGAATTCATAAATTCCAATGCCTTGGATCAACTTATCCACACCCCCATCAGGGGCAGCAATATCCTAGACCTAGTCATTACCAACATGGGCAACCGGTGTTCCACACCAGAGGTCAATTCCTCGTTGGTCAGATCTGACCACAAGCAAATTACCCTAGACATCCACATCCCAGCCCCCCCCCCCCCACTAGGGAAACCACCATAAAAAATTTCTCCAAAGCCAACTTCACGCTTCTTAAAACAGAAGTGGCAAACTTCACGACACCCATGCTGATGGACAATAGAGATACGACTGCTAAATCCTATACAATTGCACTTTATAAGCACTTACACGAGTGCATGGATCATGCAATCCCTAACAGAACCAAGATGCTATCCTCCAAAAAAGGGAAGCCAATCTGGTGGTCCCCTGCTATAAACAAACTCTACAACAGAAGAAAGAAGCTGTTGCAAAAAAAAGTAAAATCCCATGATTGGAGGAACTCCGTGGTCAGCCTCAATAAGAAGCTGAGATCCCTCATAAAATCCTCCAAAGCTAGTTATGAAAACAAAATCGCCACTGATTCTAAAGACAACCACAAAGCATTATATAGCTATGTCAAGAATCTCAATAGCAACACTCAGATCTGCTCTGAGTTACAGCACAATGGCACTAAATATACAGAACCAACTGATATTGCCAACATCCTGGCAGATAGGTTCAGTGCTAACTTTACCCCTCTCTCATCCCCTAAAGAGCCCATCTCTGTACTGGAAGAATGTAAAGTACCTGTAATGATGGCTACGCAGGTAAAAAACACTCTCTCCAAAGCCAAGAACACAGCATCCATGGGATCTGACAACATCCCAGGCTGCATACATGAACTATAGAACGAACTGGCACACCACCTAAGTACCATGTTCAATCATAGCCTCACCTCAGGCTTTGTGCCCACTGAATGGTGCACAGCAACAGTTATCCCGCTCCACAAAGGGGGAGCCACCACAGACTCCAGGACTACCGCCCCATTAGCCTGACGAGCCTGGTCTGCAAGGCTATGGAGCGTATCATCGTGGAACTTATAAACAATGACATTGGTAATCTCCAAACTCTGGACCCTACCCAGTTCGGGTTTGTAAAAGGCAAATCTTGTCTCCTAAACCTGATAGACTTCTTTGAAGCGGTCACCAAAGCTGTAGATGAGGGTAAGGTGGTACACACAGCCTATCTAGATCTCGCCAAGGCTTTCGACACCATCCCCCACTCTGGAATTATAGACAAACTCACTAAACTAGGTATAAATCCCTATGTCACAAGATGGGTTGCCAACTGGCTCACTGACCGAACCGACACTGTGAAAGTAGCAGACTCTAAATCCAACTTCAAACCAATGACAAGTGGAGTACCACAGGGTTCAGTCCTAGGTCTTCTCCTGTTTGGTATCTACTTCTCTGAAGTACAGGCTAACACAGAAGATCTTTGGCTAACAAAGTTCGCAGATGACTGCAAACTAGGAGACAAAATCAAAAAGGGCCTCACTGAAACAGATACCTGGTGTCAAAGCCATGGCCTCAAGCTCAATGCCAAAAAGTGCATTGTCATCCCTTTTGGTAAAAACTCTGTACCCATGAACTACCACATAGGCGGTAGTCTACTTAACACCAAAAGTGTGATAAGAGACCTTGGGACACAGGTGGACAGTAGTCTCTCCTTTGATAATCACATTGCCACAGTAGTCAGGAAATCCTTCTATGGGGCACACCTCATCACAAAAGGTTTCTCATCCAGGAAAAAAGAGGTCGTTGTTCCCCTCTACTCATCACTCATTAGACCCATTATAGAGTACAACACCCCTTTTGGTATGTACCTCACAAGACAACTACAACAACTGGAAAGACCACAGAAATACCTTACAAAGAGGATTACCAGCCTCAAACAGATGCCGTACGGAGACGGTCTAAAAAAACTCCAGCTTTACTCTGTTGCATATTGCCTACTCAGAGGCGATCTCTGCCTAACATACAAAGCTATGTCAAACCCGGAGCTGTTGGACATGCTCCATGTAAAGAAATCCCAATCCCTCCGAGCTACACACTCTAGGGACCTAAACCTTGTCACCACAATAAACAGAACATGCTGGAGGGATAGATTCCTATCTCAGAGACTTCCCATACTCTGGAACAAACTACCTATCTATATCAAACAAAGCTCCTCATTAGCACTCTTCAAGAAAAATCTTGATAATTGGATGGGAGATAGGATCACTTCTGTGGCTTTGCTTGATAGGGGCACAGGAAAATAATTTTCTTGGGTGACAAAAGCCAGGGTACCATTTGGCTAGGCTTATATAGGCCCTAGGGCCAATAGCCTAGTACCTACCTATGAACCTATGAACCTAAGCTGACGTGCCATGACCTCTTTTGGGTGCAGAAGTTCTCTCCACTGTATGGGAATTCACTTTGTCCTTTTCACTCAGTTTTCATGATTGGAAGATTCGATGAATGGTTCATTGGCTTATTTTCAGAATTCTTGCAGACTGGCCTCTCTCCAGACTTCTTGCATGGTGCATCAAGCTTTTTATTTGTGTACTTCTGTGTAGTCCAAACTCTGTGACTCTGGGGGACTTTTTTGCTAGACCTATCAAATCCCTTGTTATATTCACACAACCCCTTTTCTACTTGCTGTCTTCATAGGTTCATAGGTTGGTACTAGGCTATTGGCCCTAGGGCCTATGCAAGCCTAGCTATAACAATTCCATGGCTATTTCTTCCCACAATATTTACTTCCCTGGACCCCTGTCTAGCAGGGTGACTGATGTGATCCCTGGGATGAATTTCCTATCTTCCATCCAATCATCAAGGTTCCTTTTGAAGAGGACCAAAGAGGCGCTCTGCTTGACATGTATGGGCAGTCTATTCCAGAGTCTGGGGAGTCTCTGGGTCAGGAACCTATCCCTCCAGCATGTTTTGTTCGTTGTGATGATGAGGTTTAGATCATTGGAGCATGTGGCTCTGAGGGATTGGGATTTCTTTAAGTGTAGCATGTCCAACAGCTCTGGGGTTGACATGCCCTTGTATGTTAAGCAGAGATCGCCTCTGAGTAGATGATATGCGACCGAGTATAGCTGGAGTTTTTTTAGATGGTCAGCATAGAGCATCTACTTTAGGCCTGTGATTCTTTTAGTGAGGTATTTCTGCGGCCTTTCCAATTGTTGCAGATGTCTTGAGAGGTGCATACCAAATGGGGCATTATATTCTATAATGGGTCTAATGAGGGATGAGTACAGTGGGACAATGATCTCCTTTATCTGGATGAAAAGCCCTTAGTGATAAGGTGTGTCACATAGAAGGATTTCCTGACTGTTGTGGCGATGTGGTTATCGAAGGTGAGACCACTGTCCACCTGTGTCCCAAAGTCTCTTATCACACTTTCGGTGTTTAGTGTACTGCCACCTATGTGGTAATTCACGGGTACATGGTTTTTTTCCCAAAGGGGATAACTATACATTTCTTGGCATTGAGCTTGAGCCCATGGCTGTGGCGCCAAGCATCTATTTCTGTAAGGCCTTTTTGTAGAATATCCACATTATTTGGGGATTCAATAATGGCTCCCAGTTTGCAGTCATCTGCGAACTGTGTTAGCCAGAGTCCCTTAGTGCTGGCCTGTACTTCAGAGAAGTAGATGCCAAACAAGAGCAGTCCCAGGACTGAACCCCGAGGTTCTCCATTTGTCACTTGTCTGGAGCTGGATTTGGAGTCGGCTACTTTTACAGTGTGGGTTCTGTCAGTAAGCCATTTGGCAACCCATCGAGTGACGTAGTGATTAATGCCCAGCTTAGTAAGTTTATCTATGATTCCAGAGTGAGGGATGGTGTCAAAGGCCTTGGCGAGGTCCAGATAGGCTGTGTGGACCACCTTACCCTCATCCACAGCTCTGGAGATTGATTTGAAGAAGTCAGTCAGGTTCAGGAGACAAGATCAGCCCTTCATGAACCCAAACTGGGTGAGGTCCAGTGTTTGAAGATTGCCATTGTCTTTGTTTATAAGTTCCATGATAATACATTCCATGGATTTGCAGATCAGGCTCATCAGACTGATGGGGTGGTAGTTCCCAGGATCCAAGGTGGATCCCCTCTTGTGGAGTGGGATAACTGTAGTTGTGCACCACTCAGTAGGCATGAAGCCTGAGGTGAGGCTATGATTAAACATGACACTTAGGTGAGGTGCCAGTTCATTTTGTAGTTCATATAGTACACAGCCTGGGATGTCGTCTGGTCCCATGGATGCTGTATTCTTAGCTTTGGAGAGTGCGGTTTTTACCTGTGTGGCCGTTATTACCAGAATTTGGCAATCTTTCAGTATTGAGATGGGCCCTTTAGGGGGTGAGTGGGGGGTGAAATCACCCAGTATTAGGGTGTTTGGTTGTATCTTAATATTTACCAGTATGTTTAGAAAGGTGTAGTGAGAATCTTGGGGGATGGTGGGGGATCTGTAGCAAGCTACAATTTGGATTGCAGTCTTACCTAGTGTTAGTTGCACCTGGAGAATTTCAGACGCTTTGTGTTGGGCAACTAGGTTGGTGGTGTGAATATCCTTGGTGAATATGGACACTCCTCCACCATTAGTGCTTCAGTCCTGGTTTGGTGGCTGAAAAGTGTGGTAAGAGTTGTAGCCTGCTATTGCAGGGGTGCTCTCTGGAGCCTTGAACAAGGTCTCAGTTACTGTACAGATATCGATGTTCTCCATTTTTAGGACTCCCTCGAGAGAGTGCATTTTGAGGTTTAGACTTCTAGCATTGAGTAGCATTACCTTCAGATTTTGCATGCTTGTACCTGTTACGGTGGTAGTTTTGCCCTTTGAACTTTGCCTAAAAAAGGGACTATAGAGGTGGCAAGAACCTTAGCCAGTAACCTGAATCCCAGGGGCGACAGGTGCAGACAATCTCTGGCAAAGCATTGTGGTCTGTTGATCATATCGTCCCAGGCAGACAGATACTGGATCCCCTTTGAATGACACCAGAAGCTTAGCCAATTGTCGAAGTCAATCATTTTGTCCTTATACTGTGGTATAATTTGGGCGAAGACAGGATGCTACTCAGAGCTAGGGTCATACCTGCCTGGACCACATGATCCGAGAGCTCTTCCATGTCTCTTTTTATGTAGTCCAGGGAGGTATGTTTCAAGTCAATAACTCCAACATGGACAATGACAGAGTCATATTTATACTTGTTGTGGAGTGACTTGAGTGCATGCATTATGTGGCGGATCCTGGCACCCGATGGGCAGCTGACTGTAATTTTCTTCTTGTTCAGCCTGGTGAGTAGGACATCAGTGTTCATGACTTTAGAGTCACCTATGACTAAAGTGTTGGGTACGTTGTCTTGCCTTAGGGGCTGTTGGGTGGCACACTGGTGTTGTGAGCTATGTGACACTTTAGTTGTGATTGGTGTTTGTTTGCATTTCACCTTCGGAGGTCCTTGCTGTTTGGGCAGGTTACTGTTAAGGACCTCCGCATATGAGAGTTTAGTGTTGTTATGTGAGGGTGTTGGCAGTGTGGGTTTAGAAGGGCTATGTGTTACTTGAGGTATAGTGCGGGTGTTAACCTTCTCCTCTTGACTGTCTAGCACAATCTTGGGTGGAGAGAGCTTTGCTTCCAGTTTGGCTATGTAAGTGCATCTCTCACAGGTTGTAGTGTTGGGTGGTAGGAGGAAAGGGTTGTCTGTGTACCTGAGGCAATTGCTGCATTACCCCAGTATGCTCAGATTCACCAGGTGGACAGGAGAAATCACCGGAAGCTGACCCTTGAACATGTCTGGTTTGGTGCTTTTTTTTGTAAAGTACAAGAGCTGTTTTCCCTTACCATAGCAATTTATAATTTCTGTGTTCTCTGTCTACATCCCCTTCATTCCGTTGTCTTGGAAGTAACCATTTTCCTTCAGCTTACAGTGATCAGTGGTTATCACCAAACAAGAGGTTCAGAATGAATGGTGCTCAGACCGACGCTTCCTCTCAGTGGGGTAGGTGCTAGATGCAGCTGAAGCTGCTAAAAGGCCAGAAGACGCAAGATGTTTACAGCTGCTCCTTATTCAACGAGTTCTTACTTCTTACAGTAATTTCCATTACTGTTTTTTTAAAACACATGAATGCTATAGGACATTTCTAGCTATCATAGGTTCATAGGTGTGTACTAGCCAATTGTCTCTGGAGCCTTTACAAGCCTAGCCCATAGGATTACTCTGGCATCGTGCCACCCCACCTTAGTTCCTAGTGCCTCTGTTGAGTAGAGCCACTGGAGTGATCCCTGGGGTGAATTTTCTATTTACCAGCCACTCATCATGATTTCTCTTGACGAGGGCCAGTGAGGTGCTCTGTTTGACATGTATGGGAAGTCTATTCCATAGCATGGGCAGTCTCTGGGTTATGAACCTGTCCCTCCAGCACATTCTGTTGATTGTAGTAATAAGGTTGAGGTCTCTGGACCGTGTGGTGCAGAGGGATTGGGATTTCTTTAGATGTAGCATTTCTAACAAAGCGGGGTCAGACATTGCTTTGTAAGTCAAGCAGAGATCGCCTCTAAGTGTGCGATATGAGACAGGGAATATTTGGAGTTTTTTGAGTCTGCCTGTATAGGACAAGTGTTTAAGGCCTAGGATCCTCTTTGTGAGGTACTTTTGTGGCCTCTTCAGTTGTTGCAGATGTCTAGTGAGGTACATGCCAAATGGGACATTGTACATTGGTTTCATTTCACTGCAGTGCAGGAACATCTAGCTGGAGATTGAACAGGGATACAGCTGGTTGAACCAAAGACTCTAGCTGCATTTTCTGCATTTAAGCTTGAAGTATGTGCAGCTAATACCTGAGAGTGTCCCTGCTCCCCCTGTGTCTTCTCCTATGGTCAAGGCTCACTCTCCAGCGAGTGGGACCACTGCAGGATGACAAAGGAGAAGCACTGGAACAGAAAGAGAAAGGTAGACAAGCAAACAAATAAATAAATAATTAAGAAACAATACACTCAAATGGAAACTGTTACCAAGTATCTGTCAAGTGTGTGTGTGTGTGTGTGTGTGTGTGTGTGTGTGTGTGTGTGTGTGTGTGTGTGTGTGTGTGTGTGTGTGTGTGTGCGTGTTTCGAGGTGGAGAGGCTAATGCATTTAAAAGGAAACCAAATTTAAACATGCTTGTATGTGATGACCACTAGATACATCTTTTTAATACAATTTTCACAGGTCTTTTAGACTTAGACTGATTCCATGTGTGAATTTGCAGGGTAGGGTTTCTGCAAATGTTTCTTATACATGCATTCAGTTATATTACCACTAGATGGCAGTAAAAGTATTTGCAATGAGACTGGTTGAAGCTCCTTCACTTATTAATGTACAAGAAGCTCACAAGGTAAGAAAATGTATCTTTTTCTTTCTTTTTTTTTCTGTCCAGCAGAGCAAAGCTAATTGTGCAAAGATTTTTCAGCAAAAGCCAAAGAGCAATTTACAAACCAAAAATGAATAATGCAGAATCAAAAATATAGCCATACACTCTTGATTTTAATACAAGTACTGTGTCCAGAAACTGATTGAACCTATTATAGTCTTTGTGTGAGAAAATAACACAAGATAATTGTCTTTCTACTCTTAAAAAGCATTATTTTATAAATAGGGTTTATTTTGCATTTGTATATATATTATATTTAAATCCACACTGGTTTGCTTCAGATTTAGCAGCACTGAGACAGAAGGGTTCAGCCAATTTTTGCTGATATCTGTCTAATTTAGGTTGTTACTATTGTACCTGCTACCTGTGCTTCCCTTCCCCCCACTCCTTTCATTCTGGGTTGCAAAGCAGTTGGTTGGTTTTGAAATCATTGTGAGCACCGATTTCTAAAGCTGTTCACAGTATTCGGAGAGAAAGAAAAAGAAAACATAGAATGCAAGTATTACACTTTAGGTCTACCAGTGGCATTTTTCAGGGAGGAGACAGCATTAAGAAATTTTCTTGTAAATGTTGTTGCTAGCATGGTTTCCCTTTTTCTGTAATGATGTCTGCTTTTTGTGCCCCCTCCATTTCACTGTTAATAGCTGCTGTGACCATTGCCATTATTGATTGTAATCAGTCACTGGCTTCAGGTGCTGATACGACTGCTTGCACGAACTGCTGTGCGGATGAAGATGGAACACTTCCCAGCATACTCTATTTTCATTAACGTAGCAACTTAAGTAAGTGGTGCAACCAACACCGTGAGCTGCAGGCTGAATATTTTTATTTATGCATGTTTATTTGTTTGCATTCTTGTAATGTTTCTTAGGTGGGGATAGTACTCCTAGAAATCATTTTTTATGTACAGCAATGCGATGCAGTAAAGATGTCAAGAAATGCAGTATTGTTACAGCTACACAGTAAAGAAATATAAACAAAGATGCTGTATGGATTTGGCCCATTAGTTTATCAGTTTTGTTGCTGCTTATGATAGTGAGGAGCAATGTTTTAAGAGAAAAAAAATAGGTTGTTGAAGAGCGTGTGTTTGTGATTGGGCTGTTGGGCATGCCATCTCTGAAGACGTTTGTATTTCTACAAATTGCTGTTTCTCCCTGGAGATTTTGGTGAGCACATGTTTGTAGAAAAACACAAGTTTGTCCTGCAAATGGACATTTGTGGTTTCTTTGGATTAGGCTTCTCAGAGTTCCATTATGTTTTTCCCAGTGTATGGAAGGGGTGGTGCAAGAAAATACAGAGGATAAAGAGTCTACCAGAATGACAAACAACGACTGAGTGACATGCTGTCACATTGGAGCCTGCTTGCAGTGTCCCTGATTAGCCTATAGTACATGCAGTACAGGTCAACACAATAGATGCAGGGAAATGAATAATGATGATGCTGATGTATGGAGCCCCAGAGGAAACTAGAAGTAATAGTATGAGGTTATAAGATAGAGAGGTTTAGGCACACGGAATGATAAAATAGTATTTTAGTTACATGTCCGCATGGGCAGGGAGTGAGATATTGTCCTGCAGAAGGTCTCAGTCTGAATCCCTTAAATGAGAATCAAAATGTGGGGAAAAAAGTATGTATGTCTGGCAGTTAGTGCAGAGGATTAAGGGTCTCAGCCGTTAATGAGCTGCCCCTTGAAGTCCAAAGTACAGAGATTTGATTCCTTCCACCTTTGCCTACTGTATGACTCTGTGCAGGTTACTTGATCAGGCAGTTATTTTATGTCTAAAAAGAGGCAGCTGTCTCAAGTGGGTTTAGTGAATTAACAAGTGTATAAAATAGATTGTAAGCAAACTGCAAAAAGTCAGGATATGCTAGTAATTCAAAAATTACAGCAGCGCAAAAATGGCTGCATAAAACTTATTAAAAAATGAACTCGGGATCTACTAAACTGCAAATTATTTACTGTTACATATTAATGAATATGAATCAATTCAAGCAGAGAAATGGAAGGTTTGGGTGAGCATTTGCAGAAGGGCGTCTTAAGTGGCAAATCTGTTTGTATTTATTATCTAGGACAACACTGTAAAAGGAGGCCCTTATTAGCCCATATAATAATGCAGAAGATAATGTGACAGAACAGTGTGAGGTATACTGTAGTGAAACGATAGTATGGTGGTCTGGATTTGTAAGGCAAGAAACGGCAGTAGTAAAGAACAGTTTTCAACATCATGCTCAAGACATCTGTGCTTTTTAACCACCAGGTCTGTTAGTAGAAGAAGCAAAGGATGAAGAATTAGATGTGTTTACTTTCATTATAATGGAAGAAAACTACAAAGTACTTTTAGTGCTATGAATCTGTTTCTGCTCATTGGAAAAGCGTGATATTATTAGTGAAGTCTGTAGATGACTAATATACTGACAGCATCACATAATGGAGTTTATTTATTTACATTTATTAGCCAGGTATACTGTTTTATGACCCTTTTCAGCAACAAAATAACTTGTTATTTCATTAGGTAAATACATTAACAAGCAGTCAAATAAAGAAACACTGTCCTGCTATTTTTTTTTTATTTCATTTCAGTTTTATTCTACATAAAACCATTAAGGCAGGGCCTACTGTCAGAGTGCACTTGATCAAGGTTACACCAGTAGGAAAGAGGCATTGTTCAGCAATACATAAAGGCTAGTTTGTGATACATCTCACATGATGACAATAGCTATCTAATTACAAATTTAATCTCACTTTGGACTAATGCAGAGTAAGACTAGATTATTTACAAAATAAACACTAAAGTGTAGAAACAAGACAAGTATTTGTTTTCTGAGGGAATTTTATAAAATATAAAGGATAATAATAGATTAGCACCTGAACTTAACCACAAATGTTTGAGTTTGGGTGAGTTCTACATAATTAAAATGACCTCAAGAGCAAAGCTCGGGAAATAATTTTTAATTACTTAGCAACCATGAGAACCCATATGTCTGTGTTAACTCTGGGCACTCATTCTTTATAGTGCTGACTATCTTAAATCAATAAGAAATATTGTTGCAAAAATCACCAGGGGGAAATCACTTTGTACTACATCCACTTATAATCGCCAAAAGTCATATGTCTGTCTGTCTGGCCGCCTTCACAAATTCTAATCTGTAGGATTTGGTAGCTCCTTGTCCTGTCAGTAGCAACTAACACATAAGTGGTTTAACAAGTCAGTTAGAATGGAAAACAACAGTCATCTTCAGAAATCCTTACAGAAATGGCTGACAGACTGAATTCCGTATTTATTTTGAAATGAGTCATTCCATTTTTCTATTTCATTTTATTTCTTATTGGGTGATTAATGAGTCCTGGTTATTTTTTTGATTGCCAATTTTAGGTTGCTTGTTAGTGACAGTAGACTCCTGTCTACAGAGGCTTTACATTTGACAAGACTTCCTGTGTTTTGCAAAGCCATGTAGTAGTTCCTGCTTTATTTCTTTAGTGGCTACGCTTCACTGTCCACATAGATGAAAGGTATTAATTGCTTTTGTGACATAGTTAGTGCAGTGTAACCACACAGTTATACTGGTCGATTTTCATTTGTAACAAGGGATGTCCTTGCATTATAAAGCAGTTCTAGTAGTCTGCAAAAGAAAATAGTCTGATGTTACAGTGACAATCCTTTAATAATCAATTTCTTCTGCTACTTGAAGAATAAGAAAGAGAATTAGATTGGCCAAGGCACTGTTCTTCCTTAGAGACAAAGTGTGCATGTGTGTTTAATCTTTGTCAAAGTCCATTCATATATTTAAGAGAATGGATTGTAATGATATCCAAGGTCCTGTGTCCACTGGCATACGTTTAGAAGAACAATCATTTGTGAGGATCAGATTAGCAGTAATCTTCACAGGATAGTAGGGACATATCTTAGATATAAACTTATGGCAGACAAATGTTCCTTGCCAAGGAGATTACTTGAGTTGGTCTAAAAGCTGCCAGCGAGAATAGTACTGAGAAATACTCATAACTCCCAAGCTGTAATTATGTATGGCTGCACAGCTACTTTTTTTTACATAAGAAATGATATTCTCTTTGTACCTGCACGTATTATGTATTTAATTAATTTAAATATTAATAGCTGATAACATTGCACTGAGATGAGATTTACTTCTAAATGTAACCCTGACAAGGTCAGCAGAGAATGGAAAATAATCTAACATTTACAATACCATGTGGAGATAATGACAAAGTGAATGCAGTATTTATGTAGTCACAACATTTAGAGACATAAGTAGTTAATAATGCAGACTGTGTTTCTTTTGTTTGAAAGGCCTACAGAGTTGTAAGGTGGTAAACAGATATGAGCTACCAGCATGGTAAATACAGCAGAAGGAGAAGAGGAAGAAATATGGCACATTATGAAATGGTGAATCTGATTTGGCCGCATGAAAGGCTAAATTTCTGCTTTTTTGCAGTGTTAAAACAAACTACTATTGTAGTACGGTCTGGTTAAATGAGCAGAAAACAAAAATGAACCTGTTGCCATTAGAAAGCCAGTGGTAAGTTCACACAGCTCAATATACATTAAAATAAAAATGTATCTGTATTGCAGGACCCCAGAGATCTCATCACATGTCCTCTGTAAAGCCTTCTTATCAAAACCCCAGTGTTTTACAGTACAACAACTGTTCTAGTGCAAGAGTGGCATAAATTGTAGCACATGCTTCTGATGCATGGACATCTGCCAGAATGCATATGTGGCCAAGAGTGGCATAAACAGCAGCACATGCTACTGATGCATGAACATCTACTAGAATGCATATGTGGCCAAAAGTGTCATAAACAGTAGGACATGTTACTGATGCAGCAACATGTATTAGAATGTATATGTGGCCAAGAGTGGCATAAACAGTAGCACATGCTACTGATGCAGCCACATCTACCAGAATGCATGTGTGGCCAAGAGTGGTATAAAAGCACATTCATCTGATGCAGCAGCATGTACGAGAATTTGTGGCCTGTGAATCTTATTCCTGCTGTCTTGTTGTTACACTAAGAAGCAGGAAGTCCTCATGCCACCTGCTACACACTTGTTTAGAGAATTTAACAGACATCTTTTTAATTAAGTCTGTTATATAACTGCAGTAATTACTACTGCACCCCTGAATAGGAATGCATATTGACAGAAGCTTAACCTTCATAGGTTGTGGTTAAACTTGAATGATCATTTGGCCTAAAACTATTTTGTAAATATGTGAAGGATGGCAGTTTGAGGAACATTTAGCAGACTTTCTGTAGAGAAGCAGGTAGGAATAGTGTACACTGGAAAAAGAGTATTCATGGGACACATTCGTTTAATTTGCGTATTCATTTTTTAAATGGCAGCACCAATAAGTCCATTAAAGGCGGTGTTGCATTTACAGTGGAAACATGATAAATGGTTAGTTCTGGCTGAATTGCATTAAAGACCTAAAAATGTGACAACCATAATGCATCCTGAGGGATGTAAACAGAACTGAAAAGGATGGAGAGGGTTATCAGGCTGCATTATTATAAAACTGTTAAGATGTAGAAAGGAATAAACTAAACTAAGATTTGGAAATGGATGCAGTATGGTAATGTCAAGGTGATGTAAGGGGTAGTGAAAGAAAGCAGACATGGAGACTGCAATGTTCTGTACACAGGAAAGTGCTGGAAGTGAAACACCAAACTGCATTATGTACAATATCTAACATGTAAAAAGAGAACTGGCAGAATTAAAGACTACATCATCTTAGGTGAATGTAACAAGGATTCTTTTTTCAACTTTATTTATTTATTAACATTTGATTGCCAGGAAAGTCCATCTGGGCAGGTGCCCATTTTCACTCAAGGCCTGGGGAGAAAAGCTCCAAAGTATCACAAAAACATTTTAAGAAAAATAATGTAAAGCATTCAAAAATAATACAAAAACGTCTTCAGTTTAAATAATTATACCACATTAGACATAATGTGAATACATAGGTTAAGATACATACAAATTATATGAATGTGACTTAATATTTAGAGAAATATTAGCCAGTTTAGAGAAACTAAAGGTAGGTTAGTATAATATAAGCAGGAATTGCAATATGAAATGGGAGGAAAAAAATCAGGGTTATAGCATATTTAGATAGAGAGTCAGGGAAGAGAAGACTGAATTCATTTTGCATTTCTGGAGACTGTTTCAAAACAAAGTTTCAGTACTCTGTTTCATTATAAAATTACAGGTTTAAGCCATAGCCTTGAATTTATACAGTCTGTTTACATGCCAAAATCTAGATAGCTTGTCAAATGCTGTCCCAAGCCATGAGAGCATTTTTACCAATAGAACTAATTCAGTGTGTGTACTAATAAGTTTGAGAAAGAAAGGTTGGGAGGGTGTGACATCAGCATGTTTAGGACAGGTCAGGGATATGGCTTTTGAAATTAATTTCAAGATATCTTGAAGAAAGGATATACTAGAAAAAATAAGGACAGTGTACCCCATGTAGAATTTGCTTTTTCAACTCACAGCACATTTAAAGGCAACTCCATCCAAATACTTTGAAAAAAATCATATATCAGCAAAAGAAATTAATACATAAATAATACTCTCTTTAGAATGTGTTTCAGTCCACATCACATTCAAACATAAAATTCCTATCAAATGTGAAGTTTTCCCTTATCAATGACTGATTCTTACTGTCTTTAATCCAATAAAAGAGCATCATGCGTAAAGAAAACATTGAATCTCTGTTTCCAGTTTTTACTTGATTTGGCAGACTCATTCTTTTCTTGTGATTTTGGTTGTCTGTAAAATCTCATGTTCTTCAGATGAGACATTAAACCAAGGACAACATCTGCCTGAGTTTGTGGTAGATGTAAAAAATTCCTTGGCACTTATCTAAAAGAATTGGGGTCCTTTGTTTATATACAAAAACCAACTCTTATTTACAAAATATTTACATATTTACAACTATGTAGATATACAAGTCTGTTTGCACATAGTCATAATTTCCTTTACAGATATAATAAATAATATATTTTTATCATTATTTGATCCCTCCATAACCACCATCTGATTTTACTTAATATTGTTACTAAAATCCATTTACCATTAAACATAATTTAATCTATTCTTTCATTCCACGTAACCCATATAACATAAAATAACTTTTTATCTATTATTTTAACAGATTCTTTATTTCTTTTTGTATAATATCCGCATTTAATCATATCCATGTTTATTTTATCCACTTATTTTACATCTTTGAAAACAATTTCTTTGCATAGTTTTTCCCATAACATTTTAACTCTTTTATTTCAAAAATACATGTTTTGTAGTTTATTCGTCTTAACAATGTAAACATATTCTATCACTTTTATTTTTATGTGGTATATGTTTCTCAACATTTTGCTCTATTCCTTCTAAAATTGGAAGTCATTTTGAGAATTTCTGAGATAATAATGTCAACATTTAAAATGTGCCCCAAATTTTGGACCTATTCCTTTGTTATTTTTTTACTTTGTTCCACATTGTGTTAGTTAAAGTTAAGAGCTCTGATGGCATATTTTCTTTTACTGGCAATTTATCTATTACCACTCTTCACAAAAAATCTTGACATTCTACTTTCTGATTACACCATTTGCTTTTTATTTTTATAGGTAGCTTTAATATTTTTCACCTGTTATATTTCCCATGGTTTTACAGAGTAATGTTTTATCCTTACACTCTTATACCACACTTTTCTATCTTTTTCTATATCATCAGGTTTTATTTTCCACAAAAATACTGTTTCTAATATTTTCTTTGTTTATACTTTTTTCTCTTTTACTCTTTTTTACAGAATCCCAAAATTTGTCACACTTATATTTACACAATTTCACTACTAATCTGTCATCTTTTTCATCTATTCACTTTAACACTTTGTACAAATTTAATGAAGCAGCATATACTATTGGATTAATTAACCATATACATCCTTCTTCTTTATTTATATACAGATCTCCTCTTTTTACTGGGTTTAACCTAGAACTCCATATAAATGAAAAAAATATCTGCAATAATTCCTTTTCAAATACTGTTGGCAACATAAATACACTTGCTAAGTATGATATTTTCCCTGTCAGTACTGAATTAATCAAATAACCATTTTTTTTTCTGAACGCTAATGTATATGTTCTCCAGAAAAAGACAGGTTTGATTTATTTCTTCTATTGTTTTTTTCCCATTGAATTCTACTTACATCTTTTTTCCCAAATTTTATACCTAACACAGAAATTTCATTCATTGTAAAATATGTACCCTGTTTCTTTACTACATCAGCTAAACCTGTAATTTTCACTTTATTTACAGCCAACCATATCACATATAAACACTCATTTTTGCAAATTATTATTTCTTTTATCCAATTTTTGTTTTTTGCTGTTATTATAATGTCATCTGCATATGTTAACAGGACTGGAATTCTTAACTCTTCAGGTGTTATATACCTTACCTTCTTCATTTTATAATTTATTTTGTGTACTATCACATTCATAGCTAATGCAAACAGTATACAACTCATTGGACATACTTGTCTTACACCACTCTTCATATGTACTCTTGGCTTAACCAGACATTTACAAGTATTTTTACTTTATTATTACTATACTCTGATATACATAATTTCATAACTTTCTCACTTATATTATATTTTTTCATTATTACCCATACGATTTCATGTCCAGTTGTGTCAAATGCCTTATTAAGGTCTCCTATCAAAATTTTTGCTTCTTATTTTCTGTTCATATCATCCACAATATCTCTAATTATCATTAATAATTCTTGACAGCCCTTATATTATCTTCCATTAATATTTTCTGTTTTAGTTTCAAGTCTATTTTGAATTATATTCATAAAGATCTTATAATCATTACTATTCAATACTATCAGTCTTAGGTTTTTAATTGTCTTCTATCTTTTTTTTTTCCATGTTAATTTAAGTATTCCACTACATAATTCTTTATACATAAAATATTCATTTAACAGTTCATTCAAAATATGTAATATATATATATATATATATATATATATATATATATATATATATATATATATATATATGTGTGTGTGTGTGTGTGTGTGTGTGTTTTGCCATTCCCTTAAATTTGTATACATTCCATCTGGTCCTGCATCCACATCTATATTTACTTGTCCTAGTACTTTATGTAGCTCATTTAAAGAAATCTCTTTTTCCAACCCTTTATTCTCTTTCTGTGTTAACTTTTTTACTTTCCATGTTTTTTTCACTAACTTCTTTTTTTCCTTTAAATATTTCTTGTGCATATTGTACTACACTTTTTATAATCTTTTTCTGAGTTGTTTCTATTTCTCCTTTTACATTATTTTAATTTCTCTGATTAAGCTACCATCTTCCTTTACTAATCTGCTTAAGTAACTCAATCCTTATGCTCTTCTTCCTTTTAAAATATCTTTGCTTATATAACAATTGCTTTTTTTCTTGATTTCATTTATGTAATTCTTTTTCTTTGTCAGAGTACTTTCTATCATTATAACAAAAGTAACGTATAATCCCAGGGGTAAAAACTCCGTTGCAAAAAAATAGAAATCGCAATCAAGCTTCATCAGACCTTATTAAAACATTTCTCTGCAATTGGTTGTTGGAAATTTAAATGCTTATAAATGGAGTATCTTTTCTGGTTTTAGTAAGGTCTGATGAAGCTTGATTGCGAAAGCGCTTACCGTTTGTTCTTTACAATAAATATATATATTTTTCATACGTGAAGGATTCAGAGATTCTTTTTTTTTTCCTGCCTGGTCACTCCGCTGTGATACTGTTATTTTATTTTACTTTCAATCATTATGTTCTAAATTTTCCAATCTCTTAACTGTCCCTGATTTTGACAAAATTTGTAGCTCTGTCTTTTTTAATCCATCCTAAAACTGGTGCTTTTGGAAACATGGTAGTGAGTTACATTAATTAAATAATGACAATAATCAGAGTTATACACCTCTTTTACTTCAGGAAATATATATTAATTCACATTAATATATTCTGTTAAAACCTCAAGTTACCAGTAATGATATTTTAAAAAGTGACCTTGACTGTTCCTGATTATTTCAGGATTTGTTACTAATTATTTTGAGATTTGTCCCTGTTTAGTTGAAAGCTATGCAATGCATCATTATATGTTCTTTTTTATTTTTCTTTCTCTACTTTTCTCATGTTATATTGCCACTGTAAAAAATATATTTTTCCTTAAATATCATCCGCAGTTCAGAATGATTTTTATAAAATATCCTCATAGTAATATGATTTTTCCATAATTGTATTGCTAATCTCTTTCCTTCTTTATCCCATGCTTTCTCATGTA
Organism: Protopterus annectens; assembly: GCF_019279795.1. NCBI lineage: Eukaryota > Metazoa > Chordata > Ceratodontiformes > Protopteridae > Protopterus > Protopterus annectens. Next base: position 49,413,826 of record NC_056740.1, on the reverse strand, counting down.
GCCTTTTTATTCCTTTGCCTATTTTTATATATTTCTTGTTCATATCCATGAATATTCAAAGTGTACTAAACAAAGTCTCTGAATTTCATTCCTGGATCACTTATTACTCACCAGACATTATTACTCTTACAGAAACTTGCCTCAGACCACATATAAAAGACTCTGAAATTCTCCCACCGGCAATACTATTGTCCACTCTGATAGATTAAATAAAAAAGGTGGTGATGTAGCAATCATGTTCTCTAACCATCTCTTTCTCCCTCATCCTCCTATTTCTCTACCTAAATTCCTTTCTGCTGAGATCCTTGTCTCTTACTGTAAATTAAATGAGCATAAACCACAGTGTATAATTGCCCTATATATTCTCCCAGAAAATAGCATCTGTTTTCTGGAAGACATCCTACACTGGGTATCTAGTTCCATTTCTCATGAAATAATAATTCTTGGTGATGTCAATATTAACTGGCAAATCTTCACGTCAGACTGCTGTTCAACTAGTGTCAATCTATATGGTTTCAAACAACTCATAACTTCCCATAGTTACTTCAACAAAGCTAATAGCACTGGGACTACACTGGACTGGATTCTAGTGTCAAATCTAAACCTTTATGACTCTCCAAAAACCCTCCCAGTCTCCCTCAGGTATCACCATCTCTCCTATGTTCAGAGACTAGCAACTCACCATATCAAACAGCACCTTTATAAAGACTGCCGTGACCTCTCAAATTTCAATTCCAAGATCTTTAAGGACATCCTTAATAACATTAATTGGTCAGTCCTCTGTTCCCCACCACTGGATAGTGCTGTTCTAAAATTTAATACAATATTTCTTAACATTCTCAATAGCCTTGCTCCTACAAGAAAAAAGAGAGTTAAACTCATCCAGTCACCCTGGCTATCCCATCATAGAAGACAATTAATGTATAAGAGAGACAAATCTTGGAGAAACTGGCAAAATACAAATCTCAAGCTCACCTACAGATCTACAAACAACTTCATAACATGACAAAAAACAAGTTACTGCTGATAAGAAATATTATTACTTCAACCCACAGGATAACCAAAAAAAACAAGCCCCCCCCCCCACCAAATCTTGGTCCACTATCAAGAAAATATTATACCCTGAAGCTCCTAGTAGCCATAACTCTTTTTCAGACATCTCATCTTTAGAAATTGCTTCTAAACTTAACTCCCACTTTATAAACTCAATAGCCACCCTCACCCAAAACTCCCTAGAGAATCCTGCCACCCCCGACAAACTTCAAAGCTCTAACAATGCCATTTTCAACTTAAAATCTGCTTCTGTGTCCTATATAAAAAACTTTATTACACAAACGTAATCCCTGCTCACCCTCTGTAGACAGTCTCCCATATGAATATCTAAAGATTGCTTCTCCCTCTACTCCCTACCCAGTTTGTATCTTGATCAGTCCAATCCATTTGTGAGTCACATGTCCCATCTTTCTGGACAAAATGTTACATCATTCCTCTTCATAAAGGGGACACTCCACTGAAATAACAAACTTCAGACCAACTGCAGTCTTGTCCCCTCTTTCCAAAATCTTAGAAAAATGCATTCATAAACAACTTTTATGGTTCTTATTCCAAGAATATCTGTTAACCTCTACCCAATGCAGCTTTCACCCAGATCATAGTACAACTGCTCCTGTTGCCTATTTGGACCATGTCATTAAAGCCAGAGATAAAAACAATTTAGTTTCTCCCCTCTTTTTAGTGCTCTCTAAAGCTTTTGATGCAGTGTCACATACAGCTACTCTCAAAAGTGCCGGCTTTAGGTTTTTCCACTACAACAATCAGTTAAATGGCCCTCTACTTACTCATCTTTTCTCCCAGTTAATACAGGTTCCATACGTGGCTCTCTACCTTTTAACATATGTACATACATCCTGTCAACAAGCCTCACTTAGACAGTATGCAGATGACTCTGCTGTCATTTGCTTGTCTAATAGTCCTTCCGAGTTACAGTCTATCACTCAGCAGGTTTTCAGCTTTAATGAAAACTGGCTCAGTGACAGTCAGCGTTTCCTAAATCCAAATAAGACAAAACTGCTTTTATTCCTCCCCAAATCTCAAGCACACATAAAAGACACCTTCAAATATCCTTTCTCAACAATATGAAATTGAAGTTGTTTCTCATACAAAGTTACTTGGTGTCATAATAGATGATCAACTGAAGTTTGATTTTCATTTTCAAAAGTGCATGAAAACAACACACCAAAAACTGTCACTGCTCTATAGATCAAAACAATTCCTTACCATCTCCTCAGAAGATACTCTAGCTGATACATACCTCCTTCCTTCACTACTATATGCCTCACCCATTTACACTAACATTCAGATCTCCCTAAGATCAAAACTTTAGCTTTGCTAAAACGAAGTAGCTAGATTTGCAGCCAATCAGTCATTCAATCCACACCACTGCTGCGGTCTCAGATGTTTAAACAAGCTTGAGATACCTCACTACCTCAAGTTCACCCAACTCCTCCTTGCTCATAAAACTGTATACAAATCCTCATCCTGCCCAGAAAATAGCACCAATCTTAACTATTACCTTCCTAATTGCCGTCTTCGCTCATCTGAGAAACACATCCTTGAAATCCATAAACTGAAAAAATTTATCTGTCACTGCCTATATTCCTACTCAGTAGCAAAGGTCTGGAACAGTATTCCTGCAGATATTAGAGCAATGCTATGTAGTCACATAAATCTCTAAAGAGATTTCTCCTTAACTCCTGGCTCTGTACATGTTTTACACCAGGCTGACACTACCCGTTACTCATCCTTCCTTTCCTTTCTCTCCCCTTTCTCCCTTCTCATTCCCCTTTCTTTTTCTCCCTTCTTTTATTAGCCAAAGCAATATTTACTTCTTCGATAGCTCCCTACTTTAACTCCATTTGCTGATCTTCCTCCAACTGCAAATCTCTTTCCTTTCTCTTAGTCTTTTGCTCATTTTTAAAATGCTTAACATCTTTACCAGTGGTTATCACTACTGATTGTACTTTACTCTGTGTTCAATATCCTATGATTGTTGTTTAATATTCACTATATGATTTTATGATCTTATCCTGTATGTTGATTTTACTATTTGTTACTGCATTTCATGTGATAATATTATGTAGTTTGTAATTGAACTGTTTGTGATGGAGCTTTTCTCCCTGGGCTTCCACTGAAAACAGGATTCATGCCCAGTCGAACTTTTCTGGTAAAACAGATGCTAAATAAATAAATAAAAATAAATACATATTGCAAAATGATCAGGACATCCTGTTTCAACTACCTCTCCTTTGTCTATAACTAAACCTGCTGATACTATAAAACAATCTATTTCAGTTCTGTGCATACTCCTTTTGTAAGTCCATATATTTTTGACCCAAAGTTTTAACTAACCACATCTTCTGACATTTTTCTTATATCATTTCCTTTCTTTTTATGCTTGCCACTAAAATCACAATTGAAGTCTCCTGTTATTATAGTATTCATATTTATCACTACATAGTCTAAAATCTGATGAAATAAGCTTTCTATTTCTTTATAATTAGTTTAAGCATAAATATAATCCTCTATACTAGTTCTTTACATTTTAAATCTACAGTGGTTAATCTTCCAATTTTTGCTAAAGTTACATCTAATGTCCTTACTGTTTTTCTACAGAATACAGCTATTCTAGAATATCTCTCATTTCCTAAATTTCAGATTATTTTTCCTCCCTAGTTTCTCTGTTTGTAATTTTCTTCATTTGTTAAAAATCTTGTATCTTCTTAGATAATTGCATCTACACCATTGATTAACACCACTCCCTTCTTACTATATTTTTAATACTGTTTACATTTACAGAAAGCACTAGATTCATAGCTAATTACTAGGCTAGCTTTCTTAATAGGCCATTCTAACCCTATCCAATTTCCATCCCAAAGGTGAGGATTAAACACTGTATCTTGTGTCTGTGAGTCAAACACCTTAACCATTATACCAGCACCCATTTAAAATTTCTTTTTCTTTTACCCTTTTATTGATCAAATGTTTTAGTTTTTTTTCTTTTACTACCTCCTAACTTATGTCTTCTTCATCAATTAGAGTCTTCTTCTATGTCATCTTTATTATTTTTTCTCATCTGTTTTTTCTTCTATTTCTACTATTTCCAAAATTTCTTCTTTTTGTTCATTTTCTTCTCTCTATATTTATTTTTCTCTACTCTTATTGTAATCCATCCGTAAATGTCCAATTTTTTTACATAACATTTCAATTCACATTTCTTTTGCATCATGTCTCATTTTCTTCACAAATATAACACTTTCTTTAGTAACTATTACTTAGCAAATGTTCTTTTAAAAAAAAACATGTTTTGGGTTGTCCCCAGTATTGTATGACACCCCTATTCCCCTTCACATTTATCATGCTTAGTATATGTATAATTTTTCTCTTTCTATTTTTAATACAATATTATATCCCAGCCACCAGTCCATAAACCCCTTTTTTCATAAACTTTTACAATGTCCAGTACTTCTTTAAATAAAGTTTTCAAATGTCCTTTCAAATGCTGTCTTTTTACCTCTGTTTGAAATTGTATATAGATACTTATTTTCATATTCTCCAAGAACAATTTCCATTGAAAAAACAGTCTAAAATATGATGTCACAAAATATCTCTTTGTTAATAAGAATAAATGTCCTTACCTCATGTGCTTTTATACTCAAAGGAGCTATTAAATTGTCCCACACTTCATACCTGTCCATTTCTTTACTTTGAATGCTTACCACATACTTCTGGTTTTCATTTTCTTATGCCTTCCTTTACTTTCTCTGCATATGTTTTCTTTCTCATCTACTATTCTTCAGGATTGTTTCTGCATCCTTCGTTTGTATTTTCTCCATAATGTCCCCCCAGAAAACATCTCCTTAATTTTCTGGCTCACTCTGCACCCACATTTCTTTAAGTAAATCATCCTTCAACCCTCGTGACTGGAGGGTTGTAATTATACATCCACCATTTGCTTACCCATCTCCATCAGACAGATTCCTTTGAAGCACTTCCTCAGAATCCTGCACACATTCTGCAGTCTCTTGATTTGATTTTTCTTCCATTTCTTTCACCACTCCATCATTTCCTTCTCTTTACATCTGCCTCTCTGTTTCTCTGGGCTGCTTCTTTGTCCAGAATGGAAGTAGGAAGTGCTCCTCAAAAATGGGTTCCACTTACAACAATGATGAGTAGAGGAAGTTCCCTGGTGTGCTCACTAAATCTCCCCTGGTCAGTATAAATACCACCTCAGGTATCCTCTGAAAAAAAGATATTGTCCTAGTGAGACTAACCCAGTCAACAAAGTATAAATAAATAAAATGTTATTTGTTTTTGATATTTGTTGGTTAAGTAATCAATGAATATGGGAAGGGTGGCTGCATAAAATACATGAATTGTCTTATACAAACAATCTGTTTACTGATTCCATCTACAACTTGGTCCAAAATCCTCTTTAGGCACATGAAACTAAGCGCTGATTTTTTGGGAACACTAATTATTTGCTTAATGAATTCACTAACATGATGTTGAATAATTTGAATCCACTGGACCTATGGTTTGTTTTCAGGGAAAGCCAGAAATGGCATTTATACAGATTTCTTCTTCTTTCGGCTTTTCCCTGTTAAGGGTCGCCACAGCAGATCACCTGTCCACTCATGATTGGCAGTGGAGTTTTACGGTGTCGAGTTGCCAACATGGCGCCCAACCTTCCACAGAAGGCGCACACACACTCACGCCTAGGGCCAGTTTAGAGTGTCCAGTCCACCTACAGCATGTCTTTGGGATGTGGGAGGAAACCGGAGCACCCGGAGGAAACCCATGCGACCACAGGGAGGACATGTAGACACCCCAGCCGAGGACTGAACAAGAGAACCTCTTGCTGTGAGGCGACAATGCTAACTGCTGCACCACCATGGCCACCCGCATTTATACAGATTTCTGTAGGTGTGAATTTCCACCAACAGATCCTTTAGAAGAACTGTTGAGTGACAGGTCTGTTGAGAACTCATCCTGAGACAGTGTGGGGAAAGATACTGAAAAACATTTTGAAGGTTGAACAAAAGGAAACAATTTTGCAAATATTTCTGGTCAGATATTCAGACTGCTGTAAAAGTCCATTTAGAAACATAATGCCAGTAATAATCAAAGAGAATTTCTGAAAAAAAAAGATACACTGATTTTTCTTTAGAGGCACTCAAACTGCAGCATTTTAGAGTGGAAAAGGGAGATAACAGCATCTGTGGCCTTAGTATGTGAATATAATGAGGACATGACATGCATTGTCAGAAGACTAAGCTTTGGCTATAGAATAAAACCATGTCAACATAACAGCCTCTGTCAGTCCTTTTTGGGATGCAATGACTTACAAAAGATGTTAACTACTTAGAATGATGCAGCAGCTGCATGCAGACTGACAATACATTGAAAATTAAATGTTTTTGATTATTTTAGTTTCTAGGTAGAGCTGAGCTTTAGTAGAAGTTGACATAATCAAGGATGAGACCCTTTAGAAGTTCTAAGAACTAGGAAATGGATGAGGATTCCATAAGTTTAAATGTATTATATGTAGATGCAATGTTTGCTCTGAGAGTGTTTATGGAGAAGTACAGAGAAGGTCAGAAGGAGTTGCATTGTGTCTTTGTGGATCTAGAGAAAGCATATGACAGGGTGCCTAGAGAGGAGTTGTGGTATTGTATGAGGAAGTCAGGAGTGTCAGAGAAGTATGTAAGAGTGGTACAGGATATGTATGAGGGTAGTATGACCACGGTGAGGTCTGCGGTGGGAGTGATGGATGCATTTAAGGTGGAGGTGGGATTAGATCAAGGATCAGCTCTGAGCCCTTTCTTATTTGCAATGGTGATGAACAGGTTGACAGATGAGATCAGACAGGAGTCCCCGTGGACTATGATGTTTGCAGATGACATTGTGATCTGTAGTGAGCGTAGGGAACAGGGGGAGGAGACCCTGGAGTGGTGGAGATATGCTCTAGAGAGTAGAGCAATGAAGGTCAGCAGGACTAAGACAGAATATATGTGTGTGAATGAGAGGGAGGATAGAGGAATGGTGAGGATGCAGGGAGTAGAGGTGGCGAAGGTGGATGAGTTTAAATACTTGGGCTCAACAGTTCAGAGTAATGGTGAGTGTGGAAGAGAGGTGAAGAAGAGAGTACAGGCAGGATGGAGTGGGTGGAGAAGAGCGTCAGGAGTGATTTGTGACAGACGAGTACCAGTAAGAGTGAAAGGGAAGGTCTACAAGAGGGTAGTGAGACTAGCTATGTTATATGGGTTGGAGACAGTGGCATTGACAAAAAGGGAGGAGTCAGAGCTGGACGTGGCAGAGTTAAAGATGTTAAGATTTGCACTGGGTGTGACGAGGATGGACAGGATTAGGAATAAGTATATTAGAGGGTCAGCCCAGGTTGTAGGTTTGGAGACAAAGCCAGAGAGGCAAGATTACGTTGGTTTGGACATGTGCTGAGGAGGGATGCAGAGTATATTGGGAAAAAGATGCTAAGGATGAAGCTGCCAGGTAAGAAGAAAAGAGGAAGGCCTAAGGTAAGGTTTATGGATGTGGTGAGAGAGGATATGCAGGTGGTTGGTGTGACAGAGCAAGATGAAGAGGACAGGAATAAATGATCCGCTGTGGCGACCCCTAATGGGAGCAGCCAAAAGAAGAAGAAGAAGAAGATATGTAGTCTGCAAGTTCTGAATGCAACAACTCCATCATGAGGTGTGATGTCCTGCTCAGTGACAGTTGAAGTGAAGGGTACAGCAGTAGCTATTGTCTCTCAGATCAGTAAATATGGATGAAGAGAGATGATTTTAGTCTGTGCTAGTTATTCTAGAAGCTGTTTTGCAGGAAAGAATGATCCCAGTTAAGTAATTTATAGAAGTGTGATTACAATGATAGTAGAAGTTTAAATGAGATAAAGGAGCCATACATTCATTTTAAGATAACAGACTTAGCTTTTGACCACTGCATATAGAATGGATATGGGAGGGTGTCTCTTTGGTACTTTCAAGTTGTGATTCCAGAATGATGAAAAACAACAGCAAAACTAAAGGACAAACATCAAACATGGCCAATTGCTGTTGCCCTTTATTTTACTTATTTTTTATTTTATTTTTGCAAGGGAGAAACCTTCTGCACTCCTCATATCCCTGCTGCTTATTTATAGAGTCCAAAATCTCCATACCTCTGGTGGCAGTTGTGGCAGAGGGTTAAAACTGTGCTTTGTGGTTTCTGTGGCACAGTGTTTGATTCCCTCAGTCCTCATTTGTGTAGTATGTGACATTGAGCAAGTCACTCAACCAGCCAGTGATTTGGGCAACTGGGAATCTGGGCTAGGCTCCTCCATGGTCCTTGAACTGCAAAACTAGTAACTGCCTATGAAAAGTCAATGTACTTTGATCCACGGCAGTCTTGAACTTTGTGTTTCAACTCTGCTATTCTGTGACTTGCATTTAAGTGTCAGAATTTGAAACTTTTTTCATGTGGTGCAATAATTTTATGGTTCAATAGGGTTATCTCCCTTGTACACTGGTATAACTGCAACAACTTTGTAGTTCTGTGGGGACATTTTAGTAAGAGAAAGGAAGGACTTGTAAGGCAGCAGAGAGAGAGAGAGAGAGAAAACACCAATTTGGGATTAAAGCCACCAGAACTAACCTTTAAAAGCGTTTAGAGAAAAGTTGTTAGAGAGTGCTTTGTGTGCATAAAAAGAAGAAGAAATAAACATCACATGGTAAAGATAAACATCACATGGTAAAGATAAACATCACATGGTAAAGTTGCATTGTCAGTCATTAAGAGTAGATGGGAAATCACAGGCTGTGGAAAGTAAGATCAGAATAGTACTTTAAACAGGTGGTATGCTGGCTTGGGGTTGCTGTTTGGAGAAGGAGACTCAGTAGTGGAGGAAGCTAGACACTGTTTTGGAAGTCTGAGAGCATTTAGAAAGCAAATCTAGAGCTGTCTTCAATTATTCATTATAATACAACACTTCATCTGCTCTTTGCCTTTCATCAGATATTCCTTTGTTAGTTATGTATGTTGTGTGAGTTTTTATGGGACATCCTCTTGCTCCTCAAGGTGATAGTTGGTGAGATCCTGTCTGATGAACAAGGTATAGTTTTGAAGACCCTTCTCCACTCAAACACAGGCAGGAAGGAAACAGAAAAGAGTGACATAACTAAAATATTGTGGGGTCTTGCAGCAGAAGCCACAGGAAACCAGGCCAATGTGGTGAATAATATACCATTCTGGAAAGGAAAGAGGCATATAATAGAGTGTGTTTCCATGAAGTCTGTAAAGCTAAAGAGCACTACAGGTTTCTGAAAATGTAAAGTACAGGAGACAGAGTATATTGTTTGAAGATCACGGATGATGTACAGAAACATTTTACACAATGATGGTGGTGAATATATTGAATACCATACTTAGAGGTTGCATTGTCAAAACTATAAAGCAATTTAAGAATTTCTGAGACAGGTGTTAAGTAATTCCTGTAAAGGGTGGGAAAAGTAAAGCATGCTTAACTGCCTCATGAGTTCTTTCCTGTCTGATATATTTTCCATATTGTTTGACTAAATTTACTTAAGCAGTGTTTAGTGCACTTATCACAAATCTACCCCTTGCCTGGTTCTGAATGCTGCTTGAATTACAGCTACAACTTCCTCATCACAAATAGGCCTTTGTGACATACATTCTCCTTCTGTTTCTGTCTCTCTGTTCTCCTTGTTTTCACTTGTATTAAAACAGACACCATCACTTTTTCTCTCCCCTTCAGCATGGTCAGCTGTTAACGTTTACCTTACCACTACTGAGTATGCCTGTAGTGGATGTTTGGACTGCAGTGGAATGTATTAATAAATCTGCACTGTCCTGTTCTATTTTGGCCTTGAGTTGTTTGTAGTTAATTCTGCTCTTCAGATCATCTCTGAAAAGGGCTTTTGTTTCAGTAGGTTTTTAGTTTAATTACATAAATTAAATTAAGATCTTCAGGTTATCAAACAGTTGGAATTTAGACAGATTAGATGAGACAAAAGATCTCTGTCTCTCATCAAATTTTGGTTTATTTCATGCTGTTTTCAATTATATATGTCTCTGTATATGGAGGAGAATGTGTGTGTGTGTGTGTGTGTGTGTGTGTGTGTGTGTGTGTGTGTGTGTGTGTGTGTGTGTGTGTGTGTGTGTATGTGTGTGTGTGTTTGTGTGTGTATGTATTTGTCTGTGTCTGTGTGTGCGTATGCACACATACAGTAATAGCTATCTGACTGTATTTCCACAAGTGGGAAATCACACAGTTAATTCAATTTTGCTGTCCTACTAAACGTCATTTTTTCAATAAAAATATAATCCAGATATTTTAAAGTCAGTGCTAATTTATTTAATTGTAATGTACTAGCTAACCACACATCGTTTAAAATAGAATCATTAAAATATTAGTGTGATATGAAAGTGTAACTTGGATGTGGGCAGAAAATATGAGGTTTTCTTCTTTTTTTAATACAAGCTTGAAATAAATGTTATTTGTAATTCTTCGCAAAATGTATGCGCATGCTGATTTTGTGTAATAAAAATAAACATCCATTTGTATTTTAAGAATATAAATATAGCTTTAGCGGTTGCATTGGTGTTTTGAGGCTAAGGGGCAACAATATTGCTTTCTGTACCTCCACTCCAAGGGTTCTGTCACGCTGTCCATCAATTCATCTCTTTTGTGGGCATCAAGTGTTGCTGTATGTAGTTCTCGATTTGTTATTCATCTTGTGTATGCTTGGCTAGTTATCGTGGAAGGACTCATTGCCTGCTTAAAGGTGTGCATTTTGTATATTTGGTGATGCTAGGAGCAGTATAGTCAAATTTGTCATTGATGAATCATTTTCAGCAGCTGTCACATCCGTGAGCAGTTTTGAGAAACATATTTTAGCAACATTCTGCTTAAGTTTCATAGTCAATGTGAATCTTCTCTGCATTTGCTTATTGCATTGCTTCTTTGTTACCTAACAACTCAGATAATGTTATTGCATTTTCCTGTTTGATGTCCTTCACTGTCTGCGACATCATACATACTGGCACAACTTCAGATTATTGCTTCATAAATGAGGATGGTGAATTTAAGTAGAGCATATAACATGGAGCTATTGAATTTGATGACTTAAATGCCCAGTTGCTTTGTACATGTCTTTAAAAAGAAAAACATTGGGTTTGTCAGTGCCAAATGTTTGGCTGCAGATTGAGGTGCCATTCAATTTGCTAAGGATGACCTAGTCAAAGACTTCTTTATCAGAACCTGAGGAACCGAATAGGCAAGTCATCATCAGTAAGTGATGCAGTTTACTTTAAGGCTTGGCAGTTTCAGAGTTAGTTATATTAGTTGTTGGAGGGAAGCTGGGTAAAAGCTCCACTGCAAAGATATATTTGGGTGTGCAACTCACCATATATAAGGTTTCTACAATTTTCCATTTGATGTTATAGCTGTAACAGAATGACCTTGTTGAAAGTCAGCTTTAATGATGCCAACTATATCTGCTAAACTACCCTGTTCTGCCAGTATGTTATGAGTAAAATTATAATATATATATATACAGTGTGTGTGCATGTGTTTGTGTGTGTGTGTATATATATATATATATATATATGTTATATACAGTGTATTTTTATATATATATATATATATATATATATATATATATATATATATATATATGGGTCTACCTCGACCCAACGAAATTATGTTTCAGCAAAATGTAATTAGGTTAGCTCTATTTCCCCAAAGTGCATTTTTGCCGAAATGCACTTTCACGAAAACGCACCTAAGCGAATAGCAATGGGGGCTGTTTCTTATATCGCGGAACAGTGGGGATAAGGGAATGTTAAATTTTCCCCACTGTAGTGCAATCTCGGAGTGAGAATATAAAAGTACTGGGGGCATGGGGGGTGCAGGGGGGCTTTCCCCCCTGCATAAATATAGTTAGTGTGTTTTTTCTATTTTGTTCTTTTTTTTTGTTTTCATTTAATTTGTTTTTTGTGAAAGTCCATTTTGGCAAAAGTGCACTTTTGCGAAAAACAGCTCTCCGTATTACATTTCGTTACAACGTAATTTCGATATGTCTAGGACTTTTGATCGAAAGATCAAAAGCGTGAATCCATTACCACCGAACACACATTAACGAAAGCTCTTTCATCGAAAAAGCACTTCCGTTAAAGTATGTTAAAAAACCCCACAAAATCTACTTGAATGTAAGGGGGGGCAAGCCCCCCTGCACACCCCCCTACTTTAATATTCTCACTCCAAGGTCACACTACAGTAGGGAAAAGGGAATTTTCCCTTACTGCACCGTAGTATGACCAGAACAACAAGCATAATTACACTAAAGTGCTGCTTCGGTGAACAGCACTTTTGTGCAAATATGCTCACCAAATTGGGATTTGGTGAAAAATGCAGTCGAGCATCTGTACGGATCCCATATATATATATATATATATATATATATATATGCATATACACATATATATATATATATATATATATATTGCTGTAAATATTCTTGTTTCGAACAGCAAAAGTGGATCTTTTTTTTTTCATTACACTTTGTAAGGAAGTTATGTACTTTGCATATGAAGTGAAATATTAGTGATACATTCATTAGCTAGTGAACACAAGGTTGTGCTGGAATTTTTAAACAGTGATTTATTTACTTGCTGCACACTTCTCATCATCTGTCATGTAGTTTTAATAAAACAATGAATTTGTATTGTGATTCTTGGGAAAATATGACCATCCTGCTTCCTGAAAACACCAAGACTGGAACGGTGGTCATGAGCTGCAGAGGCACCCCCCCTGCCATTCTACCATGTTGTGGCTTGTGGTATGAGCAAGTGGGTGTCAGCATTGCAAAACATCTGTGTCAGAAAGAGGATAGACACTGTGTGATATTATTACTGATACGCCCAGATTGAGTCATATTCTACATGTTAGACTCTGAGGTGGAGTGCCGATAATAACGGCTGCAGTAGTGCCAGCTTTGCCCTCTCAGTGTGCAGTTTCTTTACATGGCTTCATCCAGGACTTTGTAGTTTAGTGCTGAAGTTTAGAGTTGTTATTTAGCTTAAGCCTGTAGTACTGAGTTTGATTCCCACCGTCTCTCTTTGACAGCTGTGTGACTCTAAGTAGGTCATTTAACTAGGTAGTTCACTACATTGCTGTCCTTATGGTAGTCCATCTGTTGATTATATGGTATAATAGTTTCCATCCCTACCCATCACTTATGAACAAGCAGGACTGCGGAAAAATTAAAAATGGTAGATATAATTCTACTGAAAAAATGTGGTGCACAGAAATTGCCATAGAATTTGACACATATAGTATGGGTAAAGAAAACTCAATTCACCAATCATATTCCTGAAAAGAACAAGTTACCTATGGCATTGTATCTACACAGCCAACAGCTCTCTCTTTATAATCCCAAAGCCAGCTATGTGCTGCTTTAGTTAAAGCCATTTGTAAAGAAAATAAACTACCACCATATTACTTCTTTCATTAAGCAATTTTTCACTTTAAGCACGTCACTTCATTTACTATTCAAAATCCTGTTTCACTAATAAACAAGTTCTTCTTTCACATTCTTTTTTTCCCCTGTGTAGGTAACAGAAATTAAGCAGTTTTCATCCATCCATGCCTTCCAGTCATAAATGACTGAACAGCCACCGTCATCCACAGAGTTTACTAGGCAAGGGGCAAAAATGAAGATTTCCAGGCCTTTTTTTACTTCTAGTATTGCTGTATATACAAACACTCACAAAATAACACCACAATGTCCTCAGGCAATGCTAGCAGGCTAATTTGTCAGGTGCAAATACTTTGAGAAGGACTGGTCATCAAAAGTGCTTCCTTTCTTCAGTTTGGTGTATTTAGGAAAGAAGGGTTGTGGATATGGGCATCCTGAGGTAATGTAGAAGTTGCCTCATGTTTACTGACAAACAGTTAAATCTCAAACAAACTGATATGGTATGTAAGAGATGTAGTTACACAATGTCACTGGAGGCAAAGCTCTCACATAAAAGTACTCTTAATGTCAATAAGGTTATCAGTAGTGCACATGCTGCTCCCATCACACACAATTCAAAGCAGATATATAGACCCACAGGTACTTACATGTGACCTTCCTAAGCCACAAAGACCTCCCAGATAAAGTACACATAAGAAATACCCTCAGCAGCCCAAAACACACACTTTCAAAACAACACCCACATTAGCACATAGAGCTACATCTCATGGAGCCTCTACTTCTAAGCCCATAAGGCAAGTCACCATAGAATCCAACATTCTAGTCATTGGAGACTCCATTGTGAGACACACTGATGTCCCTCTCACCAGGCTGAGTAAGGAAAAAGTTACAGTCAGTTGCTTATTAGGGGCTAGGATCCACCACATTACACATGCACTCAGATCATTGGACCACAATTACCAGTATGACTCAGTCATAGTCCATGTGGGAGTAAATGACATGAGACATACCTCCCTAGACTATATGAAGAGAGACATCACAGAGCTCTCAGAGTATGTGTCTCAGGCTGGTATGAGCCTAGCACTGAGCAACATTTTACCTTCTCCAAGGATGATGCCACAGTATGAACAAAGATGACTGACTTTAATAATTGGCTTAGTTTCTGGTGTCATTCTAAGGGGATGCAATATTTGTCAGCATGGAAGGAGATGGTCAACAGATGACACTGCTTTGCCAAGGATGGTCTGTACTTCTCCCCTCTAGGCTTTGGAATATTAGCTAAAACATTGTCTTCCCCACATAGTGCCTTTTTAGGTAATGCCAAACTGAAAGTACTTCCAACATAGCAAATCAAAACCAAGAAAATCTAAAGGTATTACTGTTCAGTGCTAGGAGCCTAAATAAAAAACTGCACTCCCTGGAAGCTCTCTTTACCCTAGAGAATGCTGATGTCTGTGCGGTCTCTGAAACGTGGTTTAAAGCCATGGCAGCACACCAACAGTGCAAGGTTATAATGCCTTCCACACATTTAGACCAGCTACTTCACAGGCAAGGGACTAAAGGTGGCGGTGTCTCTATTTACATAAAAAATAAACATACTTCAAGGCTGGTCAAACAGGACAATGCACTTGAGCTGCTCCATGTTCAAATCACTATAGGTAAAATCCAATACCACTTCCTTGCAAGCTATAGATCCCCCTCTATGACCCAGGAAACCCATACCATGTATTTAAACTTATTAGAAACACTAACCATCCAACCCTATACCATATTTATGGGTGACTTTAATTACCCCACTATTAACTGGGAATCCTGTACGACATCAAACGTACATGCACAGAGATTCCTGGATTTTGTAAACACAAGCTCCCTGGACCAGATAGTCAATACACCAACCAGGGGTGCAGTCATACTGGATCTGGTCCTCACTAATATGGGAGAGTGCTGCACACTTCCTATTGTAATGCCTTCCCTGGTAAGGTCAGACCACAAAATGGTCTCCTTTGAAGTAAAGATAAAACCTGGACCCCCCAGCTCAACCTGGGAATATTCAGGAACTATTCTAAGGCTAACCTCCTGCTATTAAGTGAGAACCTGGCAAAATATCAAGCCCCTATAAACCCTGAGAACACTTCTGCCTATTCAGAACTGTTCACAGAAACCCTGTACAAGCATGTCAATAGCTGCATAGAGGCAGCTGTACCCACCAGGAAGAAGTACAGAACTAACTCAAAAAACAAGCCACCCTGGTGAATCACAAAATTAATTGGATGTATAATAGGAGGAAGAAAATCATGGCAAACATTAGGAGATGCAGCACCCATTAGGATAAAAGCACTCTCATCAAACTAAACAAACAACTCAGAGGACAAATAGAGTCTACCATAGCCAAATTTAAGGTAAGTTTGACCTCTCAGGCCAAGGATAACCCCAAATCAGTCTTTAGCTATGTCCACAACCTCAAAGGCAATACACAATTGTGTGCACAGCTCATTGTAAATGGAGCCACCTATACTGAGCCAGAAGATATAGCAACCCTCCTGGCTGATAAATTCAGCTCCAACTTTACTCCTCTCCCCCTAACCTTCCCTCAGGAAATATGATCAAATATAATTCCCCCTACTATCAATAGGGAAGAGGTCCTTAATGCTCTCCCTAAGACCAAGAGGACTGCATCAATGGCCCAGACAATATCACAGGATGCCTTCTAAATAGCATGAAACATGACCTATCAGGGCCTCTGGAATTACTATTTAAATGTAACCTCTAAACAGGCTTCATGCCTCATGAATGGAGAAAGGCAACAGTCATCCCTCTGCACAAAGGTGGGCCATCTACAGACCCTGGAAACTGCAGACCCATAAGTCTCGCTAGTCTTATATGTAAAGTTATGAAAATAATTATTATGGAGATGATCAATAGAGATATAGTAAACCTCCAGACTCTGGACCCAACCCTGTTTGCTTTTTGTCAAGGGAAGATCATGGCTACTCAACCTGGTGGATTTCTTTGAGAAGGTCAGCAAAGCAATAGATGAGGGCAAAATAATTCACACTACCTTCCTTGACCTGGCCAAGGCATTTGACACAATACCCCACTTGGGCATTGTGACAAACTCAAGAGGTTAGGTACAAACCCACAAGTCACCCTATGGATAGCCAACTGGCTCACAGGCAGGGCCCAAGAAGTTAGAAATGGGGAGTCCACCTCTACAAAGAAGTCAGTCACAAGTGGAGTCCCTCAGGGATCAGTCCTTAGACCACTCCTTTTTGGAATTTACTTCTCAGATGTCAAGACCAATGTCAGTGGTCTCTGGCTGACTAAATTTGCAGATGATGCAAATTAGGAGCTGTCATTGAATCTCACACTGACACAATTGTTCTACAGGAGGGGCTGACACAGACAAATAACTGGTGTCAGAGCCATGGACTAAAACTAAATGCCAAGAAATGGAGCCAGCTATACTGAGCCAGAAGATATAGCAAACCTCCTGGATGATAAATTCAGCTCCAACTTTACTCCTCTCCCCCTCATATTGACGACATACCCCTTAGAGTTGACCCAGTAGTCAGGGACTTAGGGACACACATAGATAGTAATCTAGCCTTTAATCATCACGTGTCTACAGTGGTGAGGAAATCATTCTGTGTTGCACAAGTTATAAACAGAGGTATGGCATCTAAGTCCAAGGAAGTCGTTGTTCCACTGTATTCGGCATTCATCAGACCTATCATTGAGTACAATGCACCCTTTGGTATGTACCTAACCAGGCATATCCAACAACTGGAATGTCCACAGAGGCTCCTCACTAAAAGAATACAGGGCATAAGTAATATGTCCTGTGCAGACTGCCTCATGGTCCTCTCCCTGTATTTTGTCTCTTACATGCTTTTGAGGGGAGATCTATGTCTGGCATACAGGGCAATGTCAGACCCCACTCAGATGGACCTCCTGCATATCCACAAAACAAACAGTAGCAGAATTACCCATTCCAAAGACTTAAACAGTGCCTGTGATATAAGTATTACCTGCTGGAGAGACAGGCATGTATCCCAGAGACTACCCCGTCTATGGAACAGGCTCCCCATCCATATGAAGCAGAGTTCCTTCCTAATCCAATTCATTTACAACTTGGACAATTGGATGGGGAACTGGAAATTCATCCCTGGTTTGGCACCTATGTCTCCAATGCAAACAGGTACCCTGTAAATGTTTTATCTCCCAGGCCCATGCTTACACTTATCAAGGGTATCTGAACTTGTCAGAGATTTGGGATGCATGTCTATGCTTAAAAAGGCCCTTGTGGTCATTAGCCTAGTAAATACCTATGAACCTATAAGGGTGAGTAGGAGGGAATGCGCTACACATGACGGTTCAACCCCACAAAAAATTCTTGTGTTATGGCATTTTAAAAGTAGTAATTTTTGCCCCCATGCTTGTTGATCAGTCAAACCTCCCCCCCAGCCAGGCATGGCCTATTTGTTCCTCTGCATCAGTGATTCTACCCAGTGCCAGAGAGAGAGAGAGAGAGAGAGAGACAGTGGGAGAGAGAGAGAGAGAGAGAGAGAGAACTGAGCCAGAACAACAGCCCCTGAGGCAAGACAACGTACCCAACACTTTAGTCATAGATGACTCTATAGTCAGGCATACTGATGTCCCACTCATCAGGCTTAACAAGGAGAAAATTGCTGTCAGCTGCCTGTCAGGTGCCAGGATCCGCCACATAATGCATGCACTCAAGTCACTCCACAACATGTACAAATATGACTCTGTCATTGTCCATGTTGGAGTGAATGACTTGAGACGTACGTCCCTGGACTACATGAAAAGAGACATGGAAGAGCTCTCGGACCATGTGGCCCAGGCAGGTATGACCCTAGCCCTGAGTAGCATCCTGCCTTTGCTCAGAATGATACCACAGTATAAGGACAAAATGATTGACTTCAACAACTGGCTAAGTTTCTGGTGTCATTCAAAGGGGATCCACTATCTGTCTGCCTGGGATGACATGATCGATAAACCTCGATGCTTTGCCAGAGATGGTCTGCACCTGTCGCCTCTGGGATTCAGATTACTGGCTAAGGCTCTTGCCACCCCTATAGTGCCTTTTTTAGGCAAGGCTCAAAGAACAAAACCATCAACATAACAGATATAAGCATGCAAAATCTGAAGTAATGCTACTCAATGCTAGAAGTCTAAACCTCAAAATGCACTCTCTCTCGAGGCACTTCTAAAAATGGAGAACATCGATATCTGTGCAGTAACTGAGACCTGGTTAAAGGATCCAGAGAGCACCCCTGCAATACCAGGCTACAACTCTTACCACACTTTTTGGCCACCAAACCAGGACCGAAGCACTAAAGGCAGAGGAGTGTCCATATTCACCAAGGATATTCACACCTCCAGGCTAGTTGCCCTACACAGTGCATATGAAATTCTACAGGTGCAACTAACACTAGGTAAGACTGCAATCCAAATTGTAGCTCGCTACAGATCCTCCACCATGCCCCAAAATTCTCACTACACCTTTCTAAACATACTGGAAAATATTAAGATACAACCAAACACCCTAATACTTGGTGATTTCAACTACCCTGCCATTAAGTGAGAAAACTACTCGGGTACCAACACCTTTGCCCAACGGTTCTTGGAATTCATAAATTCCAACACCCTGGATCAACTAATCCATAGTCCCACCAGGGGCACAAATATCCTAGACCTGGTCATTACCAACATGGGAGATCGATGCTCCACACCAGTGGTCACCCCCTCGTTGGCCAGGTCTGACCATAAGCAAATCACCCCTGATGTCCACATCCCATCCCCACCCCTCCAGTAGTGAAACCTCCATAAAAAACTTCTGCAAAACCAGCTTCATGCTACTCAAGTCAGAAGTGACAAACTTCATGACACCCATGCAGACGGGAACTGAATGTGCAACTGCTGAATCCTACACTAAGGCACTGTATGAGCACATCCACTCGTGCATGAATCATGCCATTCCAGATAGAACCAAGACAGTCTCCTCCAAAAAAAGTACCCAATCTGGTGGTCTCCTGCCATAAACAAACTGTATAACAGAAGGAAAGAACTGTTGCAGAAAAGAGGAAAATCCCAGGATGCAAAAAAACTCCCTTACCAGCCTCAGTAAGAAGCTGAGATCCCTCATAAAATCCTCCAAAGCTAGTTACGAAAATAAAATTGCCAAAGATTCCAAGGACAACCACAAGGCATGCTATAGTTATGTCAATAATCTAAATGGCAATGCTCAGATCTGCTCTGAGTTACAACAGAATGGCATTAAATATACTGATCCCCAGGATATTGCCAATATCCTGGCAGATCGATTCAGTGGCAACTTTGCCTCCCTCTCACACCCTAAGGGGCCTATCTAAATACCAAAAGATTGCCAAATTCCAGTAATCATGGCCACACAGGTAAAAAAAAAGCACTCTCCAAAGCTAAGAATACAGCATCCATGGGACCAGATGACATCCCGGGCTGTGTACTACATGAACTACAAAATGAACTGGCACCTCACTTAAGTGTCATGTTTAATCATAGCCTCACCTCAGGCTTTGTGCCCAATGAGTGGCGCACAGCTACAGTTATCCAACTCCACAAGGGGGGATCCACCTTGGATCCTGGGAACTATAGTCCCATCTGTCTGACGAGCCTGATCTGCAAAGCCATGGAATGCATTATCATGGAACTTATAAACAAAGACATTGGCAACCTTCAAACACTGGACCCCACCCAGTTTGGTTTCTTAAAGGGCCGATCTTGTCTCCTCAACCTGATTGACTTCTTCGAATCAGTCTGCAGAGCCATGGACGAGGGTAAGGCAGTCCACACGGCATATCTGGACCTCGCCAAGGCCTTCGACACCATCCCCAACTCTGGAATCATAGATAAACTTACTAAGCTGGGCATTAATCCCTACATCACTCGATGGGTTGCCAACTGTCTTACTGACAGAACCCACACTGTAAAAGTAACCGACTCAAAATCCAGCTCCAGACAAGTGACAAGTAGAGTACCTCAGGGAGCAGTCCTGGGACCGCTCTTGTTTGGCATCTACTTCTCTGAAGTACAGGCCAGCACTAAGAGACTCTGGCTAACAAAATTCGCAGATGACTGCAAACTGGGAGCCATTATTGAATCCCCAAATTATGTGAATATTCTACAAAAGGTCCTTACAGAAACAGATGCTTGGTGCCAGAGTCATGAGCTCAAGCTCAATGCCAAGAAATGTATAGTTATCCCCTTTGGGAGAAACCATGTATCCATGACTTACCACATAGGTGGCAGTACACTAAACACCGAAAGTGTGATAAGGGACTTAGGGACACAGGTGGACGGTGGTCTCACCTTCGATAACCCCATAGCCACAAGAGTCAGGAATTCCTTCTATGTGGCACACCTCATCACTAAGGGCTTTTCATCCAGAAAAAAGGAGGTTATTGTCCCACTCTACTCATTCCTCATTAGACGCATTATAGAGTACAACACCCAGTTTGGTATATACCTCGCAAGACATCTGCAACAACTGGAAAGGCCACAGAAATACCTCACTAAAAGAATCACAGGCCTAAAGCAGATGCCCTATGCCCACCTAAAAAAGCTCCAGCTATACTCTGTCGCATATTGCCTACTCAGAGGCGATCTCTGCTTAACATACAAGGCCATGTCAAACCCAGTGCTGTTGGACATGCTACACTTAGAGAAATCCCAATCCCTCAGAGCCCCGTGCTCCTGGGATCTAAACCTGGTCATCACAATGAACAAAACATGCTGGATGGATAGGTTCCTGACCCAGAGACTCCCCAGACTCTGGAATAGACTGCCCATACATGTCAAGCTGAGCGCCTCTTTGGCCCTCTTCAAAAGGAACCTTGACAATTGGATGGGAGATAGGAAATTCACCCTGGGGATCACATCAGTCGCCTTGCAGGACAGGGGACCAGGGAAGTAAATATTCTGGGAAGAAGTAGCCAGGGAGTTGTTATGGCTAGGCTTGTATAGGCCCTAGGGCCTGTAGCCTAGTACCAACCTATGAATCTATGAGAGAGAGAGAGAGAGAGAGAGAGAGAGAGAGAGAGAGAGAGATAGATGCTCAAAGGGAACCATCATTCATGCAGATAAGCAGGTGCTTCATGCGGCATGCCTTTGCTGCCATCTTGATAGAGAAGGCCTTTGTAATGGCTTTATAACACCACTGGGTGTGGTGACTGTATAGGCCAACAGAGCCCTCCCTGTGCAAGTGCATACTTCAACATACACACATGTTGAAGACTGCCATCAGGCAGTGGCTTGGTGAGCCTAATCCCTGCCTCAGAGGCCACATATTTGCACCACTGATTCTACTCTGAGGGACTGTGGCAGTACATATCTGGCCTTACCCCATCAGCTTTATGAAACATCTGGGCCTGTATTTGAACCTGGATCACCAGGGCTGTACTCATAACCTTATCCCTCTACCCTACCACTGCTGGCTTTAAGGAGTCATTTTTGATAAGCTGTCCTACTCACCAAATTTACTCCCAATGAAACAGTTGTGAACTAGTAATTTACATAACAGAGCAAAATGGCCTGCATAGTCACATATTGTTTAGAGTAGCAATAGCTTACTTAAATTGTGATTTCAGTACTATTGCATCATGTGTATTAATTTCAAAATCAGGTGTTCTACATGTGATGAATAATTGTCAAAATGCATTTCTAGAAAGTAACAATTTTCTGTAACTGCAGCTGGCATGAAGATGTAGTCATCTATACATTAATTTAGACAGTGAAAGATTGTGGGTCCAGTCTATCATGTTGCCACAGCAGGAGGTTGGAATGCTATGGAAACCTAACAAAAATTCTAGAAGCCATTCATACAAAACAAATCAAATGCAAAATAGCATTCCCTTTCTGTTGGAAAACTGCATAATCTGGCACGATAGATGGAAAGATGATGTTTCCATCTCTATGACATTCTGAACTAGATTTTCTACAAAAAATATAGTTAGAAGTCCTTCTAAATCTTTGATTCAGTAGCCACATTTTCGCAGTCATTTGCAGTACACTGTTGTGGAGCAATACTGAAACTTTCAGAAAAATTTAGGATTAAGAAAAAAACACCTTGATCATTGTACAATTGCATTAATTCACAGTAAGGGTGCATTACAATGCAATATTCTCTCACAACTGTGTTTAGTCACTCTCATGATGAAGCGCTAAGAGTCATGGATACTATTTTCTCTAAGTTCTGCCCCAGTGAGTGTACCATACATGTCAGATTTGTGACCTTACATGTACACACACATGTACACACACACACACACACACACACACACACACACACACACACACACACACACACACACACACACACACACACACACACAAAAGATGTTAATGCCATTTATTGCTGAAGTCCTGATAGCTGTTATCTATATCTTTATTTGTGAAGAATTGCATTCAGTATGCAGTTGTATAAGCAGGTAGCTTCTCATTATGATGTGTTAACTGCTTTATAATAGCAGCTCGGTACCTCTGTGTTTCTCATCACACATCAGACATACATTGCCAGCCTAATGCCCATGTGCAGTTATTGACAGTAAACAATAATGATGTATATCATATTATTGTGCCAGTATTTCTTACAAGTATTCCTTTCTCACAAATACATCAGCTATTGTGGCCTGTCTGCAATGGGAACACTTCCTGGTTACATCTTTAAACAAAATAATGTAGCTACTGAGTATGTCTACACAAGATAAGTAAAATTCTGCCTTGTAACAGTTAATGTTTCTGTTGTTTTATCTCTAGGTAAATTATTTTATTCTTTAGCTAAATCAGCTTTGTTGAAACTAGCCATATAGGCCCCAGCAGTAATACACAGCTACAGTGAATTTGTGGCTTGAGCTTTACAGACTAGAGTGTCTAGTCTGAACTGTTTTTTTAGAGAGCTACTTACTGATTGGATTACTCATGGCTCCTTAATTCTATATATCAGTGTGCATTGGATCGATTGTTGGCTTTTGTGGCCTGTTTGCCTGGGATCACATCCTGGTTACCTCTTTAAACAAAGGCTTAAAGTGCGAAGGTTTAAAGTGAGAATTACTACTTGTAGCTAGTTGTTTGATTTGTTTCTAATACCTTTTCTCTTTTGAATAACTAAAGCATTTTTTTACATTAAGAAGACTGGGATTGCAATTCTAGTGACAATAGAAAGGTAACCTGGATTGTCCGAGTTAGGAAACACAAAGGGAGGCTGAATTTGAGATCATTTCATTGGCTAGAGGGCTTTTTAGCTGGTTTAGTCAGTTTTCGATAAATTCCACTGCTCGTTGCACAGTGGGGTTTTGCAGTGTCTTGTATAGACACAGGCACTTAGAAACTAAATTTCCCCTATGAAACTTCCCCTGTACTTTTATGCAGTACTCAGCTGTGCAAAGAACAACTCATTTGCATGTGTTGGAGCACTGCTGTACAAATTCAATCATGCATAGGCTAGTTGTAGTTTCTACCATCCCCTTTATCATTCACCTGCAAAAGGCCTGACACCATAAATGGGCACCGTTCCAATTTTTCCACCACCAGTGTGGTAGATATGGGCATCCTGAAGCAATTTAGGAATTGCCTCATGTTTACTGACAACAAATGAATTCCTAAAGAAATTGGTACAGTATGTGAGAGATGTAATTACATAGTGTCACTGGAGGCAAGAATCTCACATAAAAGCACTCAAAATAATCAGGTTGTCAGTAACATAAGCATTATACCCACCACACATAGTACTGACACAACACATTGACCAACATATGCTGAGGCACCTTTCTTAAACCCTAAAGACCTCCTAGACATTTTTCCTACAAAAATAATCCTCAACAACCCCAAAAGCACTCCACCAAAACAACACACAACACATATACAGCCACACCCTTTGCAGCCACAACTACAAAGCTCATAAGGCAAGCAAACACACTACCCGCTGTTTTAATCATAGGAAACTCCATTGTGAGACATACAAATGTCCCACTCACCAGGCTGAATAAGGAGAAAATCATGGTCAGTTGTCTATCAAGGGCCAGGATCCACCAACATGACTCCATCATAGTCCATGTGGATGTAAATGACCTGAGATATACCTCCCTGGACTACATAAACAGAGACACTATGGAACTGTTGGACATGTGTCCCAGGCTGGTGTGAGCCTAGCATTGAGCTGCATTCTACCTTCACCAAGGATTGCAACCCTCAACCTCTTAGTGCAAGAAAACTGGGCAAAGCCTAAAACAATGGGGGCACAAGGGTCCAAAAAATAGGGATAGATTTTAAATATTTCTCTTATAAACTTAGAAGGTTATTGGAATAACAGGATTTGTGTTAGCATGTATTGTCTAAAGGAAATGAGGTCTGAAACTCAAATGTCTGTTATCATTTATTTATTTTATTTATTTTTCTTTCTTTACTGGGAAGGTCTAACTGGGTAATAACTATTTTCTGTAGAGGCCCGGGGAGAAAAGCTCCATTTGCTTAGATTGCATTATACTAAGTTCCAGTCAGACACAGACTAGTTACATTTCTATTTACATTTATACACAAACAGTAGTTACATTTATACATATACATTCTAAGATTCTACAGAGGTGGAAGTTACTAAAGAGAAAGCACATGTGCAACTTAGTGGAAAGTGGAAATATAGTGACTTCAATCATCAGTGATTTGTCAGAAAATCACAAATTTCACGAGCAATAGGCCAAAAATATGAGCCAGAAATTTAGTTATTTTTGCGAAAATCCATAACAGTCTTGAGGTATGACAAGGATGATGTCACAATATGAGCAAAAGATGATTGCTTCAATAACTGGCTTAGTTTCTGGTGTCATTCCAAGGAGGGTACAGTACTTTTCTGCATGGAAGGATATAGCCAAAAAATCACACTGCTTTGCCAGAGATAGACTCTACCTGTCCCATCTATGCTTTTGAGTATTGGCTAAAACTTTATTCTCCCCCATAGTGCTTTTTTTCAGCAATGCCAAACTGACAAACCTTCCAACATATCAAAACCTCACCCAGTGGAATCTGAAGGTGTTACTGCTCATTGCCTGGAGCATAAACAAGAAACTCGACTCACTTCAGGCTCTCCTTACCCTGGAGAATGTGGACATTTGTGCAGTTACTGAGACATGGTTTAAAGCCATGGAGAGCACTCAAGCAATGCAGTGCTACAATACTTAACACATTCAAGTCAGCTACTGCAAAGGTGGGGAACAAAGGTGTAGGTGCCTCAATCTATATCAACAACAAAGTCACCTCAAACAGGACCATGTGCTTAAGCTTCTCCATGTTCAGACTTCCACAGGTAAAGTCCCATATCATATCCATGCAAGTTGTAGGTCACTCTCTATCACACAAGAAACCCATACCTCATACTTGGACTTAGTGGAGGCCCTCACCATTCAACCCAATACCATATTCATGGGCAACTTTAACTACCGCATTATAAACCGGATACTTACATGACCACAAGCTTACAGGTCCAGAGATTACTGGACTTTGTAAACACAAACATTTTGGACCACATAGTTCATACACCCACTAGGGGTGCAAACATAGTCAACATGGTAATTGCAAACATGGGAGAATGCTATATCCCCTGTGTAGTATCCTCTCTAGTAACATCAGACAACAAAACAGTCTCCTTTGAAAGAAAAATCAGTTCTGTGATCCCGCTGACCCCTGTAATATTTAGGAGCCATACTAAGGCAAACTTCCTTCTACTAAGCAATAACCTGTCAAAATGTCAACCCCCCCAAACCCTGAAAACTCAGCTGCCTATGTCGGATTGCTCACAGTGATCCTGTACAGTCTTGTCAATAAATGCAGAAAGATAGCAGTGCCTACCAGAAATAAGACCAGAACTAACTAAAAAAAAACTACCTTGGTGGAATCCAAATATAAACAGATTGTACAACAAAAGAAAAAATGTTGTAGCCAAGCTTAGAAAGTACTATACCAAGTATGATAAAAACACTCTCATCAATCTAAACAAACAACTACAAGGGCAAATTAAGTGTACTAAAGCCAGTTTTGAAGTAAAATTAGTCTCCCAGGCAAAGGACATCCACAAAGCTATCTTTAGCTATATCCAAAACCTCAAAGGCAGCACACAGCAATGTGCAGAACTGATTGTAAATGGAACCACCTACATGGAGGTGGAAGATATAGCAAATCTGCTGGCCAACAAATTCAGGTCTGGTTTACCCCCCCTCTCCCAGATACCCCCCAAGAAATGCATTCAAACAATCCCCCCAACTATGAATAGGGAGAAGGTCATAGATGCGGTCTCCAAGGCCAAAAATACTGCATCGGTAGTCCTCGGTAATATCCCAGGATACCTCCTAAATAGCCTGAAGCATAATCTGTTGGTACCACTGTTTAACTCTAGCCTCAAGACAGGCTTTGTTCCACATGAATGGAGAACTACAGCAGTCATCCCTCTGTACAAGGCTGGGCCATCAAGGGACCCTGGGAACTACAGACCCATAAGTCTGACTAGTGTAATATGCACAGCCATGGAAAGAATTATTACTGAAATGTTTAAAATGGCACAGAAAACCTCAAACACTGGTTTCATCAAGGGCAGATCAAGCCTTCTCAATCTGATGGACTTCTTTGAGAAGGTCACCAAGACAATGGATGAGGGCAAAACAGTGCATACTGCCTACCTTGACCTGGCTGAGACATTTGATACAATACCCTACTTGGGCATTGTAAACAAACTCATGGATATAGGCATAACCCCCTATGTTATGTTCTGGATATCCAGCTGGCTCTCAGATAGGACACAGGCAGTTAGGATAGGGGAGACTATCTCCACAAAGAGACCAGTCACTAGTGGAGTCCTTTGGGCACTGTGCTGGGTATGCTTCTTTTTGGCATCTACTTCTTAGATGTCAAGGCCATTGTCAAGGGCCTTTGGCTGACCAAGTTTGCAGATTATTGCAAATTAGTAGCAGTCATAGAATCCCCAAGACACTAACATCCTACATGAAGAAGTAGTACAGACAAATGACTGGTGCCAAAGCCACGACTTAAAACTCAATGTCAAGAAATGCACAGTAGTGCCCTTTGGGAAATCAGCCTCCCCAGGGAATTACCTCATTGGTAACATATCCCAATACTTGGGGATATGGGCACATATGTAGATAGTAACCTGGCTTTTGACCAACATATGTCTGAGGTGGTAAGGAAATCATTCTGTGTTGCTATACTTATAAGCAAGGGGATGGCATCTAGGTCCAAGGAAGTCATTGTTCTGTCATATTCAGCCCTCATCAGGGCCATCATTAACTACAATGCCCTCTTCTGTAAGTACCCGACTAGGCACATGCAGCAACTGGAATGTCCCACAGGTTCCTCACAAAAAGAACACAGGGAGTAAACAATATGTCAGATGCAGATTGCCTCAGTGCCTGTGTCTATACTCTTTTTCCTACAAACTGTTGAGAGGCAGTCTGTGTCTGGCATACAAGGCATCCTTGGATCCCACTCTAATGGACCTTTTGCATCTTTGCAAAACACATAGCATCAAAATTACTCGATGTAAGGATTTTAACTTTGCTTGCAACATAAACAGGACATGTTCCATGGACAGGTATGTGCCTTAGAGAATTCCCTTTCTGTGGAACATGCTTTCCATTCATGTGAAGCAGAATTTTTCGTACCTGTATTCAAGAGAAACCTGGGCTAGTGGATGGGAAATCAGAAATCACACCCTAGGTCTAACACGTAATGGCCAGAGGCAGTCTATAAATCTTACCCTAACTGACATATACCCCTTGAAATAAGTTCTGATGCACATAAACTTGTGGGATACAATTACGATGCTTGACTAGGTTATAAAGACCCCAGTGGTCGTTAGCTTAGTATACGCTGATGAACATCTGAACCCATGAGTCAGATTCTGCAGCTCTCAGCATGTGAATGCAGATAAGTTTGTTGCTGCATTTACCACTGTTTCTGATGAGTTATCAACTTTGTTTCATTTTCTTGGTCTCAGAGCATGGGGTGGATACAAAATGCACATTATTTACTTCATTTTTTGTTATGGAGAACTGTGGCAAGTCAATTTATCCAACAGAATCTTAAATTTTGTACAATATATATCACCTGTATCTGTTACGAGTAGTACAGAGTTGAAAAGAATATGTTGTACAACAGCCAAAAAAATGAAATCTATGAAATGCAAAAGGGAAGGAGAATGCAGAGCAAGGAAGACAAAACAAATATAAAGACAACAAATATATATTTTTGACTAACACATGCCCCCAAACCAACATAGGTGAACATGTGATATAAGTAACAGAGCTGATTCAGATTCTAAGTAAAATGCTACAGGCAGAAGTGAAGTAAGTCATAGCTGTCAATGCTCAGATCGCAGGTGTGGAGGGAGAAGGTAACATGAGTAGGGTAGCAAGAGTCCTTTTTAATTTGTTTTCTGTTCTTTGATCTTGGTTGGTCAATGAGCCATATTGTACAATCCCCTTAGTCATCCAGGGAACATGAAGTGTGGATATAATACATTATAACCCACACTTTGACCAAGTATCAGTGTTGTTTAGATAGACCACAGTGGTATGTAATATAATGAAGGCGTGGCAGAAAGAGTGGGTAGCTTGTTTTGTAGTGCCTATTGCTTGTACAATGGAACAGTACATGGTTGCACTGATGTCAGCTTACATTGTAACTAAAGACATTTTTTTGAAAGTGCTACTATGACTGTGGATCATGATGGATTGCCAGAAATGGAATGTGTTATGGTAAGGCATTTTTTACACATAAGAAACTGTCACTTACCTTGCTTTACTAAGTGTTCAGAAAAATGCAGGCAGAGTCATTTAAGTTAATTCATGTTGTTTTTAACTGTGTTAGACCTACAAGCTGAAGTCCTTATTTTTGTTTGTGAGCCTGGATATTCAGGAAGGTAAAATTACTTGCTCAGGGCACACATTATTTATTTGGGAAACTGATTGATGGGTAGCTGGCTAAGTAATACAAGCCACAAAACTGTAATAAATGTGATTCATTTGCAGGTAAAAGAGCTACTGAAGCATCACTAAGTTTGGAGCTTCGCTTGCTGATTTGTAACAGTTTACACTCAGTTGGTCGTATCACGGCTACTTATATCACAGTTGCACAAGCCTACGAGAATGAGGTGGCACATTGTCATGTGCTGTTCCTACTGTCATTTAGGATCAGTATCTTAATGCATGAGCTGTAGTACGTCATGAAAACTGCAATCTTGTGGCCCTCTAAAAAATGTCAGGCTGTTTTGATTTGATATTGCCTGTTCCTGACTGCACTTTTCCTGAGGAGCAATGACCTTGGAGTGAGAATAATAAAATAAGGGGTATGTAGGGTGCAGGATGGCTTGTCTCCCATACAGAAAATGACTTTCTACTCATTTTATTTTGTTTCAGTTCATTTCATAACTTGAGAAGACTGAGCACTAGCGTTATGATTGTTTTATGCTCGAACTGTCAGCTACAAGCAGATGTTACCTGGCAGTTGAGAAACAAGCTCAGATAGTTGAAGCACTTATAGTGAGTCTTTTGTAACATTTATGTTGATTTCTTGCCAGGATGAATAGAAATGCATGAATTTTGTCAGTAGATTGGATATTTTAGAAGGGAGAATTTAGTGCTATTACATCATTTGATGTGATAATGAAATGGGAATTTCAACTGTTTTTCAGTCTGACAATTTAACACAGAAAGTTGAGCTACTAATGAACTTCATGCCATAGTCCTGAGTTTGATTCCTTGCATCTCCAGTTACAGACTGTGTCAAGGTACAGGCCATTTAACCAGACCATTCACCTTTGAAAAGAAGCATTTGTATTTTGTGGGATACCTGGTTGATATATGTGCATTTTTTACCTCTGACATCATGACTGTGACCTTTTTCATCTTCAGAGGGTTCCGAACTTTGTAATTGGTGCTTCTAACCCCTGCTTTGGAGTCTGCATTGGCTGCAGGTAGTACCAAGGATCACTTCATGGTTTTGGAATTAGCCTGCCTTATCGATCATGGCCTAGCTACTGTTTGCTTTAAAGAGATCTTCTTGCTTTACTGTTTTGTTTATTTTTATTTAATTTGCAGTGTCAGTCACTTCTTCATTTCTCTCTTCTTCATGTTTCTGCAAAGAGGAAATTGGTATATGTGAGTTCAGGGAGTATGGAGGACTTGCCTTCCTTTTTTTGTTTCTGGCATTTATGCGTGATAATATGGTTTCTCTGCGTTTTGTCAGTTGGGGTTTCATACTAGGTTCATTTTATACAATGGCTAGAATTTAAATTTAAAAAGTCTTGGCATATTTACTTTTACAATACTGGTTTATTAATTCTTTAGCCATTGAAGAGCAGACCATTGGCTGTGACAGGTACATCTCCTTAATCTTGAATGATGGGATTCACTCCTGTCCCCTCGAACCTGATTAGAAACCTTCCTATTGCTTGAGAGGTGACTGAGACATTCTGATGCAGTGTCGTAGTTGGGCCCATAGGGGTTTTATTCATATGCCTTACTCATTTCCTCCTCCTCCCAGTGACAGATGTGCAATGATATAAGGCTTTTATTGCCAAGAATGTCTGTCAGTGAGTGCCCTGGTATTCTACAAGCATGGGGTACATGCCCTGGTATCACCACCTGAGCTGACATTTCTGCTTATGGCCAATCCCATCCCTCAGATAATTGAGCCAAAACTGTATTTTTTTTTCAGAATGCCAGATATACTAAATTAATCCTGTCATTTCTTGATTTATTTTTTCAGTACAGAAAAGGCATACTGTTTAGAAAAAAAAAGCAATATCTTGGTTTGCAGAGGCTACCCCTGGTTGGAAGGGGGGTATATTCTGAATACTGATATAAAATTCCAAACGTCCTGGCCTTTCCTGTTCTAGATCTAAGTTAATTACACACACTGTTGACATTAGATGTTGCTTATTAAACTGCAGTATTTTTCTATAGTGAAATAACAGGATATCAGAAGCTTTTCTGTTTTATATGACTGTGGAGCCTAATGATAACAAAGTGAAATTCATTAAAAACATGTTATTTCAAGTAATAGTGCTGCAGTACTGTTTGCTTCTAAACCAGATCTTGCCACATGTTTGTCAGGACAAAGATATTTCATTAAGTGACATGTGATGAGTCCTGTGTTTAACAGATTACTAGAGTTACATACTTCTTTATCCCTGTCTAGTTTTTGTAGAGCAAATTCACTGCATGACCATACATACTGAGTCTAAAACTTGGAATCCTGCTTCTGTTTGTGTTCAGGGATGTACAGCTTATCATATATATGACTTTTTTTGCCAATTTTCATAGTTATATGACTTTGACTTAACGGTACCTTTAAAATAGTCTACTTACTTGTGTCATTGGGTGCATACAACACATGGCATTTAATTAGATCCCACCACAAGCCTACTATATCTGACTTCTAAGTATCCTTATTTAGACATCTCTTGAGATAGGAAGAGCCCCAGTGTCTGGACTGAAGAATATTACTTCTGGCATATAGAAATGTCAGCCCTTTCTGAATGTCTTTCCAAATATACTAACAAAACAAATAATGGAGTAAAAGGCCTCCCTACAATGAGTTACGGGAAGTAGTTCAGTCATTTGGCATTTCAGTCAGTAGGCAGTTTCATTTGAAAATGTCCTGTAAAACACCTCATTCTGAAAGTATTAAATCTGATCGTGAACAGGACAGTTTCCCATATTTGTGTCTGACTGCTATTCCAGTTATCTGTTAGTGTATTAAGTATATGTGAGCAGGGTGGCCTAGTGTTCATCAACTGTGACATTTTCCTGCATTTTGCATACTTATTCACTAGTCTCCTGTTTGGATGTTTCTATTTAGTCTGCTGTTTGCATGCTTTTCTTGTAGTCTGTTGTTCTCATGTTTGTCTTTTAGTCTGCAGTTTGCATGTTTCATTTGCTGTTTGCATGTTTTCCTTGTAGTCTGCTGTTTGCATGTTTCTCTTGTAGCCTGTCATTTCAGTCTAGCTGTCCATTTACTGTACTTACTTAATACTATTTACATTTCTTCAATACTAGTCCAACCTACAGGGGTTACAATGGTTAGTATGTGGACTTTTGCTGCATAACGCATTATGGAATAATAGCATTTGAAGTTAAGGATGAGTCTGTGACCCACTGTATTCCTAATAGGTTCATAAGGTCATAGGATGTTACTAGGCTAGTGGCCCTAGAGCGTTTATAAGCCCAGCCATGTTATTCCTGGGTTGCCACAATTGCCCTTGGTTAGATGGACGTACTTTACAGATCAGCACCAACTACCTCTGTCCATGAGGGGCATGTGTGCCACCCCTGAGTGAATTTGCAATTACCCATCCATTTGTCCAGGTTGTGCTTGAATAGTGTCATTGAGGAGCTCTGCTTCACATTAATTGGAAGTTTACTCCAGAGCAGCAGCAATCTCTGGGAGACATACCTGTCTCTCCAGCATGTTCTGTTAATGTCAGTGGCAAGGCTGAGATCCCTAGAGCGAGTGACTCTAGTGCCATTTGATTTGTGGATGTGCAACATTTCCATCAGATCAGGGTCAGAGACTGCCCTGTAGACCAAGCACAAGTCATCTCTGAGTAGCCTATATGATACAGAGTACAGTGACAGGACTTTCAGTCTATTCACATAGGTCATGGTTTGGAGACCCTGTATCATCTTAGTGAGACACCTCTGTGGTGTATCCAGTTGCTGCAGGTGTCTGGTAAGATACATGCAGAAAGGAGCATTACACTCTATTAATGGTCTGACTAGGGTCATGTAAAGTGGGGTTATAACATCTTTAGTCCTGGATGCTATGCCTTTACTTGTGAGGTACACAATGAAGAAGACTTTCCTTACCACTGTGAAAACCTGGTGGTCAAAGTTCAGATTGCTGTCAACCTGTTGACCAGATCTCACACCACTGAGTTTGAAATTAGAGGGTTACTGTCAATATTGTAATTAGTGGGGATTTCTGCTTTGCCAAATGGGATAATAGTGCACCTTTTTGCATTTAGTTTTAGACCATGACTTTGGCACCATTCATTTATTTGTGTTAGCCCCACTTGTAATATATTAACATCACTGGGGGACTCAGTGATTGTGCCTAGTTAACAACCATCAGTAAACTTGGTAAGCCAAAGGCTGTGTACTTTAGCCTGGACTTCCAAGAAGTAGATTTCAAATAATAAAGGGCCCAGTACAGATTCTTGCAGTATGCCACTGGTAACGGGTCTACTGGTAGAGGTAGAGTCACCGACTTTGACAGTATGTGCTTTGTTGGTGAGCCGTTTAGCTACCCATCTAGTGATGTAAGGGTTAACACATAGCTGTGAGAGTTTTTCAGTCATACCTGAGTGGGGGATTGTGACAAAGAATTTGGCTAGGTCCATATAGGTGGTATGCACTGTCATAACTTCATCCAGGGCTTTGATGACTTTCTCAAAGAAGTCTACCAGCTTCAATAAGCATGATCTACCCTTAATGAGTGTTGCCTATGTCCTCGTTGATAAGGTCTATTATGATTCTTTCAATGGCCTTGCAGATGAGGCTGGTTAGACTATTGGATCTATAGTTCCCAGAGTTGGTTGATGGTTCTCCTTTATGCAAGGGAATACTGTTGCTGTTCTTCTTTCTGCTGGTACAGAGCCAGTTGTTAGGCTATGGTTAAAGAGAATGGCAAGTGGGTCAGCCAGGTCCTGTTTTAGGTTGCTTAGTAAGCAACCTAGGATGTTAGCTGGTCCCATTTAGGCCATGTTGTTTGCCTTGGAGAGTGCAGATATGACTAGGTCTCTAGAGATACTAGGTAGAAAACTGGTGTCAGGTATGCTTTGGGGTATGGCTGATGGGGATTGGGTGGTGACGTTTTCACCAAATCTGTCAGCTAGCAGGTTGGTAATTTCCTCTGGTATAGTGTGAGTGGTACCATTTACTACCAATTCAGCACATAGCTGGGCACTCCCTTTTAGATTTCAGATGTAGTTAAAGAATGCCTTATGACTGTTTTCAGCTAGGGATGCTATTTTAGCTTTATAATTAGCTTTACAAGACTTCTGATTTGCTGGTTCAGTCTGTGGAGGGAATACTTCCTCTGCAGAGGCAGTTGCCTCTTGTTCTTCGACATCATTTTCTTCCTTTTGCTATGCTATCTTTTTATACTAGATGTCCACCAAGTTGGCTTGTTTTTTCAGGAGGGCCTGATTTCAATCCGGCCCGGTACAGCCTAGTCTATGCAGTTGCTAAGATGATTATACAGGGCATCTGTGTACATCTGTATATAGGAGTCATTATTTCCTGTAATTGCAGGGGGTATAAAACTTTTTATACCATAATTTAATAGGCTGTAGTTTGCTTTGAAGAATTTCATTAGTTTTTTTGCTCCTTTGGGGATGTAGGGTCCAATAGTTACTTCAAATGAGACTGATTTATGGTCCGACCTTACCAGGGAGGGCATCACACAGCTGGCAGTGCAGTGACCACTTATGTTGATGAGTACTATGTCAAGGACATTACAGCCCCTTGTGTGGGTGCAAACTATCTGTTCCAGAGCATTTGCATTGACAAAGTCTAGGAACCTCTTGGTGAGTATGTTTCAGGTCGTTTATGTTACCCAGTAAATGGAGGGATAATTAAAATCTCCCATGACTAAGGTATTAGGCTATATGGTGAGTGACACCAGTAACTCCAGGTAGGCATTGTGCTTTTCTTGGTTCATGAAGGGGACCTATAGCTAGCAATGATGTGGTAGGATGTTTTGCCTATACTTAATTGGGCATGGAGTAGTTCAAGAGATCCTACTGTCTGACCAATCTCGAGGTGTACTTGGCTTTAATGAAGATGTATACACCTCCAGCTTTGGTTCTTTCATACTCATTCTGGGTCTAAATGTGTGGAAGACATTGTAGCCTTGCACAGCTGGGGTATTCAATGGGGCCTTGAATCATGTTTCAGTGACAGCACAGCCATCAGCATCTTCCAAGGTGAGGAGTACTTCCAGGGAGTGCAGTTTCGTGTTTAGACTCCTAGCATTAAGCAGCAGAACCTTGAGTTTGTCTCGACTGCATTTTGCTATGTCAAAAATGTTGTTGTTTTGACATTGCTTAAAAAAGGCACTATGAGGGAGGTAAGCACCTTAGCCAATATCGGAAAGTCTAGTGGAGACAGGTGCAGACCATCTCTGGCAAAGCAGCATGGTCTGTCGACCATGTCTTCCCAGGCTGACAAATACAGGTTCCCCCTAGAATGACACCACAAGCTATGCAAGTTGTTGACCTCAATCATTTTTTTGTTTATATTGTGGCATCATCTTGGATGAAGGTAGAATGCTGCTTAGGGCTAGGGTCATACCTGCCTGGGACATATACTCTGAGAGTTCATTCATGTCTGTCTTCATATAGTCCACGAAGGTATGTCTCAAGTTATTCACCCCAACATGGACTATGACAGAGTATGAGTGATCTGATAGATCCTGGCACCTAATAGACAGCTGACTGTGACCTTCTCTTGTCCAGCCTGGTGAGGGGAACATCTGTGTGTCTCACTGTGGAATCTCTTATGACCAAGACATTAGGTTTTGAGGTGTTTTGTCTTAGGGGCTTATTTGGTGAGACACTGATATGTGTTGTTATGTGCAGTGGTTTCTATACATGTTGACGTGTGCACAGATAATTTGTGCTTGGGAGGTCTCTGATCTTTTGGTAGGCTTCTAGTGAGTATTTCCACATATGTGGGTTTATGTGTTGTGTCCTGAAAATGTCTGAGAGGTGAAGTGCATGAGCTGGGAACCTGTTTGATGCCTTGTTTTTTTGTTATGTGAGAGGAGTGTTCCCAAATTGATAATGTAATTATGTCTCTCACATACAGTATTTGTTTGTTTAATGACTAATTGGTTGTCAGTATACATGAGGCAATTACTACATTGCCTCAGGATGCCAAAGTCAATCAGGCTGGCCGAAGAAATGGTGGGAAAGAGACCATCCATAATGGCATGTTGATACCATTGTACTGTTGAGGAGTGGGTAAGTTAGATCATTTTATGATGTAGGAATAACAGAGGGAATTATTCTGTAGACGGTTAGGGTGAAGAGCAATGGAGATGCTGCGTAGTGTGCATTTGAGTTGCCTGCAGAGCAACAAGGGACTTGGGATGATTCTACTCACAGATGTCTATGGAAAATTTAAGTTATCAGGTGTTTGCATCTATACAGGACAGTGATAACCCCTGTTGTGTAATGCACAGCTACATGCAAATGTGAGGCTTAAATACAGGAGAAATTCAAAAGTTTTAAGACAAATTACCAATGGGAAAGCCCCAAACTGAGCCTTTCTCCAGCAATCCCAATTCAGATGGAACCTGAGCTACACACTTCTGCCACAAGCATGCAGGGAGTCCCTATTAATGTAAGATGGCTAGTTTAAGAGCATAGTGATACCAAACAGTCTAGATTCAGCAAGTCTAAATCTAGCCTATGTTATATAAAGCAGTAGTACAGAATTCCAAATGGCAGAAAAAAACGCAGACACATTCAGAAAAAATGAAGCAGCAGTTCAAATAAATGCAGTTAACAGAGTGCCATACAGGCTTTAAATATAATTATTTTTTCAGCTGTTTGCAGTGGATGTCTTAGATTTCATTTCAGATGCACTCCATATCTCTGGCTAAAGTCACCAAACTTTGAGCAGCTCCGGTTAACTGAGAGCAAACCCTCACAAACACGAGTCTTAAATACAAGCAGAATTCAACAATTTTAAGACAAACTACCAATAAGAAAGCCCCAAACTGAGCCTTCTCCAGCAGTCCCCAACTCAGATGGAACCTGAGCTACACACTTCTGCCACATGGGTGCAGGGAGGCCCTCTTAATGGAACATGCTTGGTTTAGAGCACAGTGATACCAAACAGTCTTGATTTAGCAAGTCTGAATCTGGCCTGTAAGACAGTAGTACAGAATTTCAAAGTGCAGAAAAAATGCAGACACAATCAGCAAAAATGAAGCAGCAATTCAAATAAATACAGTTAACAAAGTGCAGTACAGACCTTAAATATACTTCTTTTTCAATGGATGCCTTGGATTTTAGTTAATATGCACTCATACCTCTCAACTGTACAGATTTTCGCAGACTGTCCAGATTTTTGCCTCATATTTTTGGCAAATCACGGAGGGTTGAAGTCAGAAAAATAAAGACAGACATTTGAGTTTCAGAATTCATAACCTTCAGAAAATTCATGCTAATGCAAAACATGTTATTCTATCAACTTTCTAAGCTTGTGTAAAGACTGGTAGAGATGGGTGAAGGCTGCCAGCCAAACCAGATATAATTTTAGAGATAATTCTATAATTTGTAAATATGAATGTTGAAATATAAGCTTATCTTCTTAAATGAAAGACTATGCTGTGAAATGTTGAACTTAAAACAAGGTGGCAACATTGCCCTCTGCTATAAAGAAAGCTATGTAAGCATTTCTTGTTGGTCCTTTGAAATTAAAATTTCTTTATGTCTGTTCCTTTGAAGTTAGAATTTGGAGTCAATGAGTCTGGAGTAAGGATCCTGTCTATTGTTTTAACTTAAGGAATAATTACTAGAGATTACATGTGGAATGCCCTTTATTGCTCTGGTTTCTGCCTAAGTGTAAAAGAATGTAAATGCAGTTTCTGTCAATCTGGGAACACCAGGAAAGTGTGAAATGATGTAATGTTTTTCAGAACTGCAATTTCAATTTAAACAGAGAGAACCAGAAGGCATTTTTGTCTCGATCATCCAACTCACAGCACTGCCTCTTGCTCACCTGTAAGTTATCTTAGACTTGTGTTTTATTTTAGGGATAGCTAGAAGCTAGAAAGATTAGACTAAGTGTTTTTCTGTGATGTTAGAAATATACTACTGAATTATTTTAAGTATTACTGTGTGATCTCTGAACTCTTGACTAGCACTGACTGTGTAGAAAGTATTGTCTTGTGGTTTTAATTATTTATTATTAAATATTTTAAAACCTTTTAACTGTGGCTGGTTTGTGTAGAGATAATTTAAGCTCTAAGAGTACAGTGCATGTATTTAAGGATCCTGTACCAAGTCACTCTAATAAGCCTTGACTGTTTAGTCACATCGCCTTGACTGTTTAGTCACATCTACCAATTGGATAATAATATTGCACAGTAATAATTGGACACCCTTTTAAGGGCCTTTGAGTAGCTGATAATTATTAGCTGGGTGGTGGCAGGGTACTACCGTATAGTCTGGGTAAAAGGGGCACAGCTGGAGAACCTGTGCCAGCCTTCCCCAGAAGTGTCTGTGTGTAAACTCTTATCTTAAAGTGTGTGTGTGTTAGCTACTTGGGCAGGGACACAAAGCACTGGTTGAACAGAGAGGGTGCTGGAGATGTTAGCTTGCCCAGCTAGACTGAGATCTGGACCCTATAGCTATGCCAGTGGGGAGTCTTATTGGGGACCTGGGGAGCAAGGGGGTGACCAGCTCCGGACTGACTGTGATCTCTGTGTGCTCTTAAGGGAAATTGCACTTTACTGTGTGTATTTGTTATCCTTTCCTCTCATATGAGACGCCCTCTCTGGTGTTAGTGGTAAGGATTGAGGCTCCTTGATTGCTGGGCCAGGACACGGGCATCACAGCTTGTAAGAGCAATATTTGAAAAATGTCCCTATTTTTGGGCATTTGTCCCCCCATTTGTTATGGCTTTTCCAGATTTCTTGCTGTATGAGGTTGAGAGGTATGAATGCACTCCAGATCTCTGGCTAAAGTCACTAAACTCTGAGCAACTTTGGTTAACTGAGCTAAATTAGTACCAGGCTAACTTTCCTTGTGGGCCATTTCAAGTCCAACCAATTACCTCATGTGAGAATCAAACTGTGCACCTTGTGCCTACAAGGGGAATATCTTAACCACTATGCCAACCTCCCACCTCCCTCAATGTTTTTTTTCTATGTGCATTTTACTTTAGTACCTGCTGACCACTGAGCCTCCCCCTATCACTCTTGAGACCGTTCATTGCCTCATACTTTGTATTCCCAGTATAGAAGCAAGAGGTCTACAGAGGGCAGTTATCTAGGCAGCCATGGAGAGAATGAATGGCTATGTGTAGCTGTGGGGCTTCCTATCCTTCTATTGGACATGTTTCTACCAATATGCTATTGAAGCCTATTATTACTGGCATGGATGACTAAACCCTAAGCCTACAACTCTTGTCCTGGACATGCAAGATGCTGATTATCCAAGCACAAACACTGCTCCCCCACCCTCCCTGGCCTGGCCCTTCTAGTCACTGATAACTTGTCAAACTCATGGCATCTGGATCATAATCAGAACTTTATCCCTCTGTTCAACAAATATGGGCTTTCCCATTGCCAATGTGGCATCAGATACCCTTTATGCATGCCATGTTCTAAGATCCTCATTTGTTTTTGCTTTTGTTTTATAAATTTCTTTAGTTCTGTCCTCTGCATTCTCCCATCTCTCACAGCAGTCTTTATCCATGCAGTATTTTTATAGCCTATTCCATGTGTTTAATTCCCTTTCATATAGAATGTTTTCACATTTCTTTTAAAGGTTATTTTCTCCTGCATTTCAGCATGACCTTTTGTCCTTTTTATGTAAAATGCTGTCTTTGTGTAGTTTGATGTACTGCTGATGTCTCTTTCTGTCATGTTCTTTTTCTGTTTTCAGTTCCAGAGAGCAGGTGTTCATTCTGTAGGGAAAGCCCCATCTCATTTCTGTTTGCTCTCCTTTATGCCATTTTAAAAATAAGGCCTTGAGAACTGAGAACTAGGTAATGCATTCAAAGTAAGTCCTTTGGAGCTGAGCTTAGAGCAGCTAACTTCCACATTAAATAGCACTGCCATATCCTAGCCGTATATAACTTGTTGCACATAACCCCAGAACTATCTTAGGAGACCCCTCTTAAAACCCAATCCTTAATCCTAAACAGCCCCCCTATTCCAGGCATAGACAACATAGATATGCAGCTTCCAAATGTCTCTGTGGCCAGTTTGGTAGATTTGGGCATCCTGAGGTAATGTAGCAATTGTCTCATGCTCTCAGACAACCGGTTAATCATTAAAGAAAATAACACGGTATGCAAGAGATGTAAATACACAACTTCCTTGCAGGCAAAAATGTCGCATACTACTGAGGGTGTCAGGAATACTCAATC
This sequence comes from Protopterus annectens, assembly GCF_019279795.1. Classification (NCBI taxonomy): domain Eukaryota; kingdom Metazoa; phylum Chordata; order Ceratodontiformes; family Protopteridae; genus Protopterus; species Protopterus annectens. Next base: position 49,373,046 of record NC_056740.1, on the reverse strand, counting down.
TACCCAGTCTATATCCTCCATACACTCTGCTTACCACACACACAAATTGTCTTATTCTGAGGTGCTTAAAAGAAACCTTCCCAAATCTCCAAGACTTCCAAAGCCATCTAATGGCAACATTGGTCCTCAGCAATCACTTAACATACACCAAAACCAACACCAAACATGTCACATAGAGCCTACACCCAATGGTCCCCCAGGAGCAAAACCCACAAGGCAATCGTAACGTTGTCATTGAGGACTCCACTGTGCATCACACAGATGCCCGATTCACTATGTTAGACAAGGACATGATAATGGTTACGTTGCCAATCTGGAGCCAGGATCCTTAATATCAAACATGCACTCAAGGTACTGCATCCCAGGTACCAATATGATTCTATCATAGTACATTTGAGTGTAAATGACCTGAGACATACCTCACTGGACTATAGAAAATAAGACATAATGGACATAATGGATCTTCTGGAATATGTGTAATGTGTTCACCTAAAGCAGTTTTTGTAATTATTTTACAGTGATGTGCATATTGCTTTAGATATTCTAACAATATGTCTGAGTAGTAGGCTATGGTTTCTGGTATTGTTTAATAAAAGTAAAATATTGCAGTGATAAAATCTTACAAACTGAAAAAGAAAAAGAAGGCAAATAACTGCTAAAACCTGTATTGTACTTACAGTATATTGATATCAGTACCAACTCTTGATATGTGATATTAAAAATGAATGTGAATATAATTCTTATTTTAATCTGTTATTGTAATACACTATGGATATAAAGCAGTTGAATTTGAAAATACTTTTGTAAATAAAATACAAATCCACAAATTTCTCATCATTTTGGAATTCTGAAATCACCTTCGGTGTAGTCTTTTTCCAGCTTATTCTGTTTATTGTCTAAAGAGGGATCCACTGGATATTATGGGAATTGAGCTGTTGAAACAAAGCCTCATGACTACTCTGCAAGAAACACTGCTTGAATTATGCAACCCTTTTGGCATCTAACCAGAACATTAATGATATATAAACCAAATCAAAATAGCTAACATTTATTTATTTATTTGTAGGGTCTAAGACTCCCCCTGCACCCCATGTGTGGCCATTACACAATACCCCTCAAACTAATATATATCAGCCCCAAGACTACAAAAGCACAGGAGGAGTGAATACAAGTTATGGCATGTCATTATTTGCAAAATATACATTAAATGGTGAATAAAATGAGATGCAGTATGTACTCATCATAGGAGCAGTGTAACATCAAAAAGCTCAAATAGTGGCATTTGTACAAGATAATTTGCTGTGATTGCATTATCAAGTGCACAATGCCCTGTTGCATAGTGTTCCATTTGTGCTGCTCCCCCCAATACCTATACGACATATTGTGTTGCTAGGGGTATTTAGCCAAACTCTGATCTCAGTATGTTAATTTCAGAATTAAGCCAATCATATACTGCAACCTATAACTACAGTTTTCATTTCATAATTTATGTGTATTGTCAACTTTTATTACACTTAAAGTCAAAACCTCTGTATAATGTTCCCTGTGTATTATGTAACAATGCCTCTCTTATTATGTTATGCATAAAAAAACATTTCTTTAGCCTTGTAACAAGGACATGATTAAAAGTGAACCCCATCCCACTAATCTATAACTAAATAAATTAATAAAATAGTCATATAGCGGCAGGGGATGCCAGATATGAGTGGTGCTTTTGATGTTATTGAGGAAGAGTAGGCAATTGTTTTGCAAGATTATATGTGAAGCTTATAAATATGCAGGTACACAAAACATTTGAGTACCACTTGAAGCATTTCACATCAAAACATATACGTTGTTTTACAGTTTTATCTGCAGAGTAGGCGGAGAAATTGCAAACCACTGATGAATGCCTTGTTCTGATTTTGCAGCACTTCAGTGCTTCAACGGTGTTGATATTCCTCAGTAAATATAACACCTTCCATACCAAGACTGTGTCTTGCTTCCCATTTCTTATATCAGCTGCTCACTTTATGCACATTAGATGTCTTCCATGTGCCCTACTGTATTTTATGTATACTGCATGTACTTTTGTTGCTATTCTTCCATTTGGAATCTTTCTCAGTGTAACTTTTTTATAGCATTAATAATATTGTTCTTTATTGATTCAACAAACACTGGCATTAGAGAATACCTTGTCCCCCCCCCAAAAAAAAAATTGCACTGAGCTCAGCAGTATGTACAGATGTAGCTACAAGATGTTACTAATTTGTAGCAAGATGCGTTTGAAAGCACTGCTAGTAAGTTAACTAGTAAAAAACATGTTTTTTATGCTAGACATCCTCTAATGCCAGAGTTTGTTGACGGAAGGAAGAACAATATAGTAAAATCTGAGTATGAGGAAGAGCAATATCGTGAATGCCACAGGAAAGGTCATATTAATCAAGTGCCCAAATATGAGGATACTAACAAGATGGTAACCAAAGTACATGTAGTATGTATAGAATAGAGATGAATTCATGGAAGGCAGCGAATGTTGATACAGTGGACAATGCAAATGGTGCATCTCTTAGAAGAAAAGGGTAGTATTACAAAATCTGGACAATGAAGGTAGTATTTACTTTTGCATGCAAGTGGCTTTTGTCTGATTTCCTTTTCTATATCAAAATTGAACCCACTTGTATTATGTGAGCTGGCAACGCCCTCCATTGGGGGGGGGGGTCATTTTTCTCAACTCCAGTGCAAATATGGAGTTATAATAACTTTGGAGTATTGGGGGTTTTGCCCCTCTGCAAAAAATGGTCTGTTTTTAAAGATTTTTTGAGTTACGCTTTAAGATGGCAAAACAAAAATTACAAAAAGTGATTTGTTTTTGTAATGACTTGACAGAACATTGCTATAATTGAAAATGACTGTAGAATCATATGAGTTACTCTAGTGATGGCAGTGGTGAAAGTGAAAATAGATATATGGGTTGGTCTATGTGTTATTTCATTTGATAAGTAAAAGGAGGCAGTTTTTGGCATATTACTGGAAAAATCACTGCTAAGGATATCTGTTGGTGAAAAAGCAGCCCCTGAAGCTAGCCACTGATGCTTGATATGTATCTGTGTAAATGCAGAGAGCCGTCATTGTTTGACATTGTATGTGTCTATGTGACAGAGAGTGTGTGTGTAGTACACATATTTCTGTTTGTATTCTCTGATGGATTGCCATTCTGTCTAGGATTGTTTCCTGCATTACGTTCATTGCTTTCTAGGATAGGCTCTGATTTCCCTTGGGAGTTAACTAGATAAAACAAATGGTGGAAAATGGATAAATGAAAACAAATCCAGAATTACACACTGCACAGTATATGTTAGCACAGAGTGGACTTACTTTTACTTCTGTAAAAGAGAGGAAATATTTTTTTTTTGAGTCTGACTGAGCATATGGGCTGAAAAATTGTCCATGCAATGTCTGAGCATTAATGCTTATGACAACTTCTGTCTGTATAAAAGACTTGGTTTTATAGTGACATGCAGTGGATCAAGTGCTACACGAACCTCCAGTATGTAATCCTCTCTGCATGGTATGCTGATGACTGAGGAAGATGACCAAAGTCATTTGTAGAGATTATGAATGTCCTCAGGTTAAAAGAGCATAGGCTTTTGCTGACTGTATTAATGCAGACACATGATTAATGATAACACATTTCAAAATCAAATGACAAGATGAAGGCTGTGTCAGAGGGACTGAGGTTTCAGAGCCATTTGGAAATGTGATTGTACCTAAGACTGGTGAATTACTACTGCAGGTTTTTGATAAACATTTCAGTAGTTTTAAATATATTGAATACATTCTAGCAAGATAGGTTTACATAGAGATGGATATACTCTTGCAAATGTAACATCCTGATGACCAAACTGATTATAACACTGGTCAAAAGTGTGGATATGAGAAAGCACATACACCTGTTTGATCAGTCAATTACCACAATAGCCCCCACTCTCACACATTCTTTTCCTGTACACCTTAAAGAACTGTCCAACTATTCTCAGTTCAGACTTTATCTTCAGACCCAAGCCAAGCCAAGTACGCCTGCTTCACAAATGGTCACATCACCTAACTCAATCACTCACTCCACAAATTCTTCTTCTCTCTTGCCTAAACTCATTGACCACTCTACAATCCTAAGGCCTTATTAGTTCTACTGTATAGAATGTAAATACTATTTTGTTTTGGTTTGTCTTATTAGCAATACTGATTATAGTCAATTCCTTTATTGTAAACTATGAATATGCTGTACCTGCAAAGGGTCATTTCTGATCAGTACCCTACGCCAATAAATAAATATAAATAAATAAACCCCTCCCTGCCTTTTAGCTTGATTTGTGATGCTCCACCTTAAAAGTACCTTTTTTAGTAAGCACAGAGAAGCGTGCTATGTTTGTTTCATGGTCATTGATGAAAGATGAACCTAATTAATTTATGAAAGATGTGATGATATGGGCTAGTGCCAGCATAGCCATCTGGAGGTCTGTAAAGAATGATATGTCCTTTGAATATCAAACTGATTTATACAAGGTGCTTGTGTTACAAATGTATTAGAACTGTATGGCATTTTAATATCAAACTGATTTGTACAGATGCTTATGTTGCAAATGTATTAGAACTGTATGGGATTTGAAAATGGGGCCTTCAGCTTGTGGTGTATCTCATTGTAAGTGTTTGAGCTTTATTTTTTACATTGCAGCTAAGGTCTCTACAAACTCAATTGTTCTATTGCTTTGTTACTCTCAGCATGGCTGCTGTTGCAGAACTGGTTTTCTATTTATAAAAGTTATAGACAAAGTGTTACAATGTATCATTTTCTAGTCTGACTTGGTGCTTAGTGTGCTTAGTGCTGCTAGCACCTACAGATACTATAGTATCAAACTGCGTTGCTACTCCTCATCACTTTTGTTTAGTAAATACCTTTTAGTTAAAATAGATGCTAAGCAGTGCGTCTGTGCGTTCTGTGATTCAGTTTGAAGGAAAGCAATAAGTTAAATACAAAACACCATATTATGGCTAAAGTCCGGTTTTGTTGCCAAGTCAGAGCGATCCTTAGTTTTTTAACTGCTGTACCATGAGAAATATTACAGCAATGTAAATATGTAAATGTCTGTGTTGTGATATTTAACTACTCTTGTATACAATTGTTGATAGTTTACTACTGCTATATTTGTGATAGAACTGTCTCTTTAAATTCATGGGCTACCTAAATGATCTGGTATATATCACTAAGTAAGGTGTTATTTTATGTCAAGGGCTTCATATTTGAATGCATAACAGTTGCCTGAGCCTTTTTTTACTAAACACTTTGTACCTGTGTAAATAGTGTAACATGCTGCTACTCCTTAAACCCAATACCCTTCCTGCCTGGGTGATAATTTATTATTTCAGTTACTTTTTACAGCACTTCTCTCTCATTCCCCTTTCAGAGACCTTAACATAATAATTGTTTTTGTCTCCATCTTTTCATTTAGTGACCACTGTCCCTGCGAATGGGTTCTCTCTCAGTACCCCACTTGCTGAATCCTTGGCCATTGGCCACATCTGCAGTGGAGAAACCAGCCACAAGGACTCAAGGGCTTTGGAAAGAAGCTAGGTTACTGTAGGTCTCTAGCTACATTTCCCTCTTAGCCTGCTACTGTAGAAAGTACCTGGTGTAAAGCAGAAATAACTGGCTCTACCCACGGCTAAGGATGGCAGCTGCACCCCCACCCCTATCTGCTGTAAATACATTCCCCAGTTAACTTTCTTGTTTTAGTTATCAGTAAACCAAGATAAAGCTCTAGGCGAAAAAGGGTAACGCAGTAGATACCCTGGAATTGCCCAGTTGTAAAATAGAGGCAAAAAGGTACTTAAATTGCCACTTTTTGTCTGCTTCAAACTAGGTATCTACCCAGAAAGGACACAGATGAAATCAGGTCTATAGACTGTTTTTCCCTACTAGATTTTAATAACGCCTAACAATTTGGCTATTTAGACACTTACCCTGCAATCGTTAGCCTGGGGGGGGGGTTCTAGCCCACTCCATTCGCTATGCTCACTTCTCTCCCATCCCTGCCCCCTATTTCCACCCACCCCCAGTACCTCTACATTTATTTTTAGCCTTAACCCCACCCATAATTGCCAGCAATTAGGCTACACCACTACTCACCCCCTCTCCCTACATCCAACACAATCATGCTACTACCTAATATAATAGCAATCCTAACCTGCGTAGTTCTAGCTCACATTACATCCTACCAAGGCTCCACAGTCACATGCCCCCAACAACTTCCACTGTACTCTCTCAACACCCTCATTCAAACATTTACACTATAACTACACAACCCCTGCCACCAAAACCATCCTCCCAATACACACACTCCATTACCAAACACCTAACACACTCAAAAATAAAATATCCCTAAGATACCATAAGCAATTTACTATGTATATAAAACATATCCTAAACACCCTTATAAACTAGCCCTCGCTGGAGACATCCATCCAAACCCTGGTCCTCCCAAATCCAACTCAACCACAAACCCTAGTCCAAGCAACCCCCCCAAAACTCAACTCTTAGCCAACAAGAAAACAACAGACCTACTTATAATGTCCCTAAACTTCAGAAACATATTCAATAAAATCCAAGAACTACACGCCAGCATAAGCATATATTCCCCAGATATTCTCTTCCTAACTGAAACCTGGCTCAAACCTCACATCAAAAGTGAAGAAATACTTCCACCTGAATACAACAACCTTCGTATAGACAGATTGTCCAAAAAAGGAGGTGGTTTAACATTGATATTTAAACACCACCTCAATATTCAACTCCTGAACTCATCTTCCCCTCACCACAACAATGAAGAAATCCTTTATGCCAATCTCAAACTAAACCCAAACAAAACAATCAATATCATAGGATGCTATTTCCCACCAGAGCAAAGTATCACACCCCTAGAAAATCTCCTGAGCTGGGCTACTCTAACTTTACCCAGGAAACCATCATTCTCTGTGACTTTAACATCAACTGGCTATCCTGTAATAACAGTCTCCCAACCATTCACCTTAATCTCCATGGGTTCACTCAACTCATTCAATCCCCTACCCGAATCAACAAAAACCCTAACAATCATACCTTACTTGACTGGAACCTAGTCAACAAAGCCCCTCACTCTTACCTAGCAGGCTGCTTACCTGACAGTCTTAGTGACCACTCCTCCACTTTCTTAATTCGGCACCACACAAACAGTCTGAAGCCCATTATCCACAGGAAAATACAGAACAAGTCCAACTTCAACCCCAACTCCTTCATCTCCTCCTTGCAAAAAATTAACTGGTCACCACTAAAATACCTCAACCTAGATGTGGCTGTCCACTTCTTCAACAGTACCTTCCTCTCCAGCCTAAACACCCATGCTCCTGTAAGAAATGCCAACGTCAGATCCAGGCTTGCCCCATGGTTACAAAAGACCACCAGAACCCTAATGAAATCCAGAGATAAGGCCTGGGAGCACTGGCAGCTAACAAAAAATAACTCAGATAGGCAATCATTCCTTGAACTGCACAATAAAGCCAAAAAGCATATACAATTAGACAAATCCCTCTACTGTAAATCCACCCTAGACTCTACCAACCACAATCTTAAGCAGTTCTGGTCCACTATTAACAATATCCTCCACCCAGGGAAGGTTGATACCCACCCAGCCATCCATTCCCCCCTCCTCCAGCAGTATTGCTGAATCCTTCAACAAACACTTCAGTGAAACTGTAACATCTCTAAACAAACAACACTTCCCTACAACAGCCCCCCAACTCCTAACCATGAACCCCCTACTCCTCTTTTCTTCTTCACCTCAGTACCTACCTCCAACATAAAAAGACTATTGTCAAAACTTAAACCCACCAAACTCACAGCTGACAACCTCCCCTCTGAATACTTGAAAATTGCATCTGATACACTAGCCTACCCAATTTCAATTCTAATCAACCGTTCCATAACAGAAGGCTATGTTCCCTCGATATGGAAAATATCCCACATCATTCCCCTCCACAAAGGCACCCCCTCCACTGACCTCTCCAACTACCACCCCATTGCTATCCTCTCCCTTCTCTCCAAGATACTTGAAAAATGTAGCAACACCCACGTCTCCAACTACCTCCTAGCTAATAATCTCCTCTCCAAAACCCAACATGGTTTCAGGCCATATCACAGCACTACCTCCACTCTGTTCTCCTTCACCAACACTATACTTCATCACAAAAATAATGGCCTCTTCTCTACTGTCGTATTTCTAGATCTCTCAAAGGCCTCTGACATGGTATCTCATGAGCTACTAGTCTGTACTCTCCCCAACCTCTCCTTCTCACAACCAGCCTGCAACTGGTTCCACAGCTATATACACAGACGCCATCAATCAGTAATCTGGGATGACAACACACCACCTCACCTCCCAGTTACTCTTAGAGTTCACAAAGAATCTATCCTTGGCCCTCTGCTATTCTCACTTTTCACTAACAATCTACATACTGCCACCACACAAGCATCTCTTATACAGTACGCAGATGACTCTACTCTCATCTGCTCTGCCCCTACTCTACCAGAACTACAACAAATCACACAGGAATCATTCTCTTCTGTAGAAAGCTGGCTATCCAATGCTCAGCTCCTACTCAACCCAAGTAAGACAAAACTTCTCCTGTTCCAACCTTCCAAAGCCACCCAAAACACCCCCCACTTCAACATTCTTGCCAAAGTCAATACCATCATCTCTCCATCAGAACACACAAAATTATGTGGTGTGGAAATAGACAACAAGCTTAGATGTGACACCCACATATCTCTCACAATAAAAAAACTACACAAGAAACTTGGTGCATTATATCAAAGCCGCCAATTCCTAACCAAGGTGGCTAGAATCTCCATAGCCAATTCACAGCTAATCTCCACCCTACTCTATGCATCCTCCCATACTTACCAACCTTAGAAAGACAGACCTACACAAGCTGGATGCTTGTTACAAAATTTGCTAAATTTGCCACTGGAACCTCCTACCACAGCCATCATTGTAGCCCCCTTAAAGAACTAAACTGGCTAGAACTCCCACAACTCCTTCACTTTAGTCAACTCACCCTCGCTCATAATCTTATTAACCACCCCCTTAACATCCCTTCCCTTCAAACCCTTCTCCAACCCTATTACCCCACTAGGCCCCTAAGATCAAGCAACAAAAAATCAACTCACTGTTATCAAACCCAAACACTCAGCAGGAGAAGCCATATTTTCATGTACCATACCTAAACTTTGGAACAATCTTCCACCCTCTATAACTACTCTACCTTCCAGCAGCCTTTTCAAGACTGCACTCAAATTCCACTTAAATTTGCACTGTCTTTGTCCTTGTTCTAATCCAGACTAACACCCCCACCCTTACCCACCCCACTTAGATTCGTAACCCAACTATACTACCGCCACTACTAACCACAGTCAGAAATAGCTAGTTGTCTATACGTACTTTAACATCTTGTCTGACAACTTTGTTACTAATATTATAAATGACAAGAAACTATCTTAACTTGCAACATTTTCTGTATATACTGTTGATAATCAATATTTTGTTATTGTATTAAAGCCAACAACCTGTAATGTTGTTTACTATTGCTGCATCTTTGTATCTCTATCATGTACATGATGTGGAGATTTTCTCACCGGGCATCTGCTGAAAAAGGACCTGCGTCCAGTCAGAATTTCCCGGTAAACAAATGTAAATACAATAAATAAATAAATAAAATAAAATAAAAATGTGATTGTAAAGTTGCTAGGGTTAAAAACTATATCAATAGTGGGTCCTGCTGGACAGAGAAGGAATATATATGTGAGACTGTACATATGTATATATGTTAGCAAAGGACACTGAAAGAGAAAGAGTTAAACAGCTAGCTTGCTTTTTACTTTAAGAAAAGTACTGTTAACTGAACCACCGGGTGTATATTAGAACATCAAAGTTTCACAACTTCGTATCTTCTAATACTGACCCATGTTCAGCGAACGCTGAAAATAGCGAAGCTGCGGAACACCGAATTTTTTCCTAGGGAAGGAATTCGGTCGGCCATTCCTGAGGCTTCACTATGTTCAGCACTGTGGTGGAAAGTTACGGGTCAGGATCAGGTAAGTGTGCAATTGTGTGGATGTGAGGGTTAGGGTGCGGGGTAGGTGAGTTAGGGTTAGGGTGGGGGTCAGGTAAGTGTGCGATTGTGTGGATGTGAGGGTTAGGGCGGGGTAGGTGAGTTAGGGTTAGGGCACGGGTGAGGTGAGTGTGTGATAGTGACGGACCTTAGGGTTAGGGTTTGGTTTAACATAAGTGGATAGGTAGTGGTGTGTGTACAGTTTAGTGAAGGGTTAGATGTAGGATTTTAGGTGTATGTGTGTGGATTGCTGTTTGTTTGGTGTGTTTGTGTTGTGTGTATGTGTGTCGGAACAGCAACTTTTTTTCCTGGGAAAAAATTCGCTGTTCTGCATGTTCGATGTTGTCAGCGTTCGCTGAATAGGGGTCAATATTAGAACATTCAATGTTTTAAACAATTGATGTTCTAATATAGACCCGAACCACCTGTTGGGCCATGGAAATGCTTATCTCACAGCTCTGAATAGGAGCAGAGACGGCATGTCTGGAAGAAGCCTTTGCTTATTAGCTCAGTAAAAAGAGGGGAAGCCCCAGGCACTGCCATAAACATTAGCAAAACTTTAGATTCTAAGCTAGTATAGTCCAGTTTTCAGGTTAGTGCTGAATTCAGGGCTGTGTTACAAGTTTCTGTGTTTGCCCATACCTTACTTGGCTAGAAGGAAGTTTCTCTGTTCACTGCGAGAGAGGGAGCTGTGAGCAGCCTATCTGTCCCTGGAGGAGTGGATTCAGCCCAGAAATTAGTAGTTTATTGGCCATTTTGGGCTAATTTCTATCTCTTTCATTTCCCTGCTATAAAACCCGCATTTGCGTGGTTTTGCGTGCCGGGCAGTGCTGGTTAGCTAGGGTATAACTATTCCCAGCTCCACAAAGTCTACTCTTCAATTTTTCCCTTGGAACTAGACAAATTTTCAACTTAAGCACTCAAATGCAAACCATTCACTTGATCAAAATTCATAGCAAGCACTAATAAATCTTAGCACTAGACCCCCCTATACTGTAGAGAAGGACAAGGCTCTCTATTCGACCTTACCAGACAATCAGTAAAACAGTTCACTGTACCCATCCAGGCACGTCCAAAGGTTAGTTTCAGGTGTACTCTCTGGTCCAACTGGTGAATCTGGGCATTTTGAGGCAATGTTACAATTGCCTCATGTACACAGACAACCCTTTCCTCCTTCCACCAAACACTAATACATGCGAGAGATGCAATTATACAGCCTGGAGGCTAAGCTCTCTTAACCCAAGACTGGACCAGGCAGTCAAGAGGAGAAAGGAATTACTTGCATCACTCCACCAGTCTCACATAGACCTATGAAACCAGCACTTGCAAAAAACACACATAAATACACGAAAACATACTTGGAGGCTCTAAATAAAAATCTGCAAAAGCAGCAGAGACCTCCAAAGCAGACATCCAAGCAACCTCCACTCCCCCAACACAAACCATGAAACACATACTTCACAAAACCAATGTGCCATGCAATCACAGCCCTTAAGGCAAAATAACATACCCAACACACTAGTAATAGGTGACTCTATAGTCAGGCACAATGATGTCCCACTCACTAGGCTGAACAAGGAGAAGGCTACTGTTAGCTGCCTGTCGGGTGCCAGGATCTGCCACATAACACAAGCACTCAGATCACTCCAGAACAAGTACAAATATGACTCTGTCATTGTCCATGTTGGTGTGAATGACCTGAGCTGTACCTCCCTGGTCTACACGAAAAGAGAGATGGAGGAGCTCTCTGATCACATAGCCCAGGCTGGTATGACCCTTACCCTGAGTAGCATCCTGCCCTCACCAAGAATGATACCACGGTATAGAGAAAAAATTATCAATTTCAACAATTGGATAAGCTTCTGGTGTCATTCAAAGGGGATCCAGTGTCTGTCAGCCTGGGATGACATGCTCGACAAGCCACACTGCTTCACTAAAGATGGCTTGCACCTGTCACCCTTAGGCTTTCGAATACTAGCCAAGGCTCTTGCCATCCACATAGTGCCTTTTTTAGGCAAGGCTCAAAAGACAAACCTACCACCGTAAATAGTGCAAGTAACAAAAAACTGAGGGTAATGCTACTCAATGCCAGAAGTCTAAACCTCAAAATGGATGCACTCAAGGCACTCCTCAGTATGGAGAAAATCTATATATGTGCAGTAACAGAAACCTGGTTTAAGGCTCCTGAGAGCACCCCAGCACTACCAGGCTACAACTCATACCATACATTTTGGCCACAAAACCCAGACCGAAATACAAAAGACGGGGAGTATCCATATTCATCAAGGATACCTACACCTCCAGGTTAGTGGCACAGCACGATGCTTCAGAGATCATCCACATGCAACTAACAATGGGCAAAACTGCTATTCAAATTATAGCTTGCTACAGATCACCCACCATGTCCCAGGACCACCACTCCGCATTCCTGGAAACACTGGGAAACATAAAGGTCCTACCAAACACCCTGATATTGGGTGATTTCAATTACCCAAACATTAACTGAGAGAACGACTCAAGTACAAACTCCCTTGTCTAACATTTCCTAGAATTTATAAACTCAAATGCCCTAGATCAACTGGTCAACACCCCCACCAGAGGTGACAACATATTGGACCTGATCATCCCCAACATGGGCGACCGGTGTTCTACACCAGACGTCAACCCCTCTTTGGTTAGATCTGACCATAAACTAACCACTCTGGATATCCACATTCTGCCACCACCCCCAGTCAAAGAAACCACCATGAAAAACTTTTCAAAAACAAACTTCATGTTACTTAAGACCAAGGTGGGAAGTTTCAAAGCCCGCATGCTAAAGGATAATACTGTACAAGCTGCAAAATCCTTTACTAATGCACTCTATGGGCACCTACAAGAATGCATGGATTGTGCTATCCCAAACAAAACCAAGACTCACTCCTCCAAGAAAAGGAAACCAGTCTGGTGGACCCCTGCCATAAACAAGCTATACAACAGAAGGAGGAAACTAGTACAGAAAAGAGTAAAATCCCAAGTAGGGAAGACATCCCTGATCAGTATCAGCAAGAAATTACTTTCCCTCATAAAATCATCCAAGGCTAGCTTCGAAAGAAAAATTGCCATGGACTCCAAAGAAAACCACAAGGCATTCTTTAGCTGTGTCAAGAATCTAAGTGGCAATTCTCAGATCTCCTTGGAGTTAGTGCAGAATGGCACAAAATACACTGAACCGACCGATATAGCCAACATCCTGGCAGACAGGTTCAGTGCAAACTTCACCCCCCCTCTCACCCCCAAAAGGGCCCATAACTATACCAGAAGAATGTAGTGTCCCTGAAATCACAGACACTCAGGTTAAAACAGCCCTCTCCAAAGCCAAAAACACAGCATCAATGGGACCGGACGATGTCCCAGGCTGCGTCCTACACAAGCTCAAAGATGAACTAACCCCTCACCTAAACACACTGTTTAAACTCAGCCTCCCCACAGGCTATGTGCCCACAGAGTGGCACACAGCAACGGTTATTCCGCTCCACAAAAGTGGAGCCACAACAGACCCCAGGAACTAACACCCTATAGGCCTGACTAGCTTGGTTTGCAAAGCAATGGAGCACATCATCATGGATCTCATTAACAGAGACATTGGGAACCTTCAAACGCTGGACCCTACCCAGTTCTGCTTTGTTAAGGGCAAATCATGCCTCCTAAATCAGGTGGACTTCTTTCAGACAGTTACCAAGGCTATAGATGAGGGAAAGGTGGTCCACACAGCCTACCTAGACCTTGCAAAGGCCTTCGACAACATTCCACACTTAAGTATTATGGACAAGCTCACCAGCTTGAACATTAACCCCTACGTCACGAGATGGGTTGCCAACTGGCTCATGGACAGAACCCACATGGTAAGAGTTGCGGGAGCTAGGTCTGACTCTAAACCGGTTACAAGTGGCATTCCACAGGGCTCAGTCCAAGGACCTCTCCTGTTTGGCATATTCTTCTCAGAGGTACAGGCAGGAACAGGAGGAGTATGGCTGACCAAGTTTGCAGACGACTACAAATTAGGGGCTATAATTGACTCTACAGCTGACACAGACATCCTCCAAAAGGGTCTCACTGAGACAGATACCTGGTGTCCAAACCATGGCCTCAAGCTAAATGCCAAAAAGTGCATAGTCATCCCCTTTGGATAAAACAAAGTACCCTCAAACTATCACATAGGTGGCAGCCCCTAAATACAGAAGATGTAATAAGGGATCTGGGGACCCAAGTAGATAGTAACCTCTCCTTTGATAATCACATTGCCAAAGTGGTTAGAAAATCCTTCTATGTGGCCCACCTAATCACAAAAGGGTTTGCATCCAGATTGAAAGAGGTCACTGGGCCCCTTTACGCATCACTCATCAGACCCATCATAGACTACAATGCCCCATTTGGGATGTACCTTACAAGACACCTGCAACAGCTGGAAAGACAACAGAAGTACCTCACCAAGAGGATCACTGGCCTCAAGCAGATGCCCTATGCAGCTTGACTGAAGATACTCCAGCTGTACTCGGTTGCATACCGCCTACTCAGAGGTGATCTCTGCCTGACATACAAGGCCATGTCCAACCCAGAATTGATGGACATGCTCCACCTAAAGAAACAATCAAAACGGCACTCCTGTGCGAAAGACAAATGCACGGCTCAAAAACGCAATATAAAGTCCCAGTAAAGAAAGAGCCAGCATACTGTGTACAAAATCACTTTAATAAAACAAAATCATCAGATCGGTTTCGGCCGGAATAATGTCACAGCCTTCCTCAGTGCAATAAGAAAAAAATGAAATTTAGTTAAACAATAAATACATTCTTCTCAAGGCTGATTGGTCCATCTTAGAATTGTTCATTCAAACCAGGAGGGAACAACCGTCCCAGTTTCACAATCCACTTTTTCTCTTTATTATTTAAGATGGAGTGCCATCCAATTTTGTTAGATTTATTGCCCTTTACAATATCAATAATCAAAAATGAAAACCTAGCAGTAGGATGTATCAAATGGTGTTTGTAAAGTGCATTGGAAAGGTTTTATTTTTAATATTGCTAATGTGTTCCGAAATTCTTATTCTGAATGGGCGGGAAGTCTGACCAATGTAGAAAGAACCACAGGTACATGTAGCTTGATATACTAACCAATCAGTACTACAATTGGCAAAAAAATTAATTTCATAGACTGAAGAACTGTTACGACTAGAGAACTGTTTGGATTTTATCACCTTGTCACAGTGGATACAATGTCCACATGGATGACAGCCAACTAATGGATCCCCCATAATGATAGTTTGTATGTATTGGGAAGGTTGATAAATGGACCCATGTTTGTAATGGTTGAAGCAGGAAGCAAGGTTTTTACCTTTCCGGTATGAAAATTGACATCTTTCAGGTATAATTTGAGATAGCTCATCATCGTAATGAAAAATGTTCCATTGTCTCCTGACACTTTCAATTAAATTCACCGTGTTCCTGGCATATGTTGTAACCAGCCTTATAGGTTGCATTGTTGTAACATTATGATCCTTGTACCTCAAGAATTCTTCCCTATTGGTTGAATTAACCAAATTGCTTGCCTGCAACACATAACCCATACCATAACCCCTGGCTTTAAATCTACTAGTAAGATCCTTCCTATAATTCTGAAATGAGGAATCATCTGAACAAATTCGTTTCGTTCTAATAAATTGTGATTTGGGGATGTTACAGGCTATATGTGGAGGATGAAAACTGGATGCATGGAGGATGGTATTATATTGGGGATATTTTCTGAATACTTCAGTGCCCAGCGTGTGATCTAATAATCTGTTGATAGTCACATCCAAAAATGTAATACTATTAAGATCATAATGAATGGTAAATTGCAGTCCCCAAGGGTTCTTATTAAGATAGGATATGAATTCATGTAGCATATTAACCTCTCCTGTCCATACCATCCAGCAATCGTCTAGAAAACGTTTCCAAATATCAATGTATTCTAAGTAAATGTTATTCCCATGATCATAAATAAGCTGTTTTTCAACAAAAGCCATAAACAAATCAGCATAAATGGGGGCAAAGGAAGCCCCCATTGCTGTACCCTTTGTTTGTAAGTAACAGGTGTCTTGATAGAAAAATACATTACTGCTAAGAACATGTCCTGCTAGCTGTACCAAAAAAGAATTGAAGTCAGAGTCATATAGATTGGCCACCTCCAACCAATATGTAAGCGCCTCCAAACCGGATTCATGTGGAATGTTAGTATATAAAGCACACACATCAAGTGTGCACATCAACCAATCCGGTTCTAATTGACTCTCTGAAATGATTTGCAGGAAGTTGGTAGTGTCCTGTAATCGAGACCGAACAAGATGGAGGAGGGGCTTAAGATGTTTGGTCAGGTAAAGAGATAATGGTTCTGTAATGTAACCTTTGCCTGAAACAATTGGTCTACCCGGTGGATGTATGGGATTTTTGTGAATTTTTGGCAAAAAATAAATATATTGGTTGGCCGGGTCCTGAATCATCAATTGATGCATGATATCATTGGTTATAATTGCTTCATCCCTGGCCTGAACCAAAAATTCATCAATTGATTTTTTGAAATGATGAATAGGATTGATAGGCATCTCAAAATAATATCTACCATCAGATAACTGCCTTTTAGCTTCCTGATCATAATCTTTCCAATTTAACACAACCACAGCTCCACCTTTGTCGGCTGAAATAATGACAATATTCTTGTTATTTTGTAGTTCCAGAATAGCTTGTTTTTCCACAAGAGTTGCATTATTTCATTTATACTGTATCTCTGACCTAGAAAAATGCAGATCTTTGAGAACGCTATTCTGGAACTGATGTACCAAAGGATGCATAGGTGGAGTGAAAGATGATTTATGATATACAAACTTATCATCCATACCATCATTATCATTATTGCCAAAAAACAGTCTTAAGTTCAATGTTCTACAAAAAGACAATAAATCCTGAGCAAACATTTCTTCAGACACCATGAATCCCGGAATAAAAGTCAAGCCTTTATTAAGCACAGATAAATGGGCTGGAGATAGTACAAAATCAGATAGGTTTAAAACATTCTTCTTTTGATCTTCCACTAATTCTGTATGGCCATTTTCAACAAACTCTGAATATTGTCTATGCCTTCTGTGTTTACGTCCCCCCCGCTGGTACCTGGGCCTAAAGGGACAGATAATATTGTCCTTTTTGGTGAAGGTGAACTTGGTACTGATTGGAATTCGTTATCTGTACAAGAAGAAATGTCCTCAGTTGAGGATCCAGTATCATGACCAAATTTTCTCAATATAGAACGTGGTCTCTTTCTCTTAGAAGTCTTAGACAATGTAGGTGTAAATCTCACATGCTTGGAATTATTTAAAAAAGGATTACCCTGCTGGTAGTCACCCTGATCCCTCTTAAATTTCTTAATTTTTCTGCTTTTAAGTTGTTGTTCCAGATTATTTAGATCTGTGGCTACTTTGTTAAGGTGTTTGTTAAAATAGGGTTCACCTTCATAGGGTTTCATGTCATTCACCGTTCTGGTCACCACATCAATTTCTTTATCAATAACTCGATCATAGTATTTAGAAAGATTTTCCACAAAGGACATACTGGCTTGCTGCTTTATTTGTGACCACTGATCACTAAGCTCCGAATCCACTGTCCCCACATGAGGTTGTATGCGTACTCTCAGGCCCTGAGGAGTTATACCTTTGGCAATATATGCCTTAAACAATTTGGAATGCCAAATATTGGCTCTGAGAGTATGAAGCTGTTAAGATAAGCCTTCAAAAGCTAGAATACAAGCAGATTCCGAATTGGGTGCATCATCAATAATATTGTTAATTTGAGAGGAAGATCCAAGCCCAAATGCCCGAAGATCTTCCCTATAAGCTGATAACCCTGTTATCAAACTTGAAAGATCCATGTCTAGATCTATGTTTGTTCAAATAGGTATTAGTTAAATAGATCCCAAGATTAATAACTGACAATGATAGCCACAACAACTATGCCAGCAAGAAAAAATATGAAGATAAAAATGTTGTATTTTGTTTAATGATGGTAGGAGGAACAATGACAGCCCAAAATATATATAGAAAAGAGAATGAACATGTCATTCAAAACCAAGCTGTGTCCCAACCTACTGAGGCCACCATTTGCCTCTCTAAAATACAATGAATGACAAGGATGCAAGCAATTCCACACTAACCACTAAAAGTGAAATACTAGATTATGGAACGAAAAGACCCTCATGGATAAAACACAGCAGCCAGACCAGGTTGTTCCAAAATATTATTGTATTGTGACCAGAAAAGTGAAATTATCAAAATACCCTATTATTTACCTGTAGGACCTAAAAGTATATGTATTGGCTCATGTGCCAATGTTACCAACATCATATATAATATGTAAAGATAATATTATAGTGTGTCCCACCTGTCTGAATGAATGTAACCAGAAACAACTAAATGTTAAATATTAATTGCAGAAAAATATGTCAATCAGGCACTTGATTGTTGAACAAAAATAACCTATACTTTTTACTAAAGAGAAAGAGCAGTATGTACTAATCACGCAATGACTCATCCATTGAAAATATATACTGTTCAATACACAAAATTCAGACTTGAAATATTAAACAAAATCTTAATACAGGAATTAAACCTTCAACATAGTATACAAAAGTTATAATAAAGTCTTGACTGTCCGTTGTGAAAATGATGTCCCTATAAGCAAGATACAGATTCCACAAAGGGAAAATTCCTCTCAACGTAAAGTCGCCAAATAATTGAAAGTTCTACAGTACCTTGTGATTCTTGATAACAAAAAAGCCCATCAATTTTAAGGAAAGGCTAACATACTAGATTGGTCCCATGATGTTGCATACATATGTTCCAAATAGATCTCAAAATGTCACATACGCTTGCTTAAAATAAATCCAAATCTACAGTAACGTTAGAAAACACTAGATGGCTGAAGCTTCCAATATTCGGCAAATACAGTTAAACACATCACCCAGATAATAAACCACTTTGAACTTCACTTCATGGAGGGGTCTTCTCGGGTTAATATCCCTATTACACGACCAACTGTGAAAGGTTTTGATAGAATCTTGATTGTCCGTTGTGTAAATACTGTCCCAATGGACAAGATATGGATTCCACAAAATAAAAATTCCACTCTGCATACATTCGCCAAATGATAAAAAGTTATTACAGTACCTTGTGTTTCTTGATGACAATAAGGCCCATCAGTTTGAAAAAAGACAAGCCTGTTGGATTAGTCCCATAATATTGCATGCATATGTTCCAAAACGATCTGAGAAGGTCGCATACGCATGCTTTGAATAATCCCTAAGATCCAATAAATGTTTGGCAACACAAAATACCTGAAGCTTCCAATTTTCGATGGCTACAGTCAAACACATCACCCAGATGATAAACCACTTTAAACTGCACTATGCGAACAAGTTTATCGGGTTAATATCCCTGACAAACAACTGTAATTTCACCAAATGAATTCCCGTTACAAGCTTAGTCATCCGCCATGCCAGAAAACAACGTGTTAGAAACTAACGCCTCAGATATCTCTAAGATCTGCATTTTTCTAGGTCAGAGATACAGTATAAATCAAATAATGTAACTCTTGTGGAAAAACAAGCTATTCTGGAACTACAAAATAACAAGAATATTGTCATTATTTCAGCCGACAAAGGTGGAGCTGTGGTTGTGTTAAATTGGAAAGATTATGATCAGGAAGCTAAAAGGCAGTTATCTGATGGTAGATATTATTTTGAGATGCCTATCAATCCTATTCATCGTTTCAAAAATTCAATTGATGAATTTTTGGTTCAGGCCAGGGATGAAGCAATTATAACCAATGATATCATGCATCAATTGATGATTCAGGACCCGGCCAACCAATATATTTATTTTTTGCCAAAAATTCACAAATATCCCATACATCCACCGGGTAGACCAATTGTTTCAGGCAACGGTTACATTACAGAACCATTATCTCTTTACCTGACCAAACATCTTAAGCCCCTCCTCCATCTTGTTCGGTCTCGATTACAGGACACTATCAACTTCCTGCAAATCATTTCAGCGAGTCAATTAAAACCGGATTGGTTGATGTGCACACTTGATGTGTGCGCTTTATATGCTAACATTCCACATGAATCCGGTTTGGAGGCGCTTACATATTGGTTGGAGGTGGCCAATCTATATGACTCTGACTTCAATTCTTTTTTGGTACAGCTAGCAGGACATGTTCTTAGCAGTAATGTATTTTTCTATCAAGACACCTGTTACTTACAAACAAAGGGTACAGCAATGGGGGCTTCCTTTGCCCCCATTTATGCTGATTTGTTTATGGCTTTTGTTGAAAAACAGCTTATTTATGATCATGGGAATAACATTTACTTAGAATACATTGATATTTGGAGACGCTTTCTAGACGATTGCTGGATGGTATGGACAGGAGAGGTTAATATGCTACATGAATTCATATCCTATCTTAATAAGAACCCTTGGGGACTGCAATTTACCATTCATTATGATCTTAATAGTATTACATTTTTGGATGTGACTATCAACAGATTATTAGATCACACGCTGGGCACTGAAGTATTCAGAAAATATCCCCAATATAATACCATCCTCCATGCGTCCAGTTTTCATCCTCCACATATAGCCTGTAACATCCCCAAATCACAATTTATTAGAACGAAACGAATTTGTTCAGATGATTCCTCATTTCAGAATTATAGGAAGGATCTTACTAGTAGATTTAAAGCCAGGGGTTATGGTATGGGTTATGTGTTGCAGGCAAGCAATTTGGTTAATTCAACCAATAGGGAAGAATTCTTGAGGTACAAGGATCATAATGTTACAACAATGCAACCTATAAGGCTGGTTACAACATATGCCAGGAACACGGTGAATTTAATTGAAAGTGTCAGGAGACATTGGAACATTTTACAATACGATGATGAGCTATCTCAAATTATACCTGAAAGATGTCAATTTTCATACCGGAAAGGAAAAAACCTTGCTTCCTGCTTCAACCATTACAAGCATGGGTCCATTTATCAACCTTCCCAATACATACAAACTACCATTATGGGGGATCCATTAGTTGGCTGTCATCCATGTGGACATTGTATCCACTGTGACAAGGTGATAAAATCCAAACAGTTCTCTAGTCGTAACAGTTCTTCAGTCTATGAAATTAATTTTTTTGCCAATTGTAGTACTGATTGGTTAGTATATCAAGCTACATGTACCTGTGGTTCTTTCTACATTGGTCAGACTTCCCGCCCATTCAGAATAAGAATTTCGGAACACATTAGCAATATTAAAAATAAGAAACCTTCCAATGCACTTTACAAACACCATTTGATACATCCTACTGCTAAATTTTCATTTTTGATTATTGATATTGTAAAGGGCAATAAATCTAACAAAATTGGATGGCACTCCATCTTAAATAATAAAGAGAAAAAGTGGATTGTGAAACTGGGAGGGTTGTTCCCTCCTGGTTTGAATGAACAATTCTAAGATGGACCAATCAGCCTTGAGAAGAATGTATTTATTGTTTAACTAAATTTCATTTTTTTCTTATTGCACTGAGGAAGGCTGTGACATTATTCCGGCCGAAACCGGTCTGATGATTGTGTTTTATTAAAGTGATTTTGTACACAGTATGCTGGCTCTTTCTTTACTGGGACTTAATATTGCGTTTTTGAGCTGTGCATTTGCCTTTCGCACAGGAGTGCCGTTTTGATTGTTACACTTTGTTCCTGTTCCTGCTGGGGGCCTGTGTACTTGGTACTGATTGCACGTTATCTGTGCAATCTCGTTTTTTGTTTTACTAATACATCTTTTTTGTGGCATTTGGTCATCTCTTTAGTGGATGCTTCATCCGGGAGTGCTATGGATTTATTTGGTGCCCTGCTTGTCACTATCAAGAAGCAAGCTTCAGATATCTGAGGCGTTAGTTTCTAACACATTGTTTTCTGGCATGGTGGATGACTAAGCTTGTAACGGGAATTCATTTGGTGAAATTACAGTTGTTTGTCAGGGATATTAACCCGATAAACTTGTTCCCATAGTGCAGTTTAAAGTGGTTTATCATCTGGGTGATGTGTTTGACTGTAGCCATCGAAAATTGGAAGCTTCAGGTATTTTGTGTTGCCAAACATTTATTGGATCTTGGGGATTATTCAAAGCATGCGTATGCGACCTTCTCAGATCGTTTTGGAACATATGCATGCAATATTATGGGACTAATCCAACAGGCTTGTCTTTTTTCAAACTGATGGGCCTTATTGTCATCAAGGAACACAAGGTACTGTAATAACTTTTTATCATTTGGCGACTGTACGTAGAGTGGAATTTTGATTTTGTGGAATCCGTATCTTGTCCATTGGGACAGTATTTACACAACGGACAATCAAGATTCTATCAAAACCTTTCACAGTTGGTCGTGTAATAGGGATATTAACCCGAGAAGACCCCCTCCATGAAGTGAAGTTCAAAGTGGTTTATTATCTGGGTGATGTGTTTAACTGTATTTGCTGAATATTGGAGGCCTCAGCCATTTGGTGTTTTCTAACGTTACTGTAGATTTGGGTTTATTTTAAGCAAGCGTATGTGACATTTTGAGATATGTTTGGAACATATGTATGCAACATCATGGGACCAATCTAGTATGTTAGCCTTTCCTTAAAATTGATGGGCTTTTTTGTTATCAAGAATCACAAGGTACTGTAGAACTTTCAATTATTTGGCGACTTTACGTTGAGAGGAATTTTCCCTTTGTGGAATCTGTATCTTGCTTATAGGGACATCATTTTCACAATGGACAGTCAAGACTTTATTATAACTTTTGTATACTATGTTGAAGGTTTAATTCCTGTATTAAGATTTTGTTTAATATTTCAAGTCTGAATTTTGTGTATTGAACAGTATATATTTTCAATGGATGAGTCATTGCGTGATTAGTACATACTGCTCTTTCTCTTTAGTAAAAAGTATAGGTTATTTTTGTTCAACAATCAAGTGCCTGATTGACATATTTTTCTGCAATTAATATTTAACATTTAGTTGTTTCTGGTTACATTAATTCAGACAGGTGGGACACACTATAATATTATCTTTACATATTATATATGATGTTGGTAACACTGGCACATGAGCCAATACATATACTTTTAGGTCCTACAGGTAAATAATAGGGTATTTTGATCATTTCACTTTTCTGGTCACAATACAATAATATTTTGGAACAACATGGTCTGGCTGCTGTGTTTTATCCATGAGGGTCTTTTTGTTCCGTAATCTAGTGTTTCACTTTTAGTGGTTAGTGTGGAATTGCTTGCATCCTTTTCATTCATTGTATTTTAGAGAGGCAAATGGTGGCCTCAGTAGGTTGGGACACAGCTTGGTTTTGAATGACATGTTCATTCTCTTTTCTATATATATTTTGGACTGTTATTGTTCCTCCTACCATCATTAAACAAAATACAATATTTTTATCTTCATATTTTTTCTTGCTGGCATGGTTGTTGTGGCTATCATTGTCAGTTATTAATCTTGGGATCTATTTAACTAATACCTATTTGAACAAACATAGATCTAGACATGGATCTTTCAAGTTTGATAACAGGGTTATCAGCTGATAGGGAAGATCTTCGGGCATTTGGGCTTGGATCTTCCTCTCAGATTAACAATATTATTGATGATGCACCCAATTCGGAATCTGCTTGTATTCTAGCTTTTGAAGGTTTATCTAAACAGCTTCGTACTCTCAGAGCCAATATTTGGCATTCCAAATTGTTTAAGGCATATATTGCCAAATGTATAACCCCTCGGGGCCTGAGAGTACGCATACAACCTCATGTGGGGACAGTGGATTCGGAGCTTAGTGATCAGTGGTCACAAATACAGCAGCAAGCCAGTATGTCCTTTGTGGAAACTCTTTCTAAATACTATGATCGAGTTATTGATAAAGAAATTGATGTGGTGACCAGAATGATGAATGACATGAAACCCTATGAAGGTGAACCCTATTTTAACAAACACCTTAACAAAGTAGCCACAGATCTAAATAATCTGGAACAACAACTTAAAAGCAGAAAAATTAAAAAATTTAAGAGGGATCAGGGTGACTACCAGCAGGGTAATCCTTTTTTAAATAATTCCAAGCATGTGAGATTTACACCTACATTGTCTAAGACTTCTAAGAGAAAGAGACCACGTTCTATATTGAGAAAATTTGGTCATGATACTGGATCCTCAACTGAGGACATTTCTTCTTGTACAGATAATGAATTCCAATCAGTACCAAGTTCACCTTCACCAAAAAGGACAATATTATCTGTCCCTTTAGGCCCAGGTACCAGCGGGGGGGACGTAAACACAGAAGGCATAGACAATATTCAGAGTTTGTTGAAAATGGCCATACAGAATTAGTGGAAGATCAAAAGAAGAATGTTTTAAACCTATCTGATTTTGTACTATCTCCAGCCCATTTATCTGTGCTTAATAAAGGCTTGACTTTTATTCCGGGATTCATGGTGTCTGAAGAAATGTTTGCTCAGGATTTATTGTCTTTTTGTAGAACATTGAACTTAAGACTGTTTTTTGGCAATAATGATAATGATGGTATGGATGATAAGTTTGTATATCATAAATCATCTTTCACTCCACCTATGCATCCTTTGGTACATCAGTTCCAGAATAGCGTTCTCAAAGATCTGCATTTTTCTAGGTCAGAGATACAGTATAAATGAAATAATGTAACTCTTGTGGAAAAACAAGCTATTCTGGAACTACAAAATAACAAGAATATTGTCATTATTTCAGCCGACAAAGGTGGAGCTGTGGTTGTGTTAAATTGGAAAGATTATGATCAGGAAGCTAAAAGGCAGTTATCTGATGGTAGATATTATTTTGAGATACTATCAATCCTATTCATCGTTTCAAAAAATCAATTGATGAATTTTTGGTTCAGGCCAGGGATGAAGCAATTATAACCAATGATATCATGCATCAATTGATGATTCAGGACCCGGCCAACCAATATATTTATTTTTTGCCAAAAATTCACAAAAATACCATACATCCACCGGGTAGACCAATTGTTTCAGGCAAAGGTTACATTACAGAACCATTATCTCTTTACCTGACCAGACATCTTAAGCCCCTCCTCCATCTTGTTCGGTCTCGATTACAGGACACTACCAACTTCCTGCAAATCATTTCAGAGAGTCAATTAGAACCGGATTGGTTGATGTGCACACTTGATGTGTGCGCTTTATATACTAACATTCCACATGAATCCGGTTTGGAGGCGCTTACATATTGGTTGGAGGTGGTCAATCTATATGACTCTGACTTCAATTCTTTTTTGGTACAGCTAGCAGGACATGTTCTTAGCAGTAATGTATTTTTCTATCAAGACACCTGTTACTTACAAACAAAGGGTACAGCAATGGGGGCTTCCTTTGCCCCCATTTATGCTGATTTGTTTATGGCTTTTGTTGAAAAACAGCTTATTTATGATCATGGGAATAACATTTACTTAGAATACATTGATATTTGGAAACGCTTTCTAGGCGATTGCTGGATGGTATGGACAGGAGAGGTTAATATGCTACATGAATTCATATCCTATCTTAATAAGAACCCTTGG
>NC_056740.1:49257157-49342157 GCF_019279795.1 Protopterus annectens | reverse complement strand
ATCTGCATAATTCTATGTTTAGAGTTCTGACTATAGTTTTCTGAATTGAAAATTCGGGTTCCTGTCAGAAGAACGAAGACGCATTATGTTGAATGTGTCTTCCTCAAACTGTAAATGTCGAAAATGCAAAATGATGAAGCCGCTTGTGAGCAAATTCTTTCCCTGGGAAAGAAGTCACTTGGCTGCTTTCATCACTTTGTCATTTTCGGCACTGTAGTGTGATCTCGGAGTTGGTATATTTAAGTAGTGGGGTGTGGGGGCACAGTCCCCCCACTTAAAATAGTGTTTAGTGTTTTTTTTTTGGGGGGGGGAAATTCTCTGTTCTGGCTGCCTGCTCTTTTTTGTTTTCATTCTTTTTTGGTCGATATAACAGCATTCAAACTTTTTATCATTCGCAGTTATAACATAGACCCGAAAATTCTGACCCTAGAATTTTAACTGAGGAATTGGGTCATTAGAACTCTATCTGTAGAGCTGTATTTGTATAATTTTGTAGCCAGATTTCTGTGTTTGCAATTCTATTTGGATGATTCTGTGCATATAATCCTATTTGTAAAATTCTGTTTTGAACACATTAATATGTAAAGTTCTGTGCTTATAGTTCATTCTGCAGAATTTTTAGAAGAATTTGAGTGTGGAATCTGGCATTTAAAAATTCTTTTGTATAATCCTTCGGAATCCTTTCTGTAGAATTATATGTTTATAATTTTATCTCTAGCATTTCATATTTAGTAGTCTATTTTGAATTCTGCCTATAAAATTATATTGCTAGAATTAGTTTTGTAGAGTTTTATCTTTAAAACTGCATCTATATAATTTTTTTAAGAATTTGATGTTTGGAATTCTGTCCAGAATTCTATGCATAGAAATCTGTAGAATTTGTATTTTTAGTATGCCTGTGTTGTGTGTTCTAGCTTCAGAATTTTGTGTTTATAATATTCTCCATATAATTTTGTTTGCATAACTCAATGTTTAAAATGGTATTTGTAGAATTCCTTTATATATTTCTTATAAAGAATTCTACCTGCAGAATTTTGTGCTTAGAATTTAGCCTGCCAATTCTGTAAAATTATGCATTTAGAATTATATGTGCATAATCATATCTGCATAATTCTGTATTTAGAATTATGTGTTTAGAATTCTATCTGCAGATTTGTGTGAAGAATTCCATCTGTATAATTGTGTTTAAATTATATCTCTTGTAGTCTGTGTTTAGAATTCTTTGTAGAGAATTACATCAGTAAAGTTACTTTTGTATTATTATTTATGAAGAATTCTGGGAGCGGTATTCTTAGTATAGGATTCCATCTGTACATTCTATCTTTAGAATTTTATCATTAAAATTGTGTTGTATAATTATTCTGAGTTTGAATTTAGTCTTTCAAATTATACCTGTGAAATTCAATTGTTTATTTTTGTATTCTAAGATTTGTTTAGCTGGAAAGTCTGACTGGGACAGAACCCATTTTCAGCAGATGCTTGGAGAGAAATGCATCACATGCATGTTCTTGGAATGTGGGGGGAAACCCATGCGAATGCAGGGAGGACATGCAGACTCCACACAGAAGGCACCCCAGCCAAGAATTGAACCAGGACCTGTTGCTATGAGGGGACAATGTTAATCACTGCACCACTGCGCTTAGACTTATATGTACAAAAGTCTGCTTAGAATTTTGTCTTAGCAACTTTTTGTATAATTCTATGCTTAG
The DNA here is from genome assembly GCF_019279795.1 of Protopterus annectens. Lineage (NCBI taxonomy): Eukaryota > Metazoa > Chordata > Ceratodontiformes > Protopteridae > Protopterus > Protopterus annectens. Next base: position 49,340,448 of record NC_056740.1, on the reverse strand, counting down.
AATTTTTTATGCAGATTTCCTGCTTATAATTCTGTACTTTTTTATTTTAAAATTTTGTCATAATTATATATAAACAATTTTGTGTTTAAACTTATGTTTATAACTCAGTATTTAGAACCTAGTGTTTAGAATTCTGTGTTTGAATCTGTAGAATACTTTTACACTTCTTTCTATAGTATTTTGTGTTTAGAACTCTGAATCTAGCATTTATGTTCAAAACTCTGGAATTGTATCATAGAACTCATACTTTAGAATTTTGCATGTAGAGTTGCATCTGTAGAATTCTTTGTTTGGAATTAATTTTCTAGAATTCTTACCTATAGAATTCTGTGTTTGGAATTTTATCTGCACATTTTTTGTAATGTTTACTGTTCAGAATTCTATCTTTAGAACTCCATTTGTAGAATTCTTCTGGTAGAATGCCATTTATTTCTAGACTTCTCATCTTCATAAAACATCCCATTCATATTCAAGCACAACTTGGATCTATGGATGTGAAATATACAATCTACCCCAGGAGTGCCTCTTGTACTACTAATGGACAAGAGGCAGTTCCTAAATGCTTTAACTCATGTATTGAATTCTGTTTACAGCATACTGTATGCAGTTGTGCTTAGACTTCCTTCTTTAGAAGTCCATTGAATTAAATGCACAACAGTATATTTAAAAGTATGTTTCTAATTCTATCTCTAGCATTCTGTGCTTAGTATGTCTTTTCTCTGTAAAATTCTATGCTTACAGTTTTGTCTGAATAATTATGTGTGCAGACTTTGATATTTGTAGAATTCCATGCTTAGTATTTTCTCTGTAGAGCCATGTATTTTGAATCATGTTTATATAATTCTGTCTATAGAATTCCGTGTTTAGAATTTTTCTAGTAGAATTTAGTGTTTATAAATTTTTATCCAAGAAATAAAATACATGTCCACTGCATAAATTCCATGGATGGCTTATCAAAAGCAGATCTAATTATAGTACTATAAAGCTATGTCCCCCCCCCCCAAAAAAAAAGATTAAGTCAATTGATGTCCCTTCTGGAACATCATTTTGGTTTCTATGTTTGCCTCTAATCCTTTTCTTCTGAGATAATGCCATTGCACTATCCATATGGTATTTATGTCTGTTTTAATTTTAAATTTTGGTGGACTTTTTTAGGATTCCAGTCTATGTTAATTGGAACTGCCTCGATAACTCTTATGTCACCCATGTACTCATGTCTCCCATATATGTTATGTGCATTATACTTTTCAATTTTCTAGTACTTGCTATTGGAGGAATTCTCCACACTAATACAAACACCCTGACAAACAAAACTGAATCCATATTTCATTAAAATTTGTATGTCTTGCATAAAAATGAGGCATACAGTGCCCTGACACCTACTGGAGTTTCAGCTTTCAAGGATACTCTACCCTTAATACAATGTTACAAAACAGATTTCTGTATCCGGAAGTCTTACTTGCCACTTCCTCAGTGTTGTACCTAATTACAATATCTGATGCTATCCTTTTCATTCATTCCTCAACTGATGGGTTTGGATCCAAGATTCAGATCTGACTTGGCTGCCTCTACCAGATCCTCAGATCTAAAACACATGAGCTCCTCCCTTTACTCACAATGCCCTTCCAAACTAACATACCACAGATCTCTTTGGTACTTCTCATTCTCTTAAAATACTGTTAAACAAAACCTTCCATATCTTTATCAGTTTTTTTCCCTCCTATCTTCCAAACTTCCACTGGAATGCCATTTATTCCTTGTGACTTTCCTGTAGATTGGTTAAGCATCACCATTTTTATCTCATCTCCTCCTATCCTGTTAGTAATTGACCCTCATCTACCCCTAACCTTGGCATATTTAATTTTTCCTTAAGCATTTCCATTTGTACCTTTTCTTGATTTTCATATTTCTCTGCTTTATACAGACTTTCATAGAATTTCCAAAATATTTCTAATACTTCTAGAGGATCTCTTGTTATTTTCCTTATTATAGGCTCCCTAAGCTTAGCAACAGCCATTTTTACTTTCTGTTGCCTGAGCCGTCATAATAAAAGGTTTTGTGCTCTAGAGTTATTATCAAAAAAAGTTGCTTAACAGCAATCTTTCTAAACTCATGCATATTATTTAGGTAATCCCTTATTTTCTGTTCAGCATTCTGCAGTTGCTCCTCTTCTTTTTCTGTGGGATTCCCCCTATTTTGCAATGCTTTAAATTTGTCAGTCCCTCTAAATAATTCTTGTTACTTATTAACCATATCTCCCTTTCTTTTATTTCTACCCTATTTTTAAACACCACTTTAATTTTTACCCCACTCCCTAGCTATATTTTCAGAAGAAATTTCTATTTTCTCTAATAGCTCGTAAATAATTTCCACTACCCATTCCTTAAATTCCTATCTCTTTAACAGATAGGTGGGAAAGTGCCAGCTTCTCATTTTTATTTCATTACCCAGTGTTTTTATTTTAGTTATTATTGGCACATGATCTGAAATCATTATTGGGTGCATGTCAAGGCCTTCAATTAAATGCACATGTTCCTGTGAAATGTAGATTATGTCTAGCCTAACCCAGTTTTTGTATCTTGGGGAATAATATGTTAATTCACTCTGAACTCCTACTACTGAATTCATAACCTGCATGCCAAATATTTTCATAAATGTCTTTCAAAATATACCCTCCTTTGCTATATTTCTCTTTCTGGGCTCTCCAGACACACCATCACTGTTGCAAATCAAATTCCAGTCCCTGCTATAAGTAATATTCCTTGCTGAAAGCTGATTATTCCTCCCAGAATTTTCTTACGCTCCATTATTCAGGTGGAATATAAATACATGCCGGTATAATCCTCCTCCTACTTTGCCAGTAGCTCCTTATTACTACAAATCTATCATTATCTTTTGTATCTTCTTCTATCACTATTGGAGCTTCTCTAGCAATTACTATAAGTACTCCTCTTTTCCTTTGCCCCAGGAATTCCACTGAATAACCATCCTGAAAAACTTTATTTATCAAATTCACATTTTCAGCTCTTTCCAAGTGTGTCTCCTGTAGCATAGTTATTTGCACAATACATTCTTAATATAGTTCACTACTCTTTTTTTTGTATCTATCTGTGAGACCATAAAAAGTTATTTCCACCTTTTATGTATAACAGCTTATTTGTTAAATGTCTAGCTCCAGATTTTGTGTTACATGCATGCACTATGTCACAACTATTTTGCTTTATTGAAAGCCCTCAAACAAAAAAGAAACAAACACACCCTAAAACCTATTAACGTAATAATAACACACAAAACTGTGTACATCTTTAGGTATTGAAGTTTTTACCCTGCTAATAGGAACAAATATTCCAAACTGACAACCATACTCACAAACTTGAGTTAACCTAAAAGAAGGGTTATCCATTCTATGACACATGGTGCAGCCTGTTCTTATACTAAGTGATGTTTGGTTTTTATCATATCTTTATAGCTCTTTCAGCAGAAAAAGCACTTGAATGCTTTCGGAGAACATTATATCCTAGTCATTTCTTTTTATCAGATTGTCTCATAGAGACATGAGAACCAGATACAAAATTGCCAAGCATACATTTATTTACTAAAAAAGCCTTATAATATTCAATGTTCTTTTTAATGTACTTTCTTTCTCTTAAAACTTGTTACTGCATCAAACCAAGGTCCTTAATCCAGTCATTCCTATATGCAAGAATGAGAAAAAGCACACTATTTAGTATTCCCATTACACTTAAAAATAACTAAGAAAACTTTACTTTATAACATGCAAAGAAACTCATGTACTATTAAAATAGTACAATTAAGAAAAAAAATAGTTTTACTTACATTTAACGTTCTCCCTCCTTTTCTCTTCTCCTAACTATGTTTCTGAACATTAATGACATGAAGTAGGGCATATGCTTTAGAGTCCTCAAGTTTAACAAGGTTCAAAAAAGTCCAGTATTTCCAGATTTGCTTATTCTATCATGTTTCACAAATACAATTATTGTTTTCTAATTCCACATATGCCAGTTTCCAAGTTACTGGTTTTATTCATGTTCATCTCCATCTCTGAAATCCTGTCTCTGCTTCATTTCCAATGTACTCTCGATTCTTCTAGTTGACTATAGTTTTTTTTTTCCTTCTCTCAAACATTTTCCATCGAAACATTGGACATTTCACTGGCACAGTCTTTCTGTGTTCTTTATTACCAGACCAAGAAGAAGCAGAATCTCATTCTGTTTCACAATTCACTTTTTGTTGGACAAACATTTGTATTTCCTCCTTAGCATGTACTTCAGCAAAAATGATTCTGCCCCTCCAGGGAAAATATTTTGAAGGTAGCTGGGTACAGGAGTTTAAAATCTCATATCGACTTCTTGACATTCCCCAAATAATGGAATAAATTTACTCCTTTTCTGCCAAATGTACAATAAGTAGTCATCCTCCACAAACACTCTGCAGTCTCCAGTTTTTAGTACTTTTGCCACAGTTTTGTCATAATCAACTCCTTCTGCTGGTAAGATTGCATCTTTACTATTAAAGGTCTAGGGTGCAGGTTTGGAGCATACACATAATGTGCCCTTTCAGTTATCATTTCCTGCCCAGTCAAGTTGCTTATCTGTCCTTTTATAAAATTAATACAATTTGCTCCTTCCAGCTTTTCTGGTACAGCAGAAAATCTTAGGTTTTTCCTACATGCTGTGTCTTCTAATTCTATTCTTTTTTGAAACATCTCTTCTTGTGCAGTCTCATATTCAGCCAGTCTTTTCTTCATTTAGACCTTTGAGTTTTGCAGTTTTATCACCTCATCTGAATATCTGTTTAAAGCTTCCTCCATTTTTTCCAGACTTTTGTTGTTTGAGTTGATACACTCCATCAGTGTTTCATTCATTGTAATCAGGTCTGTGTGCAGTTGCCTGATACTTTCCTCTAGGTTACTGGAAGTCATGTTTGAAGCTTGCATTGCTTTTTGATGAACATCTGCAGTATGTTTCCCAGTCAGTGTTTTTTTCCTAACATTTTTTCCTTCAGATCCTCTGTATTTCTTTTTTTCTGGCATCCAGGCAGTTGACTTACTAGCCAGTTACTGAAATTTACCCAGACGTTTAGGTTCACTCGCTTTCTGTGCTAAGTTACTGGTTTCACACTAGGAGAGCTGAAATTAAGCTGTTACTCAATGTGCAGTTTCACACTGGGAGAGCTAGAATTAAGCTGTTACTCAGTGTGCAGTCATCCTGGAAGCCAGAGAGAAACTACATATTATTCCCCAGGGTACAATTACTGGGCTAAACTAGACAGAAATTGAATTTCACAGGAACATTTAACTGAAAGCTTCAACACAAACATCCAATAGTTATTTCCGAGCATGCGCCAGTAATAACTAATATAAAAATGCAGAGTAATGAAATAAAAATGAGACACTAGCACTTCCCCATCTACTGTTAAAAAGAAAGGAATTTAAGGAATAGGTAGATCTGATAAAGGTTAAAGTATCGTGGAATAAGGGAAATCTCATAGACCAAGAAGGGGAGCAGTTGCAGAGTGCTACGAGCCAATAAGGGAGTATCTGGATAATATGCATGAGTTTAAAAAGATTGCTGTTAGGCAACTGTTTTTTAATAATAACTCCAGAGCACAAAAACTTTTAGCATAATGACTTAGGCAACATAAAGTGGAAAGAGTTGTTGCCAAACTTAGGGACCCTATAATAGTAAAATAACCAGATATCTTTCAGAGATATTAGAGATGTTCTGGACATTTTATGAACATTTGTATAAAGCAGAGAAATGTGGAAATATCGACAGAGCACAAATGGAAATATTTGTGAAAGACTAAGGTATGCCAAAGTTAGAGTTAGATGAGGCTCAACAATTAACTGTTAAGACAGGAAGAGATGAGATGAAAATGGTGATGTACAATTAACCTGCATGAAGACTTCCAGGAATAGATAGCATTCCTGTGGAAGTTTGGATTCTAGGAGGGAAGAAGGTGGTAAAGATCTGAAAGGTTTATTATTTTAAAAGGAGTGGAAGAAACAGGGTCCTGTAAGAAAGCTGTGATGGTTGTAATAGCTATAAAGACCCATCAGTCCCAGATTCATATATGGCCATTTCAGTTTTAAATCATGATTATAAAGTGTTTATGTCTATCATTGCTAAAATAATTTCAGTGGTGCTGCCAAAATGGATAGATATGGATCAGTGTGGTTTTGTGGAGGGGAGGGAAACATTTGACAACGTTTATTGAACAATGATGATCCAGAGGGAGACAGAGTATACAGAAATACCAGTGTTTTTGGTGGGTCTGGATGCAGAGAAAGCATTTGACAGAGTTAGTGAGATTTTATGAGTATGGCAATGGAAACATTTACATTAACTAGTTGGATTTATGAAGGCTCAGACACAACAGTTAAAGTGGGAGGGTTCCTTTCTGACAAATTGTGTCTGAACAGAGGAACCAAGCAGGGGTGTTCTCTTTCCCTTTTGTTATTTCTTTTATATTTAGAGCCATTAGCAAAGAAAATAAGGGACTCAAAAATTCAAGGATATAATTGATATGGTAATCAAGAAAAACTGACTTTATTTGCAGATGATATTGTTTTGTATGTGATAAAACCAGAAAAGGACATCTCAGTGTCGTGGAACATCTTGAGACAGTGTCAAGTCTTTTTAGGATATAAAATTAATGAAGATAAAATAAGCTGTAAGCTATGTATTTAGAACACATCTAGAGCCTGTTTACTGCATTTCCTGTGTTGCACTTAATTTAAAATTGTTTATTTCTCTTAAAACTGCATTTTACCTGACTTTGACCTAGCACTCAAGTGTGGGGTCATTTATTGCACTGTTGTGATTATTTTGCTACTTGTGTATCTCTGCTACCTTTAAACTAAAACATAAAAGAAAAAAAAATCTTGCTTTTTTCCCACTTTCTGAAATTTAAGAAAGTTCAGTTACAGATCTGCTGTTCTGAACTGTTTGTAAATTTCTTGGAGGCCAGTGCTTGCTTGGACTAAAGGGAAGTCTCTGTGTTCACCAGTGGCAGTGGTTAACACTGAACAGCCTGCTTGTCCCTGTAGGAGTGGTTACTGCCTAGAAGCTGTAGTTTTATTGGCCATTTTGGGTCAATTCTAAACTCCTTGATCTCTATCTCTTAAAACCCTGCTGCCTCGTGGTTTTGGCATCTTTCCAGGCTTGCTAGTTGTTGCTGAAGCACCTACCAAGGGGAGAAAATGCTGAGAGGAGAAAGGAGACACTTTTGAGATCTTAAGTATTTTCTTCTGCTTTTTTGTTAAGAATTACTGCTTTGCCGCCTACTTTTCGACATTTTCCAGCTTGCTAAAGTTTATATCTGTATTAGAAACAGTATTTAGAACACATCTAGAGCCTATTTACTGCATTTCATGTGTTGCACTTAATTTAAAATTGTTTTTTTCTCTTAAAACTGCATTTTACCTGACTTTGGCCTAGCACTCAAGTGTGGGGTCATTTATTGCACTGTTGTGATTATTTTGCTACTTGTGTATCTCTGCTACATTTAAACTAAAACAAAAAAAAATCTTGCTTTTTTCCCACTTTCTGAAATTTAAGAAAGTTCAGTTACATATCTGCTGTTCTGTCCTGTTTGTAAGTTTCTTGGAGGCCTGTGCTTGCTTGGACTAAAGGGAAGTCTCTGTGTTCACCAGTGGCAGTGGTTAACACTGAACAGCCTGCCTGTCCCTGTAGGAGTGGTTACTGCCTAGAAGCTGTAGTTTTATTGGCCATTTTGGGTCAATTCTAAACTCCTTGATCTCTATCTATTAAAACCCTGCTGCCTCGTGATTTTGGCATCTTTCCAGGCTTGTTAGTTGTTGCTGAAGCACCTACTAAGGGGAGAAAATGCTGAGAGGAGAAAGGAGCCGCTTTTGAGATTTTAAGCATTTTCTTCTGCTATTTTGTTAAGGATTACTGCTTTGCCGCCTACTTTTCGGCATTTTCCAGCTTGCTAAAGTTTATATCTGTATTAGAAACAGTATTTAGAACACATCTACAACCTGTTTACTGCATTTCTTGTGTTGCACTTAATTTAAAATCGTTTTGTTCTCTTAAAACTGCATTTTACCTGACTTTGGCCTAGCACTCAAGTGTGGGGTCATTTATTGCACTGTTGTGATTATTTTGCTACTTGTGTATCTCTGCTACATTTAAACTAAAACAAAAAAGAAAAAAAACAAAAAATATAGCTTTTTTCCCACTTTCTGAAATTTAAGAAAGTTCAAGTTACATATCTGCTGTTCTGAACTGTTTGTAAGTTTCTTCGAGGCCAGTGCTTGCTTGGACTAAAGGGAAGTCTCTGAGTTTACCAGTGGCAGTGGTTAACAATGAACAGCCTGCCTGTCCCTGTAGGAGTGGTTACTGCCTAGAAACTGTAGTTTTATTGGCCATTTTGGGTCAATTCTAAACTCCTTGATCTCTGTCTCTTAAAACCCTGCTGCCTCATGGTTTTGGCATCTTTCCAGGCTTGTTAGTTGTTGCTGAAGCACCTACCAAGAGGAGAAAATGCTGAGAGGAGACAGGAGCCACTACTGAGATTTAAGTATTTTCTTCTGCTTTTTTGTTAAGAATTACTGCTTTGCCGCCTACTTTTCAGTGTTTCCCAGCTTGCTAAAGTTTATATCTGTATTAGAAACAGTATTTAGAACACATCTAGAGCCTGTTTACTGCATTTCCTGTGTTGCACTTAATTTAAAATTGTTTTTTTCTCTTAAAACTGCATTTTACCTGACTTTGGCCTAGCACTCAAGTGTGGGGTCATTTATTGCACTGTTGTGATTATTTTGCTACTTGTGTATCTCTGCTACCTTTAAACTAAAACAAAAAAGAAAAAAAAAATCTTGCTTTTTCCACACTTTCTGAAATTTAAGAAAGTTCAGTTACAGATCTGCTGTTCTGAACATTTGTAAATTTCTTGGAGGCCAGTGCATGCTTGGACTAAAGGGAAGTCTCTGTGTTCACCAGTGGCAGTGGGTAACACTGAACAGCCTGCCTGTCCCTGTAGGAGTGGTTACTGCCTAGAAGCTGTAGTTTTATTGGCCATTTTGGGTCAATTCTAAACTCCTTGATCTCTGTCTTTTAAAACCCTGCTGCCTCGTTGTTTTGGCATCTTTCCAGGCTTGTTAGTTGTTGCTGAAACACCTACCAAGGGGAGAAAACACTGAGAGGAGAAAGGAGCCACTTTTGAGATTTTAATTATTTTCTTCTGCTTTTTTGTTAAGAATTACTGGTTTGCCGCCTACTTTTCAGTGTTTTCCAGCTTGCCAAATTTTATATCTGTATTAGAAACAGTATTTAGAACACATCTAGAGCCTTTTTATGGCATTTTCTGTGTTGCACTTAATTTAAAATAATTTTTTTCTCTTAAAACTGCATTTTACCTGACTTTGGCCTAGCACTCAAGTGTGGGGTCATTTGTTGCACTGTTGTGATTATTTTGCTACTTGTGTATCTCTGCTACCTTTAAACTAAAACAAAAAAGAAAAAAAAAAGAAAAAAAAAATCTTGCTTTTTTCCCACTTTCTGAAATTTAAGAAAGTTCAGTTACAGATCTGCTGTTCTGAACTGTTTGTAAGTTTCTTGGAGGCCAGTGCTTGCTTGGATTAAAGGGAAGTCTCTGTGTTCACCAGTGGCAGTGGTTAACACTGAACAGCCTGCCTGTCCCTGTAGGAGTGGTTACTGCCTAGAAGCTGTAGTTTTATTGGCCATTTTGGGTCAATTCTAAACTCCTTGATCTCTATCTCTTAAAACCATGCAACCCTCTTTTAGCGCGGTCTTACACACAGAGCAGCGTCGGGCAGCGCCACTTAAACAAGCTTAAACTATTCCCGGCTCCACAAAGTCTACTCTTCTCTTTTTCCCTTAGGACTGCTCCAAATCTCAAATTAAGCACTCTATTCTCATTCTAAAGCCCTGCACTTGCTCGTATAAGTAATCTCATAGGTAAACACAAACTAAAGCACTACATCCTCTTATATTCCTTCAAAGCACTTGCTCCCTATTGGTTCTTTCTGATCAGTCAATAAGTAGTTTCCTATATTATTCAGGCATGTCCAAAGGTCAGTTTTGAGTTTACTCTCCAGTCCAGCTGGTGAATCTGGAAATCTTGAGGCAATGTTACAACTGCCTTATGTATACAGACCACCCTCTCCTCCTCCCAACAAGCTCAAATTTATGTGAGAGATGCAACTATATAGCCAAACTGGAGGCTAAGCTCTCTCAACCCAGTACTGGCACAGCCTGTCAGGAGGAGAAGGTAACCACACACACCACAAATCCAGTCTCACATAGACCTATCGCATCAGCAAACCAAACACATAAACATACAATAACACCTACCACAAAACAATATCCACGTAGCACATAGCTCACAAAGTCAGTTTGCCACACAGTCACAGCCCTTAAGGCTAAACAACACACCTAATACACTTGTAATAGGTGACTCTATTGTCAGACACACTGATGTCCCACTCACCAGGCTGAACAAGGAGAAGGTCACTGCAAGCTGCCTGTCGGGTGCCAAGATCCGCCACATAATACAAGCACTCGGGTCACTCCAAAGCAAGTACAAGTATGACTCCATCATTGTCCATGCTGGTGTGAATGACCTGAGACATACCTCCCTGGACTACATGAAAAAAGACGTACAGGAGCTCTTTGATCATGTAGCCCAGACCGGTATGACCCTGACCTTGAGTAGCATCTTACCCTCACCAAGAATGATGCCACAGTATAAAGACAAATGATCAATTTTAACAACTGGCTAAAGTATTGGTGTCATTCAAAGGGGATCCAGTGTCTGTCAGCCTGGGATGACATGCTCGACAAGCCACGTTGCTTCGCTAGAGATGGCTTGCACCTGTCACCCCTGGGTTTTCGAATTCTGGCTAAGGCTCTTGCCTCCCCCATAGTACCTTTTTTTAGGCAAGGCTCAAAAGACAAACCCACCCCCATAGACAACACAAAGAATAAAACACTAAGGGTAATGCTGCTCAACGCCAGAAGTCTAAACCTCAAGATGCACACACTCGAGATTGTCCTCAGTATGGAGAATATCAATATCTGTGCAGTAACAGAAACCTGGTTCAAGGCTCCCGCGAGCACCCCAGCACTACCAGGCTATACTTCATACCATGCTTTCCGGCCCCAAAACTCGGACTGAACTACAAAAGGAGGGGGAGTATCCATATTTATCAAAGATACCCACACCTCCAGGCTAGTGGCACTGCACGAAGCTTCAGAGACCATCCATGTGCAACTAACAGTGGGCAAAACTGCCTTTCAGTTTGTAGACTGCTACAGACCACCCTCCCAAACACAGGAACCTCACTTGGCTTTCCTGAGAACACTGGAGAATATGAAGGTCTCTCCAAACACTATTATATTGGGTGACTTCAACTACCCAAACATCGATTGGGAAAACTACTCAAGCCCAAACACCCTAGCCCAACGGTTCCTAGAATTTATAAACTCAAATGATATGGAACAACTGGTCACCACTCCCACAAGAGGGGAAAACATACTGGATCTGGTCATCACCAACATGGGGTCTCTATGTTCCACACCAGAGGTATACCCCTCATTGGTAAGATCAGACCATAAACAAATCTCACTGGACATCCATATTCCGTCCCCACCTCCAGCCAAGGAAACCACGGTGAAGAACTTCTCAAAAGCAAACTTCACACTTCTCAAAACTGAGGTGGAATCCTTCAAAGCCACCGGGCCAGTGGACAATGTGGCCCAAAATGCAGAATCCTTTACAAAAGCATTCTATGGACACCTACAGGAATGCATGGAACATGCTATCCCAAATAAAACCAAGACTCACTCCTCCAAAGGCAGGAGACCTGTCTGGTGGACCCCAGCCATAAATAAGCTATACAAGAGAAGGAGAAGGAGAAAGCTACTACATGACAGAGCAAAATCCCAAAAAGGGAAGGCGTCATTGATCAGTACTAGCAAGAAACTACGATCCCTCATAAAATATTCTAAGGCCAGCTTTGAAAGAAAAATTGCACAAGACACTAAAGATAATCACAAGGCCTTCTTTAGTTATGTCAGAAACCTGGGAGGCAACTCCCAGATATGCTCTGAGTTAGTGCAAAATGACAAAAAATTCACTGAACTCACAGACATTGCCAACATCCTGGCAGAAAGGTTCAGTGCAAACGTCTCCCCCCTTCCCCACTAAAAGAGCAAATGTCTATCCCAACAGAGTGTAGCCTTCCTGAGATCACAGATGCACAGGTGAGAGCTGCCCTCTCCAAAGCTACAAACTCAGCATCAATGGGACCAGACAGTATCCCGGGCTGCATCTTACATGAGCTCCAAGAAGAACTAAACCCTCATATAAAGTCACTGTTCAATCTCAGCCTTACTACAGGATATGTTCCCAAGGAATGGCTACATCAGCAGTGGTCCCACTCCACAAAGGTGGTGCCACAACAGACCCTGGATACTATCGCCCTATAAGCCTGACTAGCCTGGTCTGCAAAGCTATGGAACGTATCATCATGGAAATCATAAACAAAGACATTGGGAACCTCCAGACACTTGATCCTACCCAATTCGGCTTCGTTAAGGGCAGATCTTGCCTCTTGAACCTGGTTGACTTCTTTGAAACAGTTATCAAAGCCATAGATGAAGGGAAGATAGTCCACACAGCCTACCTGGACCTCGCAAAGGCCTTTGACACACTACCCCACTCGGGCATCATAAATAAGCTCACCAGCTTAAATATCAACCCCTATGTCACAAGATGGGTTGCAAACTGGTTCAGGGATAGAACCCACATGGTCAGAATAGCAGGTGCCATGTCAGACTCTAAACCAATTACAAGTGGTGTCCCACAAGGCTCAGTCCTGGGACCTCTCTTGTTCGGTATATATTTTTCCGAGGTACAGGCTAACACAGGTGGACTATGGCTGACCAAGTTCGCAAATGACTGCAAACTGGGTGCTATAATCGACTCTCCAGCTGACACAAGCATCTTCCAAAAGGGTCTCACAGAGACGGATAACTGGGGCCAGAGCTATGGCCTAAAGCTAAATGCCAAAAAGTGCATAGTCATCCCCTTTGGAAAAAACAAAGTGCCCACAAATTACCACATAGGTGGTAATCCATTAAGTATGGAAGAAGTAATTAGGGACTTGGGGACCCAAGTAGATAGCAATCTCTCCTTTGACAATCACGTTGCCAAAGTGGTTAGAAAGACCTTCTATATAGCCCACCTTATCATGAAAGGGTTCACATCTAGATCAAGAGAGGTCATTGTGCCCCTCTACTCATCACTTATCAGACCCATAATTGAGTACAATGCCCCGTTTGGGATGTACCTTACCCGACACCTTCAGCAGCTGGAAAGACCCCAAAAGTATCTCACCAAAAGGATCAAGGGGCTCAAACAGATGCCCTATGCAGTTTGGCTAAAGAAACTCCAGCTCTACTCAGTTGCGTACCGCCTACTCAGAGGCGATCTGTGTCTGATGTATAAAGCCATGTCAGACCCAGAATTAATGGACATGCTTCACCTCAGGAAATCTAAATCCCTTAGAGCTACACACTCCAGGGACCTGAACCTCAGCACAGAAATAAATAGGACATGCTGGAGGGACAGATTCATATCCCAGAGGCTCCCCTCACTCTGGAACAAAATCCCAATCCATGTCAGGCAGAGCCCCTCACTGACCCTCTTCAAGAGAAATCTTGACGGATGGATGGGAGATCGTAAGTTTACCCCTAGGATTTCTTCTGTGTCGCTGCTTGACAGAGGTACAGTAAACAAACCTTAAAATGGCTACTTTCTGTGACCTACTATACAAAGGCACAGTCAACTAATCTAAAAGTGTGGCGAAAGCCAAATATACTCTGGCTAGGCTTATAAATGCCCTAGGGCAGATAGCTTAGTATCAACCTATGAACCTATGTGTGTAGCAATACCCGCATTTATGGGGACATGATAAAATTAAGTATTTAGGAATACGGATTAAAATTATTCTGTTATGGCACTTAAGGATATGTGGAGAGAGACTAAGTCAAAGATAATACAAAAACTGAGAAACTATGCTCTTAGTAATGGCTATAGAGGGAAAGATACAAGCAGTGAACATGTTTTAAGTCCCTTTAGTTTTATATACAGGCCAGGCATATTTTCATCAATCAGTTGAAAATTTGTGGACACTAATTAATAAAGTATTGAAGGATTTTATCTGGGGGGGAAAAGGGCAAGAGTCAAATGGGATATGTTTATCTTTCCAATAGACCAAGATGGTTTAAGATTGCATGATTTGAAAGGATATTTTAAAGCTACACAGTTAAGGCTGATATACATAACACAAGCAGAATGTTAGAGTTCAAAGTGGAAAGGGATGATAATGAAACAGGGGGGGGAATTCAAGAAGTAAGGAGAGACTGGGATTTTGGATGCAGGAAAATAGCAACAGCCATTCAGGCTGTCATATCCATAATGCAGCAGAACGTATTCTAAGAACAAAGGCAGTACAAGAATGGAGAAAGGTTTACTATCAAAAGACTGCAGATCATATGGTCAACAGTTATAATATTGAAAATCATTTCTCTGAATGTCATAAATACTGAAAAAAAAAAAATCAAAGTTTAAATGGTCGAAAAACACCTGCAGCACTGACAGTATTGTTTTTGCAGGGGAGCAAGCCCCCCTGGATCCCCCTGTGGGTGGCTGCACCCCCCCACCCCCGCTACTTATGTATTACAACTTCGAGATCGCACTACAGTGTTGACAAGGGTATATCCTTGCCCTGTTGTCAACATCATGTTTACAGGTAATTTGCATGCATTAACTATCAACTAAATGAACCAATTAATATTCATGTGTCGATAATATGGGTCGCTCAAATGAACGTTAGATCTTTTGAATTTCAACCGTTTGATAGTAAACCATGGAGAAAGGAGATCTGGCAATAGGAATGACTGTAATTAGTGGTATAGAGAATAGGCAAGAGCAAATATCAAGACAGGCAAATGCAGTAGAATAGAAAGAAGCCAATAATACATTCGGACTGCAGGCCAGAGACTGCTTTCCAGATAAGGGATTGATATCTGAGTATAGACAAAGAGAAAGGGATAGGGGAATCCTAAGTGAAATATATGCATTGGTAGAGTTTTTAATTGAATCTAGAACAGAAGTTGCTGTTAAAAACAGATAATTACTAGGACATACAAAGTACTGCATAATTATTATATGTATCAATCAGTTGAGGTTCATAGCTGTTTACTAGGCTAACGACCACAAGAGCCTTTTTAAGCCTAGCCATGCATCCCAAATCTCTGACAAGTTCTGATACCCTTGATAAGTATAAGCATGAGCCTGAGAGATGGACCATTTACATGTTACCTGTTTGCATTAGAGACCTAGGTGCTAAACCAGGGATGAAGTTCCAGTTTCCCATCCATTGGGTGGAAAAGTCCAAGGAAGTCATTGTTCCACTGTACTCTGCATTCATCACACCTATCATTGAGTACAGTGCCCCCTTTGGAATGTACCTAACCAGGCATATCCAACAACTGGAACATCCACAGAGGTTCCTCACTAAAAGAATACAGGGCATAAGTCATATGTCCTATGCTGACCACCTCAAGGCCCTATCCCTGTATTCTGTCTCCTACAGGCTTTTGAGGGGAGATCTATGCCTGGCATACAGGGCATTGTCAGAGCTCACAGGCAATGTTTAATTCTTTAGAAGGTTAGAAAAGATTGGGAAGAATGTCTGGATAAGCAGTTCACAAGGAAACAATGGTAGGACATATGTTTGGCTCCCAAATATGTAACAAATTCTGGAAGATTTAGCATGTTTCCTTGGAAGTGTTTTCATAGATATCTGTATACTTCAAGCAGACTCCAAAGATTTTTTCCTTAGATAGATGGCAAATGATGGAGGTGTGATGGGGAAGAAAGAGGTAACGGGGAACAAATGTTTCGGGAGTGTAATGAGTTGGCAGACTTTAAAAATTAAAACACAAATGATAGCGGACAAGATAAATGGTTCACTCAGTGTAATATAGCAATGTCCAAAAACACACACAATAAAGTGAACCAAACCAAGGCAAAGGCTCCCAATATGTAATACAGACCAAAAGGAAAAGTAATAAACATTTATTATGAGCGCTTTTGCAGTTAGACAGTACTGCTTCTTCAGACCTTCTACAACTGGACATATGTTAATATCATTTGTTTTCTTTTACATAAATGTATGCTTGCTTATGTTTTAAATGATAATTCAATAAATATATTAAAAACAAAAAAGAACAATATTTACAAATCTCAACTCTTCCATAAATCACAAACTAGAAAATGCCTACAACAAACTAACAAATTCACTTGCAGACTCCCAAACCATTCTCATCACTACACAGTGCTCAATACCCTCAAATGGCTTGAACGTCCTCATTACATTACTCTCTGCCAGCTACTTACAGCACACAAAATAGTTTATCATCAACTTAAATTAACCTTAATGTTGAATCTCATGAAATGACATCTACTAAATAAAACCCTAAGATTCCCAGAACTTAAAGTTACTGTTGATAATGAATCAAATAATTATTATAGTGACATGCTATTCTGTTTCACCATCTGGCATGGAACAAACCTCTTAACCTCATCAGGCTTTTAAATAGTCTGCAACAATTCAAATCTGCCCAAAATATCAGCTGACAGCTAATAAACTAAGTAACTGTTCCACATCTTTAGTATGAAGTATGCAGTCCTGACATAGTCTGCTATGGATATTATAAAAGTGTATTAGTATAGTATTTTTGATTTTACTCACATTATCTTGAAAGTATATATTTCTTTAATTTGATATGCTTTATAAATAATGTTTTTTAACTGTTTGCTTTGAAATACTATGGAAATAATGTTTTTTGACTGTTTATCTTTTGAATTTTGAAAAGTGTATCTCTGTCCTTGTTACAGAGCTTTTCTCCACAGGCCTTACTGAAAGTGGACATTTCAGTTCTAAGGTAGACTTTCCTGGTAAACAAAAGTAAATAAATAAATAAATAGGATGACTATGTGGACTAGATGAAGTCTTAGAATTATAGATGAAAGAATGCATCTTTTATTATTTTTTGGCACACGATACTCTGTTTACCAGTAACATTCTGTAGCAGTTGAAGGAATATATCATCTGTTTTCATCCTTTTTAGCTGGGAGTAAAGTCCTCTGTAGGTTCTATGTTTATCTTTTTTTTTTTATTCTAACTCCAGAAGTCTCAAATTATGATGCTGAGGAATTCTGTCTGCTGATGTTTGCATTTAGAAGTCTACCTGCAGAATTTTGAATTTAGAATTCCCTTTGTAGAATTCAGTTTCTCTCTCTCTCTCTCTAGAATTATTTGATTATAATCCTGTTTTTTATTCAGTCTATTGAATTCTATGTTTAGAATTCTAGCTGTAAATGACTGTTTTTACAATTCTGGTTGCATAATTCTAGTTGTAGAATTCTGTGTAAATAATTCTTTGTGTAGAATTTTGTGATTAGAGTTCTGTCCTTAAAATTTTCCAGGAGACTTTATTAATAGAGTTATATCTGTAGAATGCCATGTTTTTAATTCAACATCCAGCATTCTATACGTACAATTCGGTGCTCAAAATTCAATATGTTGAATTTTAAGATTTCTAATTTTGTTTGTGCAGTGCTTTCTGCAGAGTATAGTTTTAACAGTTCTATTTTCTTGTTTATAAACAACTTGCCAGTGGATTTACCGTACCTTGCCTTAATCCTTTCTGCAGATTATATGATGATATACAGGTCCGAACCCCTATAAAAATAAATAAAAATCGGTACTTACGTATTATTGCAACCAGATGTTTGCCATCCTGTAATTCATAATGGTTTTGATAAATGACTTCAGCTGTAAGTAAAAACGAGTGTGCACACTTCAAATTACTACTGTACCACATAACTTTGGAAATAGTGAGCAGGAATAAGACATGCAAGCCGGAGGTTGTCAAAGCGGACAACATTTTGCATTCAGCACATTTTTAAAACACTCAGCCTACAACTGTGTGGTATGCTACACTAACCAGAAAAGCAGGGGAAGTGTGAACCTGTAAGTGTTTTACTTCTTTGTAGTACTGTTGAAATGAGCTTCCTACATCAACACAGCCTTTTGCTTGTACTAACTGCAGTTAAAAGTGCCCGTCTTAACATTGCATTTTTTTCAGAAACCCTTTCGCTATAGAACTGGCACGACCATGGAGTTTTTGTCACTGAAGTCCAATTTTGAAATTAGATTCATGGTGCTGCTTTTACTACAGCAGATCGCTGAAGTGCAATTTTGAAATTAGGAACCGCTGTTTATAGCAGGTCTTTAGATTATAGGCATTCAGGATGTGCTGGTCATTAAAACCCATTGGGGACGCAGCTGGACATCTGAATGCGTCATTTGATCTTTGTTATCAATGATGCTTGCAGCATGTGTTCCAAAGGCACCTCAGCTAACTGTATAAATTAACTTATAAAAGAAATACAGGGAAAAAAATGCATTGGGGAACAGAAGGCAAGTGGGGATCAGATTAAGAGCAGTGAGGGCCACTGTACAGAAGTGGTGGTACAACTACTGCAGGTTTCCACAGAAAATGTGCGGAATTATAGGATGTCAAAAATCTGGTTGAGATAATACGTAAGTACCTAAAAATCAACTAGAAGCAGATCTATAGCAATGAGGCAACTAGAACACTACAGATACAATTCTACAGAAAGAACTGACAAGTAGTACTAAATAAAGCATTTATATATTAAGAACACACACACACACACACACACACACACACACACACACACACACACACACACACACCTTTCTTCAGTTGCCCCAGATTGGAAAGTTATATATAAAACAATCAAACACTACTTGAAACAACACAACATTACAACATTTACGTTCCTAAATCAAGATTTGAAAATCTAACATTATCGAACACTAAATCTAAAATCAACTCACCCTTTCTCTGTGCCAAAAAAGTCTCACACTGTCTGTCTGCAGAAGGAAGACTATTAATTGTAAAAGAGCACTCCTGTCCCAAATGGAATATGACCTACACATAATTACTGCTTCAATAAAAGAACCTCCAAGACTACAGGTTACAAGCAGGAATGTATGTAGATTTATTACTCTAACCCCAAGAATAAAGCACTATTGCCAAGTACTAAACAAAGATACATGGCTCCATATAACTCACACAGTTAACTCATTCTTAGTTCTGTTGCTTTTAAATTGCTAAGTCTAGAATCCTCTGTCCATCTAATTTATGCTCTGTGAATATCTGTATCTCCCATGAAAACATTTTCTCCTACTGATATGACTACACTTTTGTGAGCCTCTGCTGACCACCACTCAGAACACATTTAAGACTTTTAACAGCTGAAACACTGACTAGCAAAAGATTGGCCTCAAAAGGTTGAAACTCAAAAGACAGAAAAATGTGGCACACAGCCTGTGCAGGAGACCATGACCACTGCACCCCCCCCCATATGTGGGCCACAACCTTCCACACTCTCCTAAGAATTATATACACCAATTCCAAGTTCGCAGCACATTGGGAAAGGGAAAAACAGACCCTGCTGTAATGTGATCTCATTAAATTACTGTTTTCAACCTTTTGTGGTTGATCTTTTGCCATTCAGTGTTTTGGCCATTCAACATTTTTTACTGTATCTCCTCACCTCCTACTTTATTCCATCTCTTTTTTCTTTCACTTCAACTCATGGCTTCCTCTACACTCTTCTAACTTCTATGTTATTGCTTATCATTTAATAATGTACTCATTATTCCACATGTATCACTTTTGGCATGACTGTATAAAATATTTGTATATAAAATCAACAAAACCTCAAAAATAACATCCTGCAATTAGCTTCATGAATGTTTAATTAATGTGCAACCTACTTTGTTTCCATTTTTGCTATGTTGTTGCTTTTTTGTTTTTCTTTGTCCAAGGCTGAGCCTGGAAATTGTCCACTTAGATCAGTGCTGTACTGTTGTTAACAAATTTAAATAAATGCTGTGCTTTGAATTCTTTGTTTAGAATTTTGTTGGCAGAACTTCATCTGCAGAATTCTATGTTAAAAATTCTTTAGAATCCAGTGTTTAGAATTCTGTCTGTAGAACTACATTTCTAGTGTTGTGCTTAGAAGTCTACTTTGAGTCATAAGTGTAGAGTTCTTCCTATATAATTTTTTGTTCAAACTTCTATCTATAGAACTGCATTTATAGAACAGTATGTTTGGAAGTGCATCTGTACAATTCTGTGTTAAGGATTTTATCTGTAGAATTCTGCACACAGAATTCCTTTTGCAGAATTCATTCTGTAGAATAATGTATTTACAGTTCTATTTATAGAAGTATAGCATTATCTATTTAGAATTTTATATGCTAACTTTTATTTGCTGAATTTTTCAGAATTCTGCCCCACAGAATTCTAAACACAGAGTGGTGCAGACAAATGCTTTAAGATAGAATTTTGTAAACAGAATTCTACACTTAGATTCTATGTGTAGATTTTTGTCTATAGAAATCTATCACTCTATCTGCAGATTGTATCATTTGCTTGTACCATTTTGTGTTTAGAATTCTGTGTGTAGAATTCCATGCTTAGAATTTATTGGTAGATTTATTGGTTTAGAACACTAAATGTAGAAGTTTGTGCTTAGAATTCTGTTTGCAAAACTGTGTGTTTAAAATTATGTATGTAGAATTCGCTCTGAAGAGATCTGGGTTTAACATTCCCCAGGATTCACGAAGCCTCCGTGTAAGAGTTATAACTCTTACATGGAGGCTGCAGTTAAACGGAGTGATGTCAGCATGCTTTGCATATTCATGAGAGCATGCTGAATCACACCTAAGTCTAACACAGTCCATGTAAGACAGTAGGGGGCATGTCCGTAGGCTGAGCCCTGCAAGCGGACACGCCCCCAGAAGTGTAAAAGTGCCCAAAGTAAACACCCACAACAGAGTCCACGGAAATGTGAATAAACACAACACAACACATGCCCCCACAGACTATGAACATAAAATATATATAAATGAACATGTTATATATTTCTTTTAAAATTGTAAAGATGTTTAACCGTGAGTGCGCTCGTTTGCGTGGGCGTGCCCATAGCGCAGCTACAGTTAGCAGTCAGTGGGAAAGCATATAAGAAGTAAATATGCAAAATAAGCCAGGAAGCAATAGTGTAGCGGTAGAGATGTTGGCTGAAAAGCAGGCATTCATGGTTCGAGCCCCCACAACACCATTTTTTTTTTTTTTCAAAATAAGCAGGAAACAAGTCCCTGACAAATATGTACACATAAAACCACAACTTATGTAAAATGTAATGAAATAGCCCATTTATATTGAAGACGTGAGGTAACAAAAGAAGAAAAAATGCCAGATGTGCTCATAGCTGAGCTACTGTTTAACAGAGTGAGTGCATGTGCCCGTAGATGAGCAGTGGTTTAACTGGCGCAAAATGAGTGCCCATAGCTGAGCAGTGGTCTAGCATGCTAAATCTATGTGCCCCTAACTGAGCTGAGCGTAATGTGCGTGCCGATAGCCAAATGAGCCTTAAAGCAGCGTACCCCGTATGCGCGGAGCTGCGCACCGCGCAAACAAGCTAACCGACAGGCAACGTTGAGCAAGCCGTATCAAAACTGCCTTTACACAGACACACCCCTCAGCATGTCTAGACAGTCATGAAAAATAAAAAGCAGTGGCCAGGTTTGAACCCAGGATACTATACACCATAGTCAAGGTACAGAACCACTAAGCCATGACAGCAGTACCTTGAAATGCAATAATAACTAATATATAGGAATGAATACAAACTAGAGCATGACAATGCAGGTTTACTGAAGTTGATACAATTCCGAAATGGCCAATCACAGATATGTGCGGGAAAAACGGACTATATAAGCCCCATAGGCGGGAATACACAGCATAAACGATTGTAGAACTGACCTGCAGGCAGAATGACAGGAGTAGGAGAGGGTAGTTGCTTTCGAGCACAGAGATGGGGTGTTGAGGAGTCCAGGTACATGGTCTGGCTCCTAGTCCATAATCATGAGGCCCAACTCATGCAGGGCCAGGTCCTCTGGGGAGCATACAGGGCCGAGGCGTGGCACCGGTTGGCTCATGATCTCACCAGTGCCACAGGGATTCCAAGGACTGGTGAGCAGGTCTGTCACCACCATGCGGACCTGAAGAGATGCAAGCAGGACCAACTGAACCTTTGGATCCAGGAGGCCCGGCAAACACCCAACGCCCCACTACTGAGTAAGTAACATTTAATTATGTATGTAAGAAATTAAACTAGCTGATATTATGGAGATGTGTATTCCAATATTACTTCATTTATATTACAGCTGCAGGTGTCCGTTCTGCAAACCGCAGAGCCTATGGCGATAGGCTGGTGCGGTTGCGCCACCAGGCAGGTCAGTAATCCACTACCAGTAACTGTAAAGAAATATAAAATTATGACAGTCAGCAAAAGAGTGCAGTGTAGTCAGTAAGGAATAAAATCTGCAAGTAACAGTGTTGCTACAAGTACACGGCAGTAAATCCAACCAACACTCTGCCTCCTCTTATTTAAAACTCACATTATATAAAGAGAGACACAAAAAATGCACTGTCAAGACACATCATCCAATATGGAAGTGATCACACTTTTAGTTTTATGATATTGGAGTCTGTTACACAAAATCCTAGAGGGGGTGATTACAGAAATTATTTAGCATATAGAGAACTATGGTGGCAAGTATATACTGATGCCAATCCACCCCCAGGAATTAATGATTATTTATCTATAAAGCCCCTTCTGCATTTGAATTGATTCTACAAAATGATTTTAATGTGAGTTTTAAATAAGATATTGATATTATGTAATATTCAGTAAAGTTTTTTATATGATGTAAGTATTCATATTACAAATTTATATACAGTGCTCTGTTGCTTTTATGGTAATTGATTTTTAAATTTTGGCGCCAAAACACTCTATATAAAGTGTATGCATTCATTTGTACTTTGTTCTGAAGAAGCTCGGTTTTCGAGTGAAAGCGCTAAACCTTATTAAACAGTATTTTGTGGTTTTATATTGGCATCCATTATTTGTGCTGAATTCATTGTGAAGAGGAGGCAGAGTGTTGGTTGGATTTACTGCCGTGTACTTGTAGCATTACTGTTGTTCCAACTAGCAAGTAACAGTGTGAAAGTGTATGCAAGTATTGCTTGATTACAAAAGTGTGTTTCAGCCTGTAAGTTTAACCTAAAAATGAAACTGTCTGACATATATTCTGAAATAAAAATGCCCTACCTGTAAGAAAATAGTACACAACCTGCAGCAGGCTGAAAAGTATAGCTGCAGAAGATGATGAAATCACATGTGTGAAATATATCCCTGTGGAAATACTGAAACATGACAGAAGTGAGACTGCTGGAAAGGATTGTAATAACTACTGGTAAAACATGTCAATAAAGCCTAGAAGTACCATCATGAATAGTAAAATGAAAGCAAGTGAGAGAGTGTGAGAAAGTGTCATGAATCCAGCAATACAGTAGTAATAACCCTGAATAAAGTATACTGCAGTCAAGACAGAATGAAATGCATGTGAGATTCAAAACCAAACAGCAAAATCTGTTCAAAGTGTTGCTGCATCTGGAATGTGTATCCCAAAATCTGGATATGTTGCTCTCAGTCTGCAATATGCAGATAGGATGATTGTCTGATATACCAAACATCCACACTTGTCTACAGCTATATAAAGCAAATGTAGCAGGATGATGTAGCTGAACAAAGCTAGATATGAATGTGTATGAAGAACCATAAAATGTATATTGATGTTGCAGTAACAGTCCTATCACCAAGTTGAAATAGTTATCATATAGGAAACTGTAGTTAGAACAGTAGTGTGTATATAACTGTAGCTATTAGAAATGTACAGCATATGTATTGTTATTCGAAGGAGTTAATATTACTTTCTTCACCCCACTCTATAACCACATATAACCCATTCCACGTGAAAATGGTATGTGCAATCACAATTAACACCCCTGGACGTTTGTCCTGTTGGGTCATATATATTTGCATGTCCGTTGATGCATCTGCCCTGTTCATACATCCACACCTGATGGCCTGTTGCCATCAATTAACCCTGCATGTTGTTGGACTGTGTATTTCTGTTCAAATTATGCATGTGTTATGCACGCTGTTCAATGGTGTGAATATCTGGGTGTTTGGTTAATGGGAATACTAATGCATGCTGTTACAACTAATTGTGAATGGTATTATATGTCACTAACCCAAACTGTCATGACATAATGCAAAACATAGGACGACAGGGAAGGCGGGTTCCAGCGGACCCACCTCTCCCACCTCAGCTGGCAAGTGCACCTGGCACTAGTGCTGAGTCCGGACCCTCCTCCGGTGGCCCTGTGCCACCTGCGGGTTGAATCGCTGCAGGGGATGGGGCTCACCCCCCCTCTGCAAGTGTGGCTGGAGGAGAACCACCACTCACCCTCCGTAGCGTCCGGACTGTGGTGCGTAGGGAGATTTGGGACTCTGTTCTCGAGCCCCTACGCCAGCTCGAGGCACGGGTGGCGCAACTAACGGGCATGCCTGTTGCCCCGCCTACACAGCCCCCAGCACAGCCCCGTCCTGGGCAGTGAAGGAACAGTGGCAACTGCCTATGGGTGGGGATATCAGTTCCACTGTTGCCATCTGTGGGCTCATGGGCTCTGGATATCCAAACCTCCGTCCCGTCAATTCGTAACCCCCACACGTGTCATACACCGCCCCTGTATGCGTCTTGTTTGTCTTGTCTGTTTACCTACCCAAGCTACCTCCCCAGCTGTACTGACTTCCTTCACCTGACATACCACTCTCACCTGAAAAAAAAAAAAAGGGCACTCTGTACCCACAAAAAAATTACACCCCATACATAGCTGCCCATTCCGCACACATGTCTACTGGACATGGAACCTATCAATTACAATTGGCTGTACAACAAGTATTATTGTTGTCCTGACACCTCTCTCAGGGGTGGAAGGTTTCAAATGTCACACCAAATTACATACATATGCACATATGTTGCTGATGAAGAAATGGGCAGCTATGGGCCTTACTTACATCCCTCCTGCACATCCCAAACTTGTTTCCCTACTGTCTTACCCTCTTTGTGACCCCTTTTTCACCACTTTCCTGTCTCCCCATTTTTTTTTCTTTCAAACAAAATAGCGCGGGTGTGCGCAAGAGTAAGCACGTTTAAGCGGTTGTAAGCAGGTGTGCGCGGAGCTAAACACCAGTGCGCATGCGTGAGCTCCACGCAAACCAGCGCTAACCCGGTTACAACTGCTTAAAAGTGCCTTAGTCACTTTGATTGACAGGTCCTGTACTCAGTTCAAAAGCAAAATAAAATCCCACTGTGAGTCCCGAACCCAGGACCTTGGAAACAGTAGTCTGCATGACTTACCACTAAGCCATGACTCTTATACAAGAACATTGTGCTAAAATAAATATATCATGTAATAGTAGGAATGAATGTAAAGGGAATATAGATGTGTAGTACACAAAGCATGCCATTTAGAATTACTATCAAAACTAGTGGATTTCCATAATAGTAGTGTGTGAACAGAAACAGCCACACTAGTTGGAAGCTAGTAGGTAATAATGTCACTATAGCACCTTGCAAGCCACACACATACTCACAGCAGGATAAGCACTGCCCATACCCCACAACCTCTTACAGGAACACATCTGGACCAAGTAATAAAATATGTGGAGCAAAGGCCCAAAACAGGGACACATTACAAATAATGTTACAACAAACGCAGACAGTTCAGAGAGTAACAGGGTCTGCACTTTGTGGGATGTTTGGAAGGGTATGCAGTCTGAAACTTGAATGTTTGTCACCATATTCTGACTTGAGCCCAGAGTGACTTGCCAGAAAAAGGTGTGCATGAGATATTGACCAAAATATGAGGCAGAAATGTGGACAACCTGCAAATATCTGTACACATGACGGGTCTGACACCACCATATTTGAATAGTTAAGAGCCTAGACATAGCAACAGTGAATGACTTACAGGGATGCCCCACAGACCCCATGTGAAATGTACAAACAGTAGGCAGAAAGGTGTAACACATGCAATGGTAACTATGGAGTCCTGAAAGTATTTGTCACTTGCATGGCAGAAAAAGTGTAGTAATACATATGCTCATGCTAACCCACAGTCACAACTGCAGCATACCAGACATTTTAATGGGTGTACCCCACTGATATGTACCATTCCATGAGGCACATAACAGATGAACCTGAAAGTCTCTGGGGCCTGCTCAGCAGCATACTCAAATACCCTAATAGATGTCAAGGCCCACACCATGGCCAGACCACACTGCATGCTGTAACAGCCTAGCAGATATAGCAAGCATTCCAAGGTGTGAATGTACATGGAAAATAGGAAAGCTACAGCAGCACACTATAGTCAAGACACCTAGCAGGCATACAAGTAGTGACTGTAAAGGGCAACTATTGAAGCCTTAGCAAGAAAGTGCAAGCAAAAGTGAAAAGAAAGCACACACACACACACATTAACAGTAGTAGTAGTTGTAGGTGTCAGTGTACATACACAGTTAGTACAGGAAACTGGAGAAATGAATGGAAGAATGTTAATCTAAAACACACCTGGAAATATGAGAGTGATACCAACCTTTACACTCACAGAACATTGTCCACAGCATAACAGCATGGTCCCTGCCCTTAAAATCTGAAAGGGCTACGCCTATCTCACATACCTTTTTATAGCACTGTTCTGAAATCACAGTGAGAACTGCAATCAGTACACAACTGGCTGCATGCAATTAGCAAATGCTGGCTAACAATTGGTGCAGAGGCCATCACATGGGCATATGCAGATACCTACAAAAGTATGCTGTACTCCCAGTCCACACATGCAATACTTTCATTGCACCCTGAGAAGGACGTGAGAGACAGACAGACAGAGAGAGAGAGAGAGAGAGACAGAGAAAATTGCAATTAAGCAGACACAAACAAATTGTTCAGCAACAGCCACCTCAAAGCTGACAACTGGGAAGTGGAGCAGCAGGACAGAGAACCAGACGGCAACACAAGCAGCTGTGACAAACACAGGTAATGTAAAATAATACTATAAAGGTCTACATACTGTGAACCCTCCATATGTGTCATTGGTCTGTATCCATATGTATATGAAGATGTGTAAAGGGCAGGGGACATACAGCAACTATCAGTGAAGGCTGTACATACATTTGTATGTGAGAGAATCTATGTGCACATATCAATGTTGGTTGATTGTAGGTTGTAGTGCCATGTACAAAGTAGGTTTCACAGTTATGTATGTTTAGCAGTATGTTAGTGTGTGTATACAGTATGGTAGACAAACATGTTGATATACCTGTCTAACATATGGATACGTATGTATGTCAACATATGTATATATATATATATATATATATATATATATATATATATATATATATATATATATGCATATATGTATACATACATAGAGAGAGAGATGTAGGAATACATAGACAGATGTAGATAGAATATTGTACAAACATATCTATGTAATGCACACATACAGATATAGATATATGTAGATACATATACATAGACAGACTGATCTGACTATCTACAGGTATGACTGGATATGACGACCTGCAACACAACCTGTCCCACCCCCTCTGTCACTCACACCCCCTCTGTGTCTCCCCCTTTTCCACATCTATAGCAATATATGTATATCAATATATATATGTGTATATGTATACAGACATATATATATATATATATATATATATATATATATATATATATATATATACATATAGATATATCTATATACATATATATATATATATATATATATATATAGAGAGAGAGAGAGAGATGTATATAAGTTCTGAGTGAGGCACATGTGTACAGATGTATTGCAACAGGTGCCTGGTGACAAAGGCATGGAGTGAACACCAGTGTCAAAACCGGAGTACCATACCACATTCCAAGTCACCTACACCAGTAACCACCAGATATGTGATTGGCTGCCCACCACTGCATGTGTCAGGGGTGAACAGGGTCATAAATGTGTACAATAGTGGCCCCAATGGTATTCACAGTGGCACACTATCCCTGGAATACCTGCACATGGTTTGTGTCAGCGGACATGGTGTGTCAGCTATGGACATGTAGGTCGGTGTACCCCTCCACACCACATAATGGATGCCATGGTATGGACCTCACATGACAGCTACAGATATGGAGAAGGACACAGTGACATGTACAACACTGTGACAATGCACTCAAACACATTACCAATGCACAGTGACTGACAACACCACAGAGTACACATATACTACCCACATAGAGGTTACCACTCCCGGATTTACATATGTAAGTCACACCCATAACAGATGTCCAACAACCATAGTAACACCTCACACCATCCACAACCTAAATGTCTGCTGTGTGTCGTTCGTGCCACTGCAATAGAGTGCACATGTGGAGGTAAAAGTTCCTACCCACAGATAAGACATACCCTACAATAAACCACACAGTGTTAAGAAGCAAGACTCCCCATGAGTACATGTCACACATACCCCTGCTGAATGTTAGTCAGATAGGTAATATGCCATATGAGTCACTCTGTGTAACTGTGTGACAGCAGCAGGTACCATCACACCACATGTGTCACAATGGTCAGGGTAGCAGAACAGTACACTGTTGTAGTCCCAGGGGCAATAGCATATTGTATAGTATTGTATTGTAATGTAATGTATTGTGTTGTATTGTATTGGTATGTTGAGGTGCCTCCTTCGTGGAGTGGAACCACTGCTGCTGTGCGCCAGTGTACAGGTACATATCCTGTAGTCAGGCTAGTGTTACATAGCACTTCTATATGTGTGTTTAGCTCCTGTCAGAGTTTATGTAGCATGCAACTGGGGATACCATCAGGTCCCATTCATGTTGTGTATTCTGCTGTCCTGAGGGTGGCTCTCACCTGGACATCTGTGATGACAGGGAGGTTACAGTCAGCTGGGATAACTATGTCTTATTTTGGGGAGAGGGCAGGGTGACACCTGCACTGAACCTGTCTGCCACAATGTTGTCAATATCTGTGGTGTCAGTGAAATATGTGTTGTTGTGTACTAACTATGGACATAGAGGATGGATCCTGACCAGGTTGCTAACATAACTGAAGAAGGCCTTCTGGTTATCTGTAGTGTCCCTCTTGATTTCCCTCTCAAAGTTGCCCATGGATGTTTGTATGATGGAAAATAGATCCTTACTAGTGCTGCTCAGACATGCCCTCCCTTTATGGAATTATGCTCTGTCTTGCAGTAGCTTCCATCTTCTGTAATACAATCTGTCTATGGCTGGGGTCCACCAGACAGGATGCTGTCCCTTTGTGGAGAGTGTCTTGGTCATATATGGGATTGCATGATCCATGCATTCTCGGAGATGTCTGTAGAAAGCAATTGTGTAGGGGTCAGCATTGTGGGTTGTATCTGCCACTGGCCCAGTGGGCTGAAAGGATATCATGTCACTGTTACAAAGTGTAAAGTTTGTATCTGTAATGTTATGCACTATAGTCGTTTGTGCTGGTGGTGGAGGTGGGATATGTATATCCAGGGCAATCAGTGTGTGGTCATCTCACAGTAGTTGATGATGTAGGCCATACAGTACCTAGATACAACCCCCCAGAGTGAGGAGGTGCTCTTGACCTGAATCAGTGTTCTGACTGCTGGGGTTTGGTAGTATGTCGTATGGAGTGTGCCAGGTACTGTTGCACAGTTGCTGGCTGAGCACTGATACCTGGCCATTTACATGTGTATCCACCAATAGACAGACAGATGCTACATATGTGAGATATGTTGTATCATAACAGTCGAGTAGCATGTGTAGCATGTGTGCCAAATTCTGCTGACATATATTGCTGATATCAGGTTATTTTCTTTCTCAGGTACATGGCCCACCCGCGGAATCCCACCTACTCCACAGCTGAGGATGAGGAGATACACCAGAGCCTGGTGCGGGATTATGCAATACTCTTTTCCCGCACCAGCCAGAATCAGCAGGAGAGGGCTGCACTGTGGCAAGACCTTGTCCGTCAGGTAAATGACATAGGCACGCATAATAGGACATATGAGCAGGTACGACATTACTGCAGTGATTTAATCAGACATGTCCGTCAGTGTGCGTCGGATATCCACAGGCAACAGGTCGCCACAGGTGGTGGGGTGGCTACACATCCCCCACTCACCAGACTGGAGGGACTACTCATGAGTGTAGTGGCTCCAGTCCGCCAGCAACAACAACATCAGCAGACATGCATTATGATGGAGGCTGGAGCCACGCAGCAGCAAGACAGTGAACGTGCAGGTAATATGCCATATGTATAGTTGACTGTTGTGTACACTGGTAGTTAATGCATGTGTGAGGTGTGTCCTTGGTTTGTAGCTGTCACCATAGTATTTAATGTGCAACTGTGATATCCTCAATATTAGCAGCTGACCTGTGAAAGGCGACTGTTGTACTACTGACCTGCATCATACTCAGTAATAATGGCATAGTTGTGCCCACTGACATTAGTTTCTTCACATCTGCAGGACCCTCTGGTATAACAGCAATGCAGCCTATCCATGCTGGTGAGCGTGTATTAACAATTCCTGTAATAGTGTTGATAGTAATAGTACTATTTGGCTCACTTAGTAGTGCTCTTTGTATGCATGTAGATGTGTCTGTGTGTTGATATCACGCATACTGAGTACTGTACAATTGTGTGAAACTGTGTGCATGTGTGCATGTGTGCATGTGTGCACCTGTGCATGTGTGCATATGTGCATGTGTGCACGTGTGCATGTGTGCATGTGTGCACGTGTGCATGTGTGCATGTGTGCACCTGTGCACATGTGCATGTGTGCACGTGTGCATGTGTGCACCTGTGCATGTGTGCATGTGTGCTTGTGTGCACATGTGCATGTGTGCACGTGTACACGTGTGCATGTGTGCATGTGTGCATGTGTGCACCTGTTCATGTGTGCATGTGTGCATGTGTGCACCTGTGCATGTGTGCATGTGTGCACCTATGCATGTGTGCATGTGTGCATGTGTGCATCACTGGTAATGTGTAGACATTGTAAACTGTGTTTCCTGTTTCCCTCCCACAGGTTCTGTTGCTGCTCTGGTGTCATGTAGCAGGGAACCTGAATCAGGTGCCATGGGTACTGATAGTGATGACATCTGTGTAATGGCACAGGAAAGTATGCCAGGGTCCACCATTGGTCAGCCGATTGACAGTACACAGCTGTTGACCCCATCAATGCGCACAGTTATCCTGCCAATACACCCTTTGTCACCAATGTCCCTAGGTGATGGACAGCATACAGTGGGCATTGACCAGGGTAATGTGGTATCTGTGGCACATGCCTCCCCACACAGCAGCCATGGGCATGGCCCAGAGATGGTACCACATAGACAGATGTCCAGGGGTTCTCGTGGGAGCATCCGTGGGTGTACTGCCCCTGTCAGATGTGCCCACAGAGGTCTTACAACCTCAGCTATGTTTCGGGCTGTCATGCAGGCACAGTCACGTATGGAACAGTACACCAGACAGGGTCTGAGGGAGCTGACAGCATGTCGCACAGCCATGACTGACAGTATGCGTGACATTGCGGCTGCCATCCGTGATTTCACCGATGTCATAGACAGACGTTGTGGGGACATATTAGACCGGTTCCACAACTACATGTC
This sequence comes from Protopterus annectens, assembly GCF_019279795.1. NCBI lineage: Eukaryota > Metazoa > Chordata > Ceratodontiformes > Protopteridae > Protopterus > Protopterus annectens. The sequence goes on along the minus strand of NC_056740.1, from coordinate 49,308,614 downwards.
CATTAGCCAGGGCGATGGTGGCCGGTTGAGGCATCGACGTGGCCGTATGCCAGCAACAGCAGCAGCTGGCAGTCTTCGCGGACGACAACAGGGCCGCGGCTGCCCCCATAGTGCCAGCAGCAGCCCCAGCAATGCTGGGTCTGTGCTGTCATCAGACCGCCCCAGGAGACCACGTGCACATGGCTCTGGCCGGGCCCGACAGGGATCTGTGTCCAGTCAATGAACACCTGGTTCTGATGACAGTACCCAGTCTGGGTTGGCACTGGATACGGTCTGTAGCACCCCTGCAAGGCACAGGTACCGTGTCCGTGGCCAGAGACACTGATCTGTATGACCTGGCAGGTACAGTCTGTGGCTGTCCACAAACACCAGTATATGGCAGCCATGAGGTGGAACTGTGTGCATCCATACACACATGCAAATTGACAACACCTAGGGCTACTGCATACATGCACACACTGCATCAACATTGCCCCACCTTCTACTGCTGTCCCTCACCAACACACATACACATACATGTCAATTGGTGGTATCGGTGGCTGACTCAGGCATACCAAGTTCACACCCTGTGCATATGATGAAACTGTGCCACCTCCTGCAATTTGTAACAACTGTGCAGGTACAGGTTAACATGTTGCTGATGCACAGTGTGACCATATAGATGTGTAGTAATAGTATCATGTTGTTAACAGTACTGTGTGCTGAATTAATTGTGGGTATATCACAGCATGCCTGATGCAGTAAGTGTGTGATTGTCATGTCCTGTTGTCTACACCCATGGTAAGTACCATAGTGTATCATCTGCACATGTTGGCATACTGGTGGTAATGATGTCAACAGAAGGCTACATACATAGGTAGCACAGGGGATCAGGTAATGAATGTAGTAATACGCAATGATGGACATGTAAATTGCAAGTGGCATGTTGCCCACACTGGACTCTGCAATGCAGATGTTTGAGGATGTTGATATGTGTGCAGTACTACACGACTGGTACAGGACACACAGGAGCACCCTAGCACTGCATGCTCACATCTCATACCATGCTAGGCAGCCCCAACACACAAAACTAACTGTCACAGGAGGGAGAGTCCCCATATATGTCAGGGATACTTTGGTGGCAGGCCAGGTAGCATACATCCTACTAAGTATGGAACCACTGAGTGAAGGCTCAGTGTCTGTTATTTGACATGTGTATTACTGCAGGTATGAGCACATGGGTTTCCATCTAGTTATTGTACATCCTGACAGTACATGGTCTGTACACTTGTGTGCACTGAGACTGGACCCTAGCCATCTGACCCGTGTATTTCCATGTACATGTGCATAGTGCCTGCATATTTGCAGTGTTACCTACTGGAACTGGTACAGCTTGTTTGTTGTACAATGGACTACATGCAGCCCTGTTTACTGTAGCTTTGTTTGCATGCATGTTTGCTTGCAATTACCCTGGAATACTGATCACACCTGCAATGCATAGTTATAGAGCTTCTGTGGACTCCTAGTGCCATCTGCATAGCTTACTATATGTATGTCCATGTCCCACTTGACAGGATGTCACTGTTTGTCCTGTTCACATGTACATTGCCTGTGACACAGTGCATATGACTTACCTGGCATGTGTCCACGTGAGCAGTCATATATGCTACTGCTAACTAATCACAGGCACTACACCTTCACATATTCATCTTCTGTTGAACTACCTGCTTCGCTAGGGACGGCCTGCACCTGTCACCCCTGGGCTTTCAGATATTGGCAAAGGCTCTTGCTACCCCCATAGTGCCTATGTTAGGCAAGGCTCAAATGACAAACCCACCTTCATAGGTATCACAAGGGATAAGAAACTAAGAGTAATGCTACCCAATGCCAGAAGTCTAAACCTCCAGATGCATGCACCCAAAACAGTCCTTGGTATGGAGAACATCGATATCTGTGCAGTTCAGGGCTACTGAGAGCACACCAGCACTACCAGGTTTAACCTGGTTGATTTCTTTGAAACAGTCACCAAGGCCAGTGACGAGGGGAAGGTGGTTCACACAGCCTACCTGGACCTCGCAAAAGCCTTCACAACAATACCCCACTTGGGCATTCTAGAGAAGCTCACCAGCTTAAATATAAGCCCCTATGTCACTAGATGGATTGCACAGTGGCTCAAGGACAGAACCCACATGGTTAGAATTGTTGGAGCCATGCCAGACTCCAAACCACTTACGAGTTGTCTCCCACAAGGCTCAGTCCTGGGACCTCTCTTGTTTGGTATATATTTATTGGAGGTACAGGCCAACACGGATGGACTGTGGCTGACCAAATATGCAGATGACTGTGAACTGGCCACCATAATTGACTCTCCAGCCGACACAAGCATCTTCCAAAGGGGCATCATAGAAACAGACAACTTGTGCCAGAGCCATGGCTTTCAGCTGAACAGTGTTTAGAAAGGGGAATGTGCATCCTGTAGTCTGTTCACCTAGTTGCCAAAAGGGACATTTTCCTCACACACACTAACCCCCCCTCAGCCAAAAACACACACTTGCCAATTGCAGGATTCAAACCCCTATTTGTCTATGTTATGACATTCGAGATGGACACATTAGCTGAGTTTGCTATTCGTATTATTTCCCTTCTCTTGCTTTACTTATAGGGTGGTGACATCATCAGTGTTTAGAAAGGGAAATGTGCATCCTGTAGTCTGTTCTCCTAGTTGCCAAAAGGGACATTTCTCTCACACACACTAATCCCCATCAGACAAACACACACACTTGCCATTTGCAGGATTCAAACCCCTACCTAACTATGTTATGACATTTGAGACAGATGCATTAGCAGAGCGCGCTATTCGCATTACTGGGAGGTTTCTTTTCTCCTGCTGTACTTATAGAGTGCTGACATCATCGGTGTTTAGAAAGGGGAATGTGCATCCTGTAGTGTGTTTTCCCAGTTGCCAAAAGGGACATTTCTCTCCCACAGACTTACACACACCAACCCCACTCACACACACTGAGCATTTGCAGAATTCAAACCCCTACCTAATTATGTTATGACACTTGTGACAGACGCATTAGCGGACCACGCTATTCACATTACTGGGAGGTTTCTCTTCTCCTGCTATACTTATAGAGTGCTGACATCATCAGTGTTTAGAAAGGGGAATGTGCATCCTGTAGTGTGTTTTCCTAGTTGCCAAAAGGGACATTTCTCTCCCACAGACTTACACACACACCAGCCCCACTCACTCACACACACACACTGAGCATTTGCAGGATTCAAACCCCTATCTAACTATGTTATGACACTTGTGACGGACGCATTAGCAGAGCGCGCTATTCGCATTACTGTGAAGCTTCTTTTCTCCTGCTGTACTTATAGGGTGCTGACGTCATCGGTGTTTAGAAAGGGGAATGTGCATCCTGTGGGGAGGCAGACATCAAGCACACTCTGGCTAAGCTGTCATTCCCTAGGGCAAACAGCCTAGTGTTGACCTCTACACCCATATGTTTAATTGTCAAATGCACATTATTTGTTGCTGATAGACTGTTTGCACATCTTTATTGCCATAGCATTCCCTGTTTGTATAAACAACTTGTGCATCTGTGGAAGATGTTTGCATATGGGAGGGATCCACTATATCACGTATGTCTCTGTAGTCATTTAACTGTGTGCACTTGGCAGACTGCTGTAATGTGGTTGGTTCCTGGAATAACACGTAAAAATACCAGATATGTGTGTCCAACTGCTAAACTGAGATTTGGCCTAAGTGTCTGAGCATGCCCAGTTCAGCCTTCCCATGGCATGTTGTCTGACATATGTCTCATTTATCAAAGTGTGTGAGCATGCCCAGTGTGAGCATTCCATATGTTGGACTCTGCAGCCCACCACATTTGTGGATGAGTGTGAACTTCAACAAATATCACCCGTTTATGGTTGTGTGTTGTGTGTCATGTTGTGTAGTTACAGTACAACTGCTTTGTGTGTGAACACAACAGGATTATACTGTGCCTGCAGTGTTTGCATGGGATACTTTGCATACAGTTGTCAACATCCTTTCACACTGACCTAACACTGTAGTACTGTATAGTGTACTGGTAGTACTTTGACTGTGGTGGACAGTATCCTGGGCTTTAGTGCTATCACTGCTTTACATTTCGATAGTGAGCACAACAGCCTGGTTAGGGGCCAGTTGTGTACATCTGACCATGTTGCATTCTGTTCAGATATGAACTACTTAAACCAGGCTTGTCCAACATTGGTAGTGTATTCCACAACATAGGTGTACATTTGCAAACACTAGCGATGTGCCCTAGTCCATGTCTAATGCAAGTTGGAGAGTGTGTTTGTCCTCCAACACACATTGTAAGTGGAGTTTGCCATGACATATGTCATGGTTAGTATACTGTGCCTCTGTCTACCTGTGACATGACAGTGATACCCAGGATAAAGCTACCATCTCCCATCCACTCATCACGATTCCTATTGAGGAAGATTGATAAGTGACTCTATGGGTAGCCTGTACTGGGAGTTCACTCATGGGTGGGGGTGGCTTCTGTGTTATGGATCATGCAGTACAGCTTGTCCTATGTAAGTCAGTGCTGGGATTCAGGTCTCTCATGTGCATAGTTCACTGCCATTCAGATTGTACAAGGTGCAGCATGTTTATTGATACCAGCAACACAGGCAACACATGGCATCTGTGCAAGCTCTTTGATACTCCTGGTGAGGTACTGTTGGGGACTTTACGGTTGATGGAGGTGTCTGCTGAGGTACATCCCACAGGGGCTATTGTAGTCAATTGTACCGCTGATGAAGGATGACTGCAGAGCCACAATGACCTCCCCTTATCTAGATCTGACAACCTTCATGATTAGGTGGGTATATGGTATGTTTCTGTAAACACGACAGCACATGTTTGTCCAATGCAGGATATCTATCACCTTGTGTCCCCAGGTCTCTCATTACATGTTAACTACATAATGGGTTAACACCTATGTGGTAATTGGTGGGCACTTACTGTATATCCACGGGGGTTGACTATACACTTTTCTGCAATTAGCTTGCTGACATGGCTATGGCACCAGTTGTCTGTTTCTTTGTGGCCCTTTTGTGGGATGCTTGTGTCAGCTGGTGGATCATATGTGGTGAGCAGTTTGTAGTCCTCTGCAAACATGTTCGGACACAGTCCTTCCATGTTTGCCTGTACCTATGGGACATATATACCAGACGAGGGAGATCCCAGGACCAAGCCTTGTGGGATGCCAGTTATATCTGGTTTGTAGTCTGACATGGCTGCAGCATGTCTGACCATGTCTGTCCTGTCCTTGGTCTGGTTTGCAACCCCTCTACTGACATAGGGGTTTATATTTAAGCTGGTGAGCTTATCTATAATGAACACATAGGGTATTGTATAGAAGCCTTTGCAAGGTCCAGCTACGCTGTGTGGACCACATTGCCCTCATCAATGACCTTAATGACTATTTCAATTGAGTCAAACATGTTTAGGGGCAGGATCTGCACTTAAAAAAGCCACACTGGGTAGGGTCCGGTGTCAGTAGGTCCCCAATATCTTTATATCTGTGGTACATACTGATCCTTTCCATAGCTGTGCAGACCGAGCTTCTCAGGATTCTGGGGTAGTAGTTTTCAGTATCCATTCAGGCAACACCTTTGTTGAGAAGGACCACTGTTGTTGTACACTGCTCTTTGGGTACATATTCTGTGGTAAGGCTGACATTGAGCAGTAGTGTGATTTGGCATTCCATTCATCTTGGAGTCCATGTTGCACTAAGCCCAGGACACCAGCTCATACCATTGCTGCTGTGTGTTTTGCTTTGTAGATGCTGGCTGTTACCTCAGCATCTGCAATGTCAGGGGGACAGCAGTCTGCTGGGATAGATATTCTGCATTCGGGGGGGGGTTGCACTGCACCTGTCAGGATGTATGTTGGCAATATGTGTGTCTGTTTGTGATATTTGTGTGAATCAGAGCATATCTGGGAATTCCCAACATGGTTCCTACCATCAGTTGTGAAAGCCTTGGGATTATCCTTAGTGTCCTGTACAATTTGTATATTCATAGGTTCATAGGTTCATACTAGGCTATCCACCCTAGGGCATTTGTTAGCCTAGCCAGAGTGTGTGTGGCTTTTGCCACCCCTTGCTATGTGAATATTATGGCCATTTATGATTTGCTTTGCTGTGCCTCTGTCTGGACATGACACAGTGAAGACCCCCAGTGTAACTCTACAATCATCCATCCACTTGGCAAGATTCTTGTTGAAGAGTGTCAGTGAGGGGCTCTGCCTAACATGGAGTGGGATTCTGGTCCAGGGTGTGGGGAGCCTCTGGATTATGTATCTGTCCCACCAGCACATCCTATTTCATTATTTGTTGAGGTTGACATCTCTCACTCTCACAGCTCCGATGGCTTTGAGTTTTCTGGGGTGGAGCATGTCCATTACTCCTGTGTTGGGCATGGCCTTCTACAACAGGCATGCAATGCCTCTGTGTAGGCAGTATGTGACTGCATTCAGCTGGGGTGTCTACAGCCAGGCAGCATATGACATATATTTGAGACCCTTTATCCTCTTGGTGAGGTACCTTTGAGGTCTTTCTAACTGTTGCAGGTGTCAGGTAAGGTACATCCCATATGAGGCATTGTACTAGATTATGGGTGTGATAAGAGAACAGTATAGGGGCACAATGACCTCTGTTGACGTAGATGTGAATCCTGTCCTGATACGGTGTCAAATGTAGACAGTCTTCCTAGCCACATTGGCAATGTGGGTGTCACATAACAGGTTACTGTCCACTTGTGTCCCTAGGTCCCTGGTTACTCCTTCCATACATCATGGTTTACCACCTATGTGGTAATTTGTGGTACCTTGTTTGGTATTTGGTGGGACATTCATACTGTCCAGTGTCTTCAGGATGGCTGGGTGGGGTTCCTGTGTGTGTGAGTGTGGTCTGTAGCATGCTACAGACTGTACAGCAGTCTTGCCTACAGTTAGTTGCACATGGGTGGACTCCAATGCCTTGTGCATTGTCAGTTACCTGGACGTATGGGTGTCTGTGCTGAATATGGATACTAACCCTCCTTTTATGTTTTGTTCCAGGTTTTGGGGCCATGACACATGATATGTGGTATAACCTGGGAGTGCTGGTGTGCTGTCAGGAGGCTTGCAGCAGGTTTCTGTCACTGCACAGACATCGATGTTCTCCATACTGGGGATGGCCTTGGGAGCATGCATATTGGGGTTTACACATCTGGCATTGGTCAGCATTACCCTTATGTTTCTTTCCACTTATGTTTTCTAGGGTGGTGGGTCAGTCTTTTCAGCCTTGCCTACAAAAGGCTCTATGGAGGTGGCAAAGGCCTTATCCAATATCCAGACACCCACAGGTGCAAGCCATCCCAAGAACAGCTGTGTGGCTTGTCAAGCATGACATCCCAAGCAGACAGACATTGGATCCCCTTGGAATGACACCAGTAAGTGTGCCACTTGCTATGACTGATCATTCCGTGTTTTTACTGTGGCATTATTCTTGGTAAGGGTAGGATGCTGCAAACGGTGAGTGTCATACTAGCCTGAACTACATTATCAGAGAGCTCATCTATGTCTCTTTTCATGTAGTCTAGGGAGGTACATCTCAGGTCATTCACACCAGCATGGACTATGACTGCATCATATTTCTACTTGCTTTGGAGTGACCTGCATACTTCTGTTATGTGGCGTATTGTGGCAGCCTACAGGCAGCTTACTGTACTCTTTCCCTTGTTCAGTCTGGTGTGCAGGACAGCAGTGTGTCTGACTATGGAGTCACCTATTACAACTGTATCAGGCATGTTGTTTCTCCTTCTGGCCTGTGACTGTTTGGCACACCAGCTTTGTGTACTATGTGTTGCATGTGCTATGTTTGGAGGTTGTTTGATTTGGTGTCTGCTTTAGAGGCCTCTGTTGGTGTGCTGTGTTTGTAATTTGTGCCTCTGGGAATGTTTTTCTGTGTTTATGTGTTTGGTTTGCAGTTGTGATAGGTCTATGTGGGACTGTGTTTGTGGTGTGTGTGTGGTTACCTTCTCCTCCTGACTAGTTTTGGGAGTACTGAGTTGAGGGAGCTCAGCCTCCAGTTTGGATAGATGGTTGCATCTCTCACATATATTTGTATTTCTTGAGTGGAGTTGGGGGTTGTCTGTGTACTTGGGGCAGGTGTAACATTGCCTCAGGATTCACAGATTCAACTTGTTGTGGCTGGCCTTAGTGGATTGTATGTGTGGACAGATTTTATTGCCATACTACTGATCAGTGATTACTTCATTGTTTATGTTTGCTCTATCATGTAGTAGCTTCCTCATTCTCTTGCATGGTTTGGTTATGGCTGGTGTCCACCATGCCAGATTCCTGTGTGTATGGCATTGTGTCTTGTTTTAATTTAGGATTGCATAATCCAAGCATTCCTGGCAGTGTTCATGGAATGGCTGTATTACAGGTTCTGAGGTGTGGCCCATATTTTGCCCCTGCAAAAGACCTTTAATGGATTCCACATCAGTTTGGAGGAGTGCAAATATTGCTTTACACATGTTTTCCACTGTGGTTTTCTGGCCAGGGACTGTGGTCAGGATTTGTATATCCAGTGTGATTACTCTATGGTCTGGTTTTACCAGTGAGCAATACACTTCTCATCTTGCCATCCAGTACCCATGTTGCTGATTATCACATCCAGTATGCTTACCCCTCTTGTGGGAGTGGTACGTTGTTCCTGGGCCTTTTGGTTTATGGATTCTATTAACTTTTGTCCTACACTGTTGGAGCTAGTATAATGCTCCCAGTCTATGTCTGGGTATTTTCAGTCACCCAATATAATGTGGTTTGGAGGAATTGATATATTCATGTATTCCAGCATAGGCCAGGTGCAGTTCCTGGTGTTGGGACAGTAGTCTGTAGCAGGCTATAAACTGGGGGGCAGTTTTAGCCACTGTTACTTGACCATGGCTAGTCCATGCTGCGTTTTGTTGTGGTACCAACATGGGGGTGTGGTTATCCTTGACAATTCTTGCTAGTCACCCTCCTTTTGTAGCTTGTTCCATGTTTTGAGGCTGTACAGCACAGTATGAGGTGTAACCTGGTAGTGTTAGGGTGCTGTTGTGAGCCTTTACTCAGTTTTCTGTTACAGCGCAGATATCAACATTCTCCATACTGGGTGAGTTTAGACTGCATGCATCTTGCTGTTTCGACTTATCCCTTATCTTATTCTTATCCCTTCTGATACCTATGGAGATAGGTTTGTGTTTTGAGCCTTACCTATTCAGGGCACACTGTGGGTAACAACAGCCTTTGCCAGTATCCATACGGCCTGCACTGATAGGTGCACGCCAGTCCTAGCAGGTGGTGCATCATGTCATGCTCAGCATGTCATCCCAGACTGGCACACATTGGATCCCCTTTGACTAACTGCGATACTTCAGTCAATTATTGCACTTGATCATCTCATTGTCATGTTGTGGCATGATGCTTGGTGAGGGTAGGATGTTAGTCAGGGTCCTCAGGTGTGCATATAGTACATGGTGTTACATTACTTAACACATAGCATTCATGCCCCAGGTGGTGCTGCAGGGCTGCCTCTGTCGGATGCGCATATTACACTTCCCTGTACATGTTTGAGAGCAGGTTGTGTCATGTTAGGCATCCCTGTTACTATATGAGTGAGTCAGAGAGGGTATCATTCCCAGGGTTCCTACTGAGCCAGTGTATGTGCTATGCGTTGCCTCTTTGCCAAGGCCAGGGCATACTGGGCATGCCTCCTTCTGCCTACTGGGGCAGGCTCAGGTTGTTCCTCCTCCGAGTCACGCTCTGCCTGTGATGGCCTTGGCAATGGTGGGGGGCTGTTTGGCCCGGCCCTATGCTGGTCCTGCTGCAGCTGTTTTCACAAGATCATATTATGTAGCATAGCACATACCATGACAATTTGGGTACATGTAGTTGGTGTGTACTGCAAGGATCACCAGATGTGTCCAGACACCGGAACCGTGACTTGAGCAGCCCAAACACACGCTCTATTACATTACGTGTTTGTGCGTGTGCCTTATTATGGCGTTCCTGTTCAGGTGTGTGTGCGTTTCTGATGGGTGTCATCAGCCACGGCTCCAGTGCATAACCTGCATCCCCCACTAGGTGTCCGTGCGGGATGTCCCCATTGGCAAATGTCTGGTACAGCTGTGTCAAATGCCAGATGTGGGAATCATGGTAGCTACCAGGACAACCAGCACACACATTCATTAGTATTCCCTGGGCATCACACATGACCTGGCAGTTGATGGAGGGGAAGCCCTTGCGGTTGATGTATGCCCTACCCCGCTCACCGGCTGGTGCTTTGATGCGTATGTGCGTGCAGTCTATTGCACCCACTACCTCAGGGTATTCCGCTATTTGCTGGAAGAGACGCATATTGCTGGCCAATAGCTCACGAGCATTGGGGAAATATACATGATCACCGACATGTGCTGACATGGCATCCAGGAACTGGTGCAGTACCCTGGAGGCTGATGCCTGTGATATCCCCATCATATCACCAGTTGGTCTCTGGAAGGTACCTGTTGCTAGTATTCTTAGGCCAACACATACCTTGGTTTCCACTGGGATGGGTTCACCTCTGTTGGTTCTGTGTGTGAGGCGTGGCCTGCACAGCTCCACTATTTGCTGCAGGAGGTCTCTGTCCACTCTATAGCGCTCTACTATCTCCAGCTCATGTAACCCATGGTAGGTGACCCTGGGCCTGTACACTCTTCTCCGTCTCCTCACTGTGGGTTGTCTGGCACCATCTGCATTGTCACCACCCTCAGCAAGTCGCCTATGTCTCATTATGACAGCTATGGCAGCCCCTAACATTTCTGCTCTGAGTTCAGCTTTTTCAGTTTTCACTTCTGATAACTTAACTCCTGTCTTGCAGTGTCTCTTGAGAGAAACATCCTGCACTGCTGTTTGCAGAGTTTTAAGTGCTGGGCTGGGCTACTATTCTGCCTGTATAATTGCCTGCGTCTAATTGTTTTCACCTGCTAGCTCCAGCAGTATTCCCTGCTAGCTTCCTACTAAATCTGTTGCTTCCTTTTTCTTCTCTGTTTCCTCAGGGAGGAGCCGTGTGCAAACCAGCAGAAATACGCTCACAGTGGCTTACACACGCGCACACATACTTACATGGTTCAGAATCTGCTTATTCGGATTAAAACGCGTGCACGCCCGCGCAAACAGTGTTAAACATCTCCCAACACGCTCCCACATGCTCAGTCTGCCTTACACGCGTGCACACTGCCTTACTCGCGCTTCATGGCATGCACACGTGCGCATACACATCCAGCAAGAAACTTTGGTGTAGACAACAGTGTACACCTTCCATTTCTTGACTTTCTCATGCTTATTTAGTGGCACACCTCTTTCCATGATATCTGTCTGACATCTGTCATGTAACTCTGACCTCCAATGAACTGCATTTCTTTTTACCATTCCCCCATGTGATGTCACCTATCTCCTACTCTGTTCCTCCCCCTTCTGTAACTCTTACACTACTCAGACTGTGCTCATTTGCTATGTGACAGTGGAATTCAGTATCCTAACGCTCATTTGCATCAGATTGCCTACTAATGCTTAATTACATCTCTTAGACTCAGCTTCCCCCCTTAGCAACCACTACACGGTGGCCATGTTGGTTTTGGTCTGCTGGTCCCTGCATTGACATTCCATGTATTGCATAAAACCCACATTTGTGGGTTTAAAACCTTCGTTTTTATGTTTTATACAGCGCAGCCCGTTTGCTGGGCTGCGCTGGTTTAAACACCGGCAATCGCCAAAAAAAAAAATTATATTTTTAATATATTTGCATCAGGTTACTTTGCCAATGGCCACATATTTGGCCAGTGGCATGCTGCCTGACACATATGCACCCTTTATTTGGAGCTGACATGGCTCCATTGCAGTTTGCAGAAACGTACTCAGTTGTCAACTGAGTACATTTCTGCAGCTAAAACGGCTCTTACACGGGCTGTTCTGGGCTTCCTGGATCGCTAATCATCCTCATTTGCATGCTATTCGGCTGCAAGTGAGGTGATTAGCTTATCCACGCCCACTCCGTGTAAGAGCCGTTTTAGCTTGTCTCTTACACGGACTTTGGGCTGTTCCTGGATCGCGAAGGCTGCATGAAGTCTTACACTACTCTTAGACTCCGTGCAAGCCTTCGTGAATCCGTCCGATTGTCTATACATTTCTTTGTTTAGAATTCTTTCAGTAGAATTCTGCATTTACAGTTTTGTCAACAAAATTGTGCCTTTACAATTATTTGTTTAGATGTTTTCTGTAGAATTCTGTCTGTATAAGTCTCTATATGCAATTTTGTCAACATTATATGTTATTGTGCTGTAGAATATAAAACTATAGAGTTTGGTCTGCAGAATTCTGTGTTTAAATTCTTTCTGTAATACATTTTGGACTAGATTCAGAAAAGTTGTTCTCAATGTAAATGACTTACTCCTGTGTAAGCCTGCTTTATTTCCAAAAGGCTTGCCCTCAGTGTAAGTGACTTACTTCGGTGTAAAGCCTGTCTATAAATAGACTTACACAGGGGACCAGATTCCAAAAGACCTGCTCAGTGCAAGTGACTTTACTTGGTGTAGTACTTTGGAGTAAGTCTTTTACCGTGAGACAAGTCTTTTAGAATCAAGTCCTATGTTTAAAATTTTGTCTGTGTAATTCAGTCTTTCAAATTCTGTATAATTCTCTTTAGGATTCTGCAATTAGAATTCTTTGTTTAGAATTCAATCTGTAAAACTCTGTTTTTATGAATTATGTGATTACAGTTTGTTTTAGAAATTTGTAGTGTCTGGTGTTTAAAACTCTGTATACTTTTCTCTGCAGACTATGAATTAATTGTTTGGAATTCTATGTGTAGAATTCTGTTTAGAATTCTTTGTTTCAAATTCTGTAAAATTCTGTGTTTAGAATTTTGTCTCTAGCATTCTGCATTTGAGCTCTATTTCAAATTTTGTTTGCAGATTTTTATCTATAAAATTGCATCTGGAGTGATATTGTTAAAACTTTGTTTTGAATTCTGTCTTTTTGATACACTATTTAGAATTCTGTATATAGATTTCTGTGTTTTGAAGTTTATATGAAAAATTCTGTATGAGTTTACTGTTTAGCATTCTGTCTGTAGAATAGAGAGAGAGAGAGAGAATTATTTTTGGAATTCTGTGTTAAGAATTCTCTATTTAGAGAATTTTGCATTTAAAATTCTATCTGTAGAAATGTTTGCATTGAATTTTGTCCATAGATTTTTTTTCTGCAGACATTTGTCTGTTCTTTCTTTAGATTTCCATGTATATAACTTTTTGTATGGAATTCTGTATGCTGATTTCTCCATTTAGACTTCTGTCTGTAGATTTCTTTCTTTAAAATTCTGTTGTATAATTATGATTTTAAACTAATCTATATAACTGTATCGATAAATAATTTTTATTAATCTGTTTGCTTAGAATTTTGTATGTAGAATTTTGTCTATGATATCTATCCTTGGAATTATGCATGTACAACTCTTTCTATAGAATTCTGTTTGTTGACTTTTATGCATAAAATTATATCTGAATAAATCTGTCTTTAGAATTTGATCTGTAAAATTCTGCCTGTAGAATTCTTTATGCAAAACTAGGTGTTTATATATATATATTTTTTGCTTAGAATTTTGTCTTTCAGAAGTAGTAATATTTTCTGCATTGAAATTTGTATGTGGAGATGTCTGATGAATTCTGTATTGTAGATTAATATGTGCAGAATTATGTACTTAGAAATTTGTCTGTAGATATTTGTGTGTAGAATTGTAATTGTATAATTATTCTTGTAGAAGTTTATGTTAAGAATTGTGGGTTTGGAATTTTGTCAGTATAAGTCTGTGTCTGTGATTCTAGCTGCAAAATTATTTGTTTATAATTCTGTATAATTCTATTTGCAGAAAGCTGCAATAAGAATTCTGCTTGTAGTATCTTCCTGTGGTATTGAGAGAATTATGCCTTGACTGTGACACAAAGTACTGAATTTTAAATACCAACACAGGCCATGGAAAAGACTGGTGGGAGAGAATGGAAGTAAGCAGTCAGTGTAGGCTTACCCATTCTGAGGAGGGAATGGCTCTTGTCCACCAGTCACCATAGGTTCATAGGTGTTTACTAGGTTAATGACCACAAGGGTCTTTTTAAGCCTAGCCTTGCATCCCAAATCTCTGACAAGTTCTGATACCCTTGATAAGTGTAAGCATGGGCCTGGGAGATAAACTGTTTACAGGTTACCTCTGTCCATTAGAGACATAGGTGCCAAACCAAGGATGAATTTTCTGTTTCCCATCCAGTTGTCCAAGTTGCACTTCATTTGGGTTAGGGAGGAACTCTGCTTCACATGGATAGGGAGCCTGTTCCATAGATGGGGTAGTCTATGGGACACATACCTATCTCTCCAGCAGGTCCTATTTGTATCACAGGCAAGGTTTAAATCTTTAGAATGGGTAATTCTGGTGCTATTTGTTTTGTGGCTATGCAGGAGGTCCATCAGAGTGGGGTCTGACAATGATCTGTATGCCAGGAATAGATCTCCCCTCTAAAGCTTGTTGGAGATAGAATACATGGATAGGGTCTTGAGGCTGTCTGCATAGGACATATTACTTATGCCTTGTATTCTTTTAGTGAGGAACCTCTGTGGACGTTCCAATTGTTGGATATGTGTGGTTAGGTACATACCAAATAGGGCAGGGTCTATATTATAATATCGACATGTTAAAATGTCGACTCTGACTTGTTCGACACGAAAATGTCGAACTCTAAGGTTCCCGAATGGCCAAATCACTGATTTCTTTCCAATGGAAAGAAATTGGTTGGCCAAACACCAACGCCACACAAAAGAAATCAATGATTTGGCCATTTGGGAACCTTGGAGTTCGACATTTTCATGTTGAACAAGTCAGAGTCGACATTTTAATATGTTGATATTATAATATAGACCCAGCAGGGCATTGTAGTCAATGATAGGTCTGATGAATGCCAAATACAGTGGGACAATGACTTCCTTGGACTTAGATGCCACACCTTTACTTATAAGTTGCTCAACATAGAATGATTTCCTCACCACTGTAGACACGTGATGATCAAAGGCTATATTACTATCTATGTGTGTCCCTAGGTCCCTGACTACTGGATCACCTCTAAGTGGTGTATAGTCAATATGATAGTTACCAGGGATGGATGACTTACCAAAGGTTGCTATTATACATTTATTGGCATTTAGTTTTAGTCCATGGCTCTGACACCAGTTGTTTGTCTGTGTCAGCCCCTCCTGGAGAACATTTGTGTCAGTGTGAGATTCAATGACAGCTCCTAATTTGCAATCACCTGCAAATTTAGTCAGCCAGAGACCAATGACATTGACCTTGACTTCTGAGAAGTAAATGCCAAAAAGGGGAGGTCCATTGACTGATCTCTGAGGGACTAAACTTGTTACTGGCCTCTTTGTAGAGGTGGACTCCCTAATTCTAACTTCCTGGGTCCTGACTGTGAGCCATTTGGCTATCCACCGGCTGACGTACGGGGTTTGTACCTAACCCCTTGAGTTTGTCAACAATACCCGAGTGGGGTATTGTGTCAAATGCCTTGGCCAGATCAAGGTAGGCAGTGTGAATGACTTTGCCCTCATCCATTGCTTTGGTGACCATCGTGAAGAAGTCCACCAGGTTGAGTAGGCATGATCTGACCTTGACGAAAGCAAACTGGGTTTGGTCCTGTGTCTGGAGGTTTAATTTATCTCTATTGATCATCTCCATGATAATTCTTTCCATGGCTTTACATATAGGACTAGTGTGACTTATGGGTCTGTAGTTTCCAGGGTCTGTAGATGGCCCACCTTTGTGCAGTGGGATGATTGTTGCCTTTCTCCATTCATGAGGCATGAAGCCTGTTTGGAGGCTAGAGTTAAATAGTAATTCCAGAGGCCCTGATAGGTCATGTTTCATGCTATTTAGAAGGCACTCTGGGATATTGTCTGGGGCCATTGATGCAGTGCTCTTGGTATTAGAGAGAGCAATAAGGACCTATTCCCTAGTGATAGTAGGGGGAGTTATAATTGATGATATTTTCTGAGGAAAGGTTGTGGGGGGAGAGAGGGGTAAAGATGGAGCTGAATTTATCAGCCAGGAGGTTTGCTATATCTTCTGGCTCAGTATAGGTGGCTCCATTTACAATGAGCTCTGCACACAACTGTGTATTGTTTTTGAGGTTGCGGACATAGCTAAATAATGCTTTGGGTTTGTCCTTGGCCTGAGAGGCCAAACATACCTCAAATTTGGCTTTGGTAGACTTAATTGGTCCTATGACTTGTTTGTTTAGTTTGCTGAGAGTGCTTTTATTCTGCTGGGTGCTGCACCTCCTAAGTTTTGCCATGATTTTCTTCCTCCTGTTATACAGCCGATTGATTTTGTGATTCCACCAGGGTGGCTTGTTTTTTGAGTTAGTTTTGTACTTCTTCCTGGTGGGTACAGCTGCCTCTATGCAGCTATTAACATGCTTGTACAGGGTTTCTTTGAACAGTTATGCATAGGCAGAAGTCTTCTCATGGGTTTATGGGGGGCTTGAAATCTTGCCAGGTTCACACTTAAATAGCAGGAGGTTAGCCTTAGAATAGTTCTTGAATATTACAGGTTTAGCTTGGGGTCCAGGTTTTACTTTTACTTCAAAGGAGACCATTTTGTGGTCTGACCCTACCAGGGAAGGCATTACAGTAGGGGGTGTGCAGCACTCTCCCATATTAGTGAGGACCAGATCCAGTATGGTTGCACCCCTGGTTGGTGCATTGACTATCTGGGCCAGGAAGTTTGTGTTTACAAAGTCCAGGAATCTCTGTGCATATACATTTGGTGTCATATAAGATTCCCAGTTAATAGTGGGGTAATCCATGAATATGGTATTGGGTTGGATGGTTAGTGTTTCTAATAAGTTTAAATACTTGGGTCATAGAGGGGGACACATAGCTTGCAAGGAAGTGGTATTGAATTTTACTTATGGTGATTTGAACATGGATCAGCTCAAGTGCATTGTTCTGACTGACCTGCCTTGAAGTATATTTATTTTTAATGTGAATAGAGACACCCCCCACCTTTAGTCCCTGCCTGTGAAGTAGCTGGCCTAAATGCATGGAAGGCATTATAACCTTGCACTGTTGGTGTGCTCTCTGTGGCTTTAAACCATGTCTTAGTGACCGCACAGTCGTCAGCATTCTCTAGGGTAAAGAGAGCTTCTAGGGAGTGGAGTTTTTTTTTGTTTAGACTCCTAGCACTGAGCAATAATGCCTTTAGATTTTCTTGGTTTTGATTTTTCTGTGTCGGAAGTACTTTCAGTTTGGCATTGCCTAAAAAAGCCACTATGGGGTAAGACAGTGTTTTTTCTAATATTCAAAAGCCTAGAGGGGAGAGGTGCAGACCATCCCTGGCAAAGCAGCGTGATCTGTTGACCATCTCCTTCCATGCTGCAAATATTGCTTCGGGCAAGAATGGGCTTGCAAATTACCAGACGGTTCAGGGCTGGGGTTGTGGGCTTGCGTCTTCCAGGATGGTGATGGTAGCCCTCAGTGTGTATGAGTGATAGTATGCATATGCATTGGGGATGTAGTTGAAGATACAGTGAAACAGGTGCTGACATCAGCCAACAAAGGTGTGGGTAGGTAATAAATAGAAACAGCCTAATTTCTGGTTTGTCAGCAAGGGCACATGTTAATTGCAAAGCTGCCTCAATTCAACACCTCTACTCCGCTCATACTCTCATGCTGGGGACTCCCATTAGCAGGGTAATAATGTGATCAGTACCCACGGGGTAGGCTTGATGATTGTCATGAACTAAGACAAACATAATATAGAAAAATGTATTGTAGAATTCTTAAAATAAACAAAAAAGCACCAAACTCACAAAACCCAACAAGAAACGTCCGTGCAAAAAGAAAGAAGCTGCAAATAAATACTGTAAAGGTGCTCGTTTTTTAATTCACGCTTTTCATTCATATCAAATACGAACTTCATCAGGCAAACACTATCATTAAAAATAATATATTTAAATACTGATCTACTAGATCACATGATGTTAAAAATCCTATACAAAGAAAGCTAATGTATAATTAATTAATTACGTCCATCAACAAACCCCGCCCAACATGTTTCATTCATAAAAATTAAGTCAATGTTTTTCAGTCACCTTAATGCAGTGAATATGCTTGATGTTAACAAAACCTAAAGTGCTAATGGACCACCTTTTGTATATCAAAAAGCTTTACGCTTATAATATACAAGCCCGTGGTAAGGGATTATCCCATTAAATAAAAATGGGCCCTTGATTCCAAACTAACCTGCCTAGCACATTCATTCTTCTTGCAATGGTACACCCATTCAGGCATGTTAATGAAGCTCAGTATGGGCTCTGAATTAACACATGAAATATCATAAAAATACAACAGCATACAATAACCATATTCCACAACTTGAATACATTCAATCAAGTTAAGATGTCCGGATAAGTAAAAAATAATTTATTTATTTTACATTTGTTGTTCGGGAGAGTCCAACTGGATATATGTCCATTTTCAGTGGTGGTCCGGGGAGAAAAGCATCAGAGCAGTAAAATCATTAAGAGCAAGACATGTTAACCAAAAAGTTCAATTAAACAAAATATAGAGTACACAAGCTATATACTTCATATAGAAGTATAGTACATATAAGATAGTGAGTTAACCAAAGATTTCCCAACATTCACAGGCTACATTAATATATACATGTTATAACAGCAAGTATAGCAGGAAGATAGAGTAGATAACTTCCATAATTCATTTCTACACATGAGAGACATACTCTGTCCTTTAGGTTTCTTTACAGTGTTCAGTGATACTATTAACCCATGAAGACATTGATAAATAAAACCTACACTGACTTCCTATCAGACTTATATATTCCTGACTACCTAAAAGAACACAGGATCATAGATCTACACTACGTTAACTCGTAATAGCTGGAAGTTACATAACCAATACTATACTAAATAAGATGAAACTATCACATTTGTCCTTTTTTATGTAGCCTACAAACACCTGCAATTCATTAACCTTTGGTATAGATTATATAAATCTTTTGTTTTATTTATTTTATTATCTTCTTATAGGGGCCATAACTTATCCAAAGCATGG
This sequence comes from Protopterus annectens, assembly GCF_019279795.1. NCBI lineage: Eukaryota > Metazoa > Chordata > Ceratodontiformes > Protopteridae > Protopterus > Protopterus annectens. The sequence continues at coordinate 49,289,383 of NC_056740.1, read as the reverse complement.
GGGATGGAATTATATTAGCGCATTAGATTTTATCTGACCAGACTTTTTAGCTTTAAAATACACTTAACAGAACAGGATTCGTTCAGGCTGGGATATTTATAAGGATTTAGTTCAGTGCATTAAGGTGAATGAAAAAGATTGACTTTGTTTTTATGAATGAAACATGTCGGACAGGGTTTATTGGTGGATGTAATTAATTAATTATACATTAGCTTTCTTTGTATAGGGTTTTTAACAGCATGTGATCTAGTAGATCAGTATTTAAATGTATTATTTTTAATGATACTGTTTGAGGAAGTTCGTATTTGATTCGAACGAAAAGCGTGAATTAAAAAACAAGTAGCTTTACAGTATTTATTTGCAGCTTCTTTCTTTTTACAGTGGACGTTTCTTGTTGCGTATTGCGGAATTCTTAGTTTAGAATTCTTGTTATAGAATTCTGAGTTTAAATTTCTGTATATAGATTACTATGTTTGAATTATATCTTTTGAGCTCTACCTGTAGAAGATCTTGTTTTTTTTTTTTTTTTTATTTATTTACTTTTGTACACCTGGAAAGCCTGACTGGGTTAAAACCCCTTTTCAGTGGTGGCATGGGGAGAAAAGCTACAGAAACAATAGATATTCTAAGACATCAAATCATAACAACAGCAGAAATATAATAAATTTTACAGTTTGGTATTTCAGAGTGCAATGTGACACAAAAGTAGCAATGCATGGAGAGAGTACATATAAATTTAAAAGATTTCAAGAAGTACATTGAATAGCAGTGACATACAGTAGTACAGTATTGTAATGCATTATAACATTCTTAGAGCATATCATTGCTTTACGAACAAACAAAGAATATACAAAGAGAAACAACACTTTTCCACACATGAGGTGTCAGGAGAATAAACTTTGTGCATGGGAAAGTGTTGTTTCTCTTTATATTATTTTATTCAAGATTCTTTTGAGTGACTTCAACAGTTATGTGATGGTATTTCATTTACTGAAATACTTAATGTAAGATTACAACAGCATGAAGGATTGTTGTATCTGTATCAGATGTATGAATTCCAGTACTTTTTTCTTTGAGGGTTAGTGGGTAGAATTCCAGTACTTTTTTCTTTGAGGTGTTAGTGGGTAGATTATTCTGGTTTTAATTTGAATGAAAAGTTCCAAAATTTCCTCTAGTAGCCTTTTTGATGTGATTTATAAGTATGGAAATCACATGCTTGTTTTATAGCAGTGAGGATGGTATTCAAAGATTTAGACACATTTACAGATAAGACTAAATCATCATGAGTTATGGGATTTCAGTTTGGGGGCATTTTTCAGTATTAGTCTTTGACCTAGCTGGAAGGCAAGTATCAAATTTGGCAATTTTATTATAGTACTGCTATAGCTTAGAAAGATGTGAAAAAAATCTTGTGCGCTAGCTTTAGTTCATAAACAATTAGGTTTCATATGTGCTATATAATGATGTGACCTAGCTGGAAGGCCAGTATCAAATTTGGCGATTTTATTATAGTACTGCTATAGCTTAGAAACTTTACATAGCATACTCCCCTGATTGCATAGATTCTTTCAGCATCAATGCAATGCAAAAATTAAAGGAAAATTACTTGATATTCTGGCATCAGTTTATTGAAAAGAAGAGTATTAAACCACTAAACTCTTTTACGTAGTTCTGATAATAGTCAAGATAGTTGGTTGTTTATACACTCATTATGGCAGTTTATAGAAAACAAAATGAGAGTATCAATCAACCTAGAGACTGAATCTATACCTAGTTTGATTCAGCTTTTTATTAGGTGTCTTGAAAAGACAGATACTCAAAAATTAAGTATCTCACCTATATATAAGATACTAAGAGAAGACACTCTAAAGTTTGACTCAGATTTTTGGAATTATTATGTAAAGATTAATGGAGAACAAATATCTGATGAATCCAAAAATTGTTATTGAATTCTACATATGGTACATCTTCTTCATTATATTGGAGATTGTATACATGGACAATTATGAATAAGAGTTTCTATACTCCACATAAAATAAATTATATACTCAAAAACAATGAAAGTAAATGCTGGAAATGTGATGGATTACTAGAGGCCAACTGGGTTCGCATGTTCATTGAATGTAGAAATGTTGTTCAATACTGGAAAGACTTCAGATATTTTGTAAATTCTTTATGATCTGATAACTGTCATATTTCTAACTCACTAATCCTATTCAATGTTCCTGTACCTAATGTAATACCTAAATCTCTAATTCAGTTACTCTGGTCAATTGTTGAAATTGCCAGAAAAGTTATTACTTTGAACTGGAAAAGTAAACAGGATTTGCTGTTTAAAGAGTTTATTAATTTAGCAAAAGTTGTTTGTAAAAAAGAACTACAAACCATTTGTTATAGAACTCACAACATTACTCATAAAAAAATAGCATGGCAAAAATTGGAAAACCTTTTGAACAAATACTGATAAGTTCTCATGGATAAAATGATTGTTTATCATGGATGAAAGTAAATATTGTAAATAGTTTTGTTATTGTTTTAGGGTTACTATTACATGAACGACCTTTTCAAAGTTGGAATGTCATATGGTCGACACCATATGATAGAACTTTGAAAAGTTTGAAGGTTAAATGTAATGGCGCCATATGGTGCAGAATGGTAGAATTTCCCTTTTCTTAACTGAAGTGCGATCTCCATACCTCTCAACCTGGAAACATCAAAAATCTGGACAAGGCCCATGAAAAATAGGTACAAATCTGTATGCTGATTAACATAACATTTGCATACATAATTATGTAACCACACCTACTCCGATGGGATTGTGGGATACCAACTTTCAAATGCAAACTGAAGAACAGACAAGCAAAATATTGCACCAGAGTCCCCCTGCAGCCATTCCAATGTCCCATTACCTGGCTATTTTGCCCATTTACCATAAACACTGTGTGCATAGTGCTTTACTAATACAATGATTATTTAGATTTTATTTTTACATTTTACAGCCCAATGCACAAACACCAACAAAACACTGTCTCACAACGAAAATAGACTTGGCATTAAAATACCTCTGCCCTTGAAACTCGCATTCATTGAAACAGCATTGAAACCCACACCACATACAAAGAAATCGCATTTTGCCAGTGGTGGATAAAGATTACCTTTAGGCTGTTTTCAAATCAGTGGCCACTTGCACACAAAACAAGAAACATACATGTTTCCTTTGATACGCCTTCCTGACTTTATTAAATTATATTCCTTGTATAATACAGCACACTTGTTAGACAGAGCTCATTTTACATTTATTGTTTGAGCATTTTTCCAGTAAGCTGTAGGCAATGAAACAAAGTGCATGAACCAATAATGACAAAACTGCCCAATTCAGAACATTTCCATCATAAAAGTCTAGTTCCAGTGTGTCCGCACACCCACGCTATAAATAGAATGACAGTAGTGTAAGCCATAGCATCTTGTACAGCTTCTCGCACTTTTTTTCAATTTAAGTTTTTTTTTCTGGGGGGGGTACAAAAGGCCAAAAACCAGAGACATTTTAAACATTGCTTGTATAATTTTGGAAAATTGCTAGAATAAAAGGTGCTGTGTTACCATTTATTTTCTGAAGAATATGAAGTCTGAAATTCAAATGCATGTCATTATTTAATGAATTCAATCCTGCACTGCAGTGATTTTCCACAAAAATCCTGAAAACCACAGATTTTATGAGGAGCAGTCTCAGATGAAAAATATGAGGAACAAATTTACAAGTGGTGATGGCTATGGACTTTAGGCTCTTTTACCCTGTACTTAAGGTACAGGGTGTGAGCCTGAGTACCTCTAGCCACCAGGTGTATTGTAATGGGGGCATTTTCACACATACCCACAGCATTGCTTAGAAGGTTGGACTATCCCAGGTCAAATATATTTAGGGAGAATACTTAATGAGTCATGCATTATTTATGTTGTTTTAATAAGTTCATCTTTGCTACTTTTATAAGAACTACTAGACCCACATCTGTTTTACTGGGTGATCTGACAGCTGTGATTTGGATGCCACTTTCACATTTTGCAGCTGCAGGTTGCAAGAGTCAAACTCAGGTCTACAGGATATAGCAACCATTGCTTTAACAACTAAGATGAGCTGTGAACCCACTGACAATCTAGGAACTTGCACAGCTCTTTGAATATAACCACCGTTCAGCCTTGTGGTTGACATTAGATCTCTATCTCTCGATTGCACTCATTGTAAATCTTATACTACAAATCACTTCCAATCTTATACTACCAATCATTTGGGAGGTAAAAAGTACTAGAAATTCTTGACATCCTTTAGAAGTGTATATGGCTAGGTACCTTCTGGTGTCTGCGATTGCTTGCCTAGTATTGTTCCTATGTTCCAGGATAGGCAAGCCAATAGCACAGGACACCGTGCATTAATATTATAGTAAAATGAACCAAGACTAGCAAGGTAAGTCAGATAATCCAAAACTGTAAGTAAACTGGCATGTATTTGAATACAAACCTTTTATTAGGTGTGCATGATTTGCTACTAGTAGGTTTCCTTGTGGCTGTCAATATTTGTACTACACTAGGAAAAAAAAAACTGGAATTAATGCAGTAAGGGATGCAGAATCCCTCCTTGATGTTTCAAAAGTTGTCCTCACTAAGAAAAAACTGTACATGCCGATAAGCCACTTCCATAGTGAGGAAAATCTGTAGTTATCTTGGCTAAGAGGAGGCCTACTTCAATTTATCGAATTAACACCACACCAAAACTGAAAACATGGAGAAGAGTACATCAAACTTTCAAAAGAATGATAGTGTAGAACATAGAAACTGAAACTTACAAGCTCAAACTAAATATATTTGCTGAATGACTGTGTTAGTTCTATAAATGAACAGTTTCCCTGCATCGTTACGTACTATGCACCAGCATAATACTATGGCGGATGTTACATATCACACCTGGCAAGTAGATGCAGAGAGGTATATGCAAGGCGACTGTTTAGTTACAGATGCACACACTTCCTTACCTGTATTGTTATATTCCCCTGAATCTCCATTCCACTGCAAAATGAGCTTCTCTGAACAAAAACGAGCTGCTTAATCTTCTCCATTCCACTCGCAAACATCCCATTACCGTTAATCCATTCTGCTCGCTTCTGCCATTCCCGCTCGCATTTGCAGCCGGAAATGATGACGTGAGCTCCTTGAGCTCAATTCCGACTGGCTGCTAGCCCTGACGGGGCTGACGTCATTGCGTACGTGATGACGTCAGCTCTGGCAGCGCGATTTTTGAAAAAGTTTAAATTATAGAGCAAAGAAAATCGGAAATGAAGGGGTGCCACTCGTGAATCGTGGCACCCCTTCATTTGGACCCAAAAACTCGGTAAAAACCGAGTAATTCGGTATGGTTGGGAGGTATGGCGATCTCGGAGTTGGTATATTTAAGTAAGGGGGTGCTGGTGGTGCAGGGATGCTTGCCCCCCTGCTCAGAGCATTAAGGTAAGTTTTATTTATTTTTTTGATGTTTCATTATATATTTAAAGTTTCAAACTTCGATCATATGTTGTCGAACATATGGGATTCGAAGTTTTGAAACTTTGAATATATAATATAGACCCTTGTTTTATTGTATTTGTTATATGTGCATTTGCGTATGTTTATAATGAAAACAAAATAAAAATGTTTTTGAAAAAAGAAAGTTTACATAAGGCTAGATAAAAATATAGCTGATGCTGTGGCTATTTGGCTGTGACTATAATAAATCTCTTGGCCTTATGTAGTAGCCCCAATTTATGGTGCATTTTGTTAATTATTTATTGGATGTTATGATCAAATCTGAGGTGATTATCAGTAAATACACAAGTAGTTTGGTGTGGATGACTTGTTGTGTTGTTTTGTTGATGGAAGTAATGGTCAAATGTTTCGATTGTTGCTGCTTAGGAGTGAATACAATTGTGTTTTTTTTGGGGGGGGGGGTTATAGAAAACATTGACTTCTTTAGCCAGGTTTCTATGGTTGTGAAAGATTCCTGGGTAATGTTTAAAATTCTGACAGAGCTGGAGCTCAGGAAACTAAAGCTGTATAATCTACATTTTGCATACTGAATTATAGAGTCATGTATAGCTTCTATACTCATCATTTTTGAAAATATTGAACAGGAGGGGCAATGAATTAATCCTTAGGGGATACCTATTTTCACAGGAAAATAGATTGAATAGGTATCCTGACACTTGACACAATAAGTATTTTTATTAAGATAACTAATAAACCATAAAAGTGTTTTCAGGTTTAGGCCAACAACTGTGTCTGTGCAGTAGTAGATCATTAGGAGCTGTATCAAAGGTCTTGGATGAACCAAAGAGTAAGGTGGTGATATAGTGACCACTGTCATTGTTGTGATTGACAGTGTTCAGGAGGGAGAGAGCAGCTGTTTGGGTACTATGATAGGGATAGAATCCATGCTCTGAGATGTATATTATGTGTTATATAACATAATTAAGGATTTGTGATTGGATATATTTTTCCATGCCCTTGAAGAGTGGTAGCAGAATACCACTGTGCTTGTAGTTAGCCAGCTCACTTGAGTTACCTTCCTTATGTAGAGATATAACATAATAATTTCCACCATAGTGGGACATAGGATTCTTTAATGGATAACATAATAAGTGCAGAGATTGGGTAGCCTAGAGTTTAGCCTCATTTGTTGTCAGCTGCTAGTGTGATAGGTTTTAGCTGTGGGAGATATTTTCTGATAGTATTAATGGGAATGGCATGACGTGAGAAATGGGTGGTCTCCTCAATTGTTGGTAGAAAGGAGGACCTTTGTTTGGTGGATGAGAAGGCAGCTGCTATAAAGTGCTCATTAAATTTGCAGTCATCCAATTAAGTAGGTAAAGAATAAGGTTGTAATATTTTGCCTGGTTTAAGATATTTATTGAACTCCAGTAGTCTTTGTTGTGATTATATGGCTGCAAGTTAGAAAAGTACTTTTTCTTGTTCAGGACAAATTGTTTCTTTCTAATGTTTCGTAGGTGAAAGTAGGCTTGTTGTTGGGTAGTTTGGGTTTTGTTTTAATGCCACGTGGTCCAGGCCTTGTCACTGGTCCACATAAGTCACTTAGTGTGACAGCTAAGCTATGGGGCTTCTAGTATTTTGATTCTTTTTCTCATAAGTGGGGCTCAATGATTGAGAATATTTATTTATTTTATTATTTATTTTACATTTATTATTTATTATTTTATTTATTATTTTAATATTTGTTAATATTTTGGAAGATGTCACTAAAACAGGACTGCATTGTCAAGGGGCAGAATTTTAATGGTGTCCAATTTCATTACTGAATGTATCTGTAAAGGTGTTTTTGTTGAGGTAATTTAAATGTATGACAATGTTGAATTGGATATTTTTGCTGATTTTCTGCAGATGTCTGATAATAAGAGTTGGATGATAATCACGTAGGGTGCCAGGGAATATAACTTCTTTGATTACTTTTTTGAATTCTGTCTCTCTGTCTGTAGAATTAGTGTTCAAAATTTTGTTAGCAGATTTCTAGCTATAGATTTCAAATTCTATCAATAAAATTTGTTTATTTATATGTTTAGAATTGTATCTGTAGAGTTCTATGTTCTGAATAGCATTTTTAGGATTCTGTGCTTAAAATTCTGTTGGTAGAACACAGTAGTCATAGCTGAGGTTATTGTATGCTTGAGGAAAGTGTGAATTTTAATGTGATTACAGGGATATATACTAACTTCAAAATTGCTGGATTTTGGAGTATTCTGTCTTCTCTGAGGTGCAGTCATTTTGTTGGTATATATAAATAGCTGGGATATAGATGTGCACAATACTTCACATTGGGGATTACACAGGGGCTTGTTCCTTTCAAAAACACGTTTTAAAGGTTAACAGAGAGTTTCTCATTTTGCTGTTATGTTGTGATGGTCACTCTTAATTATTTGAAATTTCAGAACTCCACTGAAGAGGTTTGAATTCCATTTGGGTGCCCTAGAGTTCTTTTTGTACAATTCTTTGTATACATTTTATCTGGTAAATTATTCAGTTTGTGGAATTCTGTGTTTAGAATTATATGCATAAAAATCTTTTCTGATGAGTTTTGCCTGCAGAATTTCTCATTTAGAATTCTGTCTGAAGAATTCTGAAAGGTAGAATAATGTGCTTAGAGTTCTGTCTGTAGAGTGCTGTCTGTAGAGTTGTTTGCTTAGCATTATTTCTGTGTAGTTCCGTATGTTCAGAATTTCATTTTTTAGGATTCCGTGTATGGAATTCTATCTGTAGAATTTTATGTTTAGAATACTGAGTGTAGAATGCTGTGTTTAAAACTATGTGCATATGTCTCTATCAATGATTAAAAGTCTCTCTGAAGAATTTAATCTGTATAATTATTTTTGAATTATTTTTTAAACATCTTTGCTAAATCATTACATTTTAAATCTGCAACATGAATTCACATACATAAAAAAAAGGAAAAGAAAACAAAACTTAATAACAGTTTCCATTGCTATCATAATGCAGTATACATGTGTGTTTGCTGTTTTAACATTTTTTCATTCACCTCAACTCCAGCATTATATACAGTGCTCAATTCCTGCTTTTCCCTGAACTTCAACCCTCATCATGGGCCTTGTTCACATATGTCATTCCCCCAAATTTGTTTTATTTATATGAAATTTGCCCCTTCCTTCATTTAAAGATCCTACTTCTAATTCCTTTATCTCTTTAACAATATTCATTGCTTTCATGACAGTTGGTATATATTTATATTTTTATTTTATAGTAATTCATTTTTGGCTACTAATGACATTAAATTTAGTAAGGCCTTTCTATGCCTAAGAATTCAGATCCTATGTCCCAGCTCAATAAAATAATTTCCTTCATTGCTACCATTTGTTCCTCAATATATTTGTCAAAGTACAATATATGACATTTTTAAAATCTGCCATCTTGTTATAATCCCCCCAAATTATTCCCAAGTTCCTCTCTCTTCTCCATAATGTCATCAGCATTTATTATCTTCCTAAGGAAACATCCTCTGAAGTCTGCTTGGGGTGTAAAATGAACATGTACCATAATTCCATACAAAAATACTAAATCTTCTGGACTTTGCTGCACCTTACAGATTTCTTCCCACTATTCCTTTGCATTTCACTTTTCCTATTTTTTCTGACCTGCCCTACTAATTATTCCTTTCTAACAGCATCTTCTTTTCTAGGGTCAACTAAAAACTCAATCAAAGCTGGTATTTCATTGTTCTGTCAGCTCCTGATATAAATGGCAATCTCTTACCTATAATCTAAACTACTGCTTAACCTCATCACACTCTATTATTTTTCCCCTCAGTGTTTTTGCTCCCAATAACTTGCTTCCTTTGCTAATTTTATCTAGAAAATTCCAGCTTCTTCTTTCCTGGTTTTATACTCCTTCTTGCAGACATCCTTAGGAGTAACATTTCATTTTTCTATTCCTATGCTGGCTTAGTTCTTAGAATACTTGCTGCTACTTTATTAATATCATTTTCTGTGTGGCTGTTACTATTTTCCTTAATGCCTTGAATTCATAATCCTAGTCTCCCTTTATCTGTTGAACTCCCATCTGTGTCGTTATCATTGTTCCCATGCTGATTTATACATTTCTACTCAAGTTATAAAGATGAGCCTTAATTGCATAACTTTAAACTAGTCCTTCAGATCAGGCAAACCTAAACCACCTTGTTCTTTGGAGACAATCAACTTGCCCCTGGTAACGTTAGCCCTCTTCCCCTTCCAAATAAATGTCTTTAGCTCTTTATTAATTGTCATCCACAACTTTTCTGTGGTTGCCAAAATTATGCCTGGCCTGTGCCGTTTTCACTGTTTACCACACTTTTTGTTGTTTCCACTGTTTAACTATTTAGTATTTTTTTCACTGTTTTAAAGCTATCTGTTCTGCCTGCTCTGGTTTTCCCACCAAGCAATACTTAATTAATTGACCTGTTAACTGTTTAAATCATTCTTTAGAGCCTCCTGGCTGATATTCTGCTGTTTTAAACATTTTTTCAGTGTCTCACTGCTATTTTTCTGCTGTGTTAAACATTCTCCAGTGTTTCTCCCTTTAACTAGGGTAGCTAGTAGCTGTACCATTGTTGAGATACAGGCTTGCTGCTTCTGGAATTGTTTGTAATAGTTTGTTCTGAGCACATTTTCCAGGTCATCTTGGATTGGAAGGGGCCTATCTGCACTTTTTTTGAGAAAATTGTGTTGATTGGAACCTGACTGGTACAGGGAGGCTGGTCTAGGGCTTGGAATAAGCATCCTCACTGGTCCTTTTGAAATTTGTTTTTTTTCAAGTTTTAGCTTCTAGTATTTAGGCCCTGCATCTCAGCAGGTTTCTGCTTGTTTGCATATTGTGCAGCACCATGCACTGCCGCACAATTGTGTGCCAAAGCTGGGCAGTTAAATTCAAAACAATTTCTCTTAAAACACAAGCAGAAATATCCTCCTTGATCATTTCTGAAAAGCCACCCCTAGTGACAACAGTCTTTAACCTAGCATTATGGACAGTTGGACTACCATTGTTTCTCCTGCCAACATTGTTGACTTGGGTCTCTTGAGGCAGTGTAGTGATTGCCTCATGTCCACAGACAACCCTCTACTAATAAGACAATCTAGTACAGAGTATGAGGGATGTATTTACACCAAGAATCTAGAATCCATGCTCTCTCTCACTCAAAACAGTAGCACAGAGAAGGCTGTCAACTGAACCACCACTGCTTATTCACATAGTACCACTACTCATACACATAGTACGCATCAAGCATGTAAATCCACATACACGGAGGTTCTCTCAGAAAACTTACTGAAACACCAGAGACCTCCAAAACACAAGTCTGCTACAGCTAACACAGTCTCCACACCACCCATGACACATAGCAATACCAGTGTCACACCCACCAAGCCCAAAAGGCATAACACTCAAAAATCAAGTTTTCTTGTCATTGGAGACTCAATAGTGAAACACACGGCTGTCCCATTCACCAAGTTAGACAAGGAGAAAGTCATGGTCAGTTGCCTGTCTGGTGCCAGGATTCACCAAATCACTCATGCATTCAGATCTTTTAGCAACGAGTACCATTATCATTCTGTCATAGTTCATGTTGGCGTGAATGACCTGAGATGTATCTCACTGGACTATATGAAGAGAGACATGGTCAAGCTCTTTGAGTATGTGTCCCAGGCAGGTATGCCCCTAGCTTTGAGCAGCCATACTACCCTCATCTAGAATGATGCCACAGTATAAACAAAAAATGATTGATTTCAATAATTGGCTTAGTTTTTGGTGTCATTCCAAGGGGATCCAGTTCCTCTCTGCCTGGGAAGCCATGGTCTACAAACCTCACTGCTTTGTCAGAGATGGTTTGCACCTGACACCCACAGGCTTTTGGCTGCTGGCAAAGGCTGTTGTCTCCCCCATAGTGCATTTTTTAGGCAAGGTCTCGAAAACAACATTACTAATGTGAAATTAACCAAACAGAACAAAATAGGGGTCATGCAGCTAAATACTAGGAGCTTAAACAAAAAACTACCCTCCCTGGAAGCACTTCTATCACTAGAATATGAAGATGTCTGTGAAGTCACAGAAACCTAGTTTGAGGCCTCAGAGAGTACCCTGGCCCTGAAGGGCTACAATGCCTTACACACCTTTATACAGCAAAATACACGTGTGAAAAACAAAGGAGGTGGTTTTCAATCTATATTAAAGATATATTTACCTCCCGTCTAGTTAGACTGGACAGCTCCATAGAGTTACTCCAGGTCCAGGCTACAGTGGGTAAGACCCCCCCCCATTCATGTCCTAGCCATTTATAGATCCCCATTCATGGGTCAAAACACCCATGAAGCCTACTTAACCAAAATGAAGACAATCCAAGTTGTACCAAAGACACTGGTTATGGGGGATTTTCATTATCCCACCATCAACTGGGAAACCTACTCTAGCCCAAATTCAGTAGCACAAAAGTTCCTTGACTTTGTGAATTCATATGCCCTGGAGCAAATTGTCCATACCCTGACAAGAAGAACAAACATTCTAGATCTGGTCCTCACCAACATGTCAAACAGGTACACTGCTGCAACTGTTGGACCCTCATTAGTTAAAACTGACCACAAATCAGTCACCTTCGAACTGACACTAACACCATAACTCACAAAGGGTGAAATCAGACTAAAAAACTTCACCAAGGCAAACTATACCCTTCTAGGTGAAGATATAAATGCATTCCAGGCCCCACCCCAAGCTGAAAGTGGTAACTACACTGAAGCTTGCACTAGAGCCCTGTACAATCACTTACATAAGTGTATAAACTCAGCAGTACCAGATAGAATGAAAGCCAGAAAATCAAGTAAAATTAACCTGCCATGGTGGACTTCCACCATCAACAAACTTGCTGTCCAAGTAAACAAAGACAGGAACACAACAATGGAAAAAAGTCTCCTCAGACTTAACATGCAAATAAGACAACTAGTCAAATCCTCAAAGAGCTCCTTTGAGAGAAATCTAGTACTGTCAAGGATAATCATAAGGCCTTTTATATACTTAACCTAAAGGGCAGGACCCAAGCATGTGCAGAACTGGTGACCAATGGTACCACACACACTGACCCCACAGAGATAGCGAACCTGCTAGTGGATAGGTTTGGTGAAAATTTTACTCCGTTATCCCCTTCTAACTTACAATAAGCCCTTCACAAACTCCCCCCCACACCTTACATATCTGAAGAGCAGGTCCTCAAAGCCCTGTCCAAGGCAAAGAACACAGCTTCTATGGGACTAGATGACATCCCAGGCCATCTTCTAAACAGGCTTAAAACATGAACTAGCATCACCACTAATTACCCTTTTCAGTCATATCCTAACCATAGGCTTTGCTCCTGTGGAATGGAAAACAGCTACAGTTATTCCTCTCCACAAAGGTGGCCTAGCAACAGACCCAGGGAATTACAGACCCATAAGCCTGACGAGACTCATCTGTACGGCCATGGAACGTATCATTATGGATCTCATAAATAAAGACATACATGACCTCCAAATCATGAAAACTACCCAATTTGGCTTTGTGAAGGGCAGATCCTGCCTGTTAAATCAGGTGGATTTCTTGGAAAGTGTGAACAAGGCCACTGATGAGGGCAGATCTGTGCAAACAACATACCTCAACTTGCGAAAGGCTTTCGACACAATCCCACATTCAGGCATTACCAATAAACTTAGGAAACTGAATGTAAACCTCTTTGTTGTAAGATGGGTCACCAACTGGCTCACAGACCAAACATACACTATTAAAGTAGGTGACTTCACATCAACCAGCAGACCTGTTACCAGTGGGGTGCCACAGGGGTCAGTAGGGGGTACTGTTTGGTATATACTTCTCATTAGTTCAGGTCAAAACTTAAGGGTTGTGGCTGACCAAGTTTGCAGTCAACTGCAAACTAGGTGCAATCATTGAATCCCCAAATGATGTCAGTATACTCCATGAGGGATTCACACAGATCAATGACTGGTGTTTTAGTCATGGTCTCAAACTGAATGCAAAGAAATGCATCATCATTCAGTTTGGCACAAACAATGCCCCTTCATACTATCAAATCAACAACAATACCATAAGTACCCATGAAGTGGTAAGGGACCTGGGATCACAGGTTGACTGCTACCTTAACTTTGACCACCAAGTGTCTACCATTGTAAGGAAAGCTTTTCATGTAGCTCACTTGATTAGTAAAGGCATTGCCTCAAGAGCAAAAGAAGTTATAACACCCTATACTTGGCACTTATCCAGCCCATAATTGAGTATAATGCCCCATTTGGTATGTACTTTACTAAGCACCTGCAGCAATTAGAAAGATCTCAGACATCTCATAGGTTTCTAACAAAGAAGATCAAGTACCTCCAGCATGTGCCTTACATGGATCGACTAAAGTCCCTGTCACTATATTCCATATCCTATAGACTTCTTAGGGGAGACTTATGTCTGCCCTACAGAGCAACCCAAGACCCAAACATAATGAACTTACTGCATATCTATAAATCAAATAGGTCCAGGGCCATACATCCCAGGACTTAAATTTGGCCTGTGAATTAAATAGGGCATACTAGAGGGTTAAATTTATTTCCGAGCGACTGCCACGTCTTTTGAACAAGCTACCAATTCATGTGAAACAGAGCACCTCTATGACACTATTCAGGAACCTGGATGAGTGGATGGGGCACCATAAATTCTTACTGAGGATAGGGCCCACAACCTTCCTGGTCCTGGACATGGGCAGTCATCACTAAATGAAATCTTGGGTATTGAGTAGTACTTTTACAGTATTACATTGGGTTGAAATGGCTAGACTTAAAATGACCTCTGAGTTGATGGCCTAGTAATCTTATATGATCCAAAACACTTTCAACTCTTGTTTCTTACCCATAATTAAGAGCTTCCAGTTTGTTAATTTTATATTATCTTATGCTCCATTCCATTACTTTCTCTTATCATTTCCCCCATAACTATGCTTATTTCTTAATCAATTCACTTATGGTTGTATAGTTTACCTTTTTTGCTTTTGTTTTATTTCAATTATTTTATACTAAGGAAACACTTGAAACTGTCTCAAAATATTGCACAACACCAAAATGTCATTTTCTGAATTTATCAAGTACAAAATTATATTAACTACAAAAAATACTAACTGTTCCTAATTATCACACTAGTTACAACATTGAATTTGTGAATCCTTTATTTGGCTTGCTAAAAGCTTTACATGTAAAGCACATAACAGAGGGGGAACAATGGAGTTTGGCATAATAGTTGAGGTCTTTACCTGACAGATACAAGATGCAATGTTTTATTCTGACCTCTGATTATTTGGTATCATTGCAATAATTTGCAAACTGATAGTCTAGTATTTACCTATGACTATATGAAACCCCTGCACTGTTCCTCTGTCCGAACACAGCTTGCCAGTGTGGACCCCTTTCACCTTAATTCTTGCCTCTGACCCATCATATATCCTCCTTATTAACTATTTCTTGCCACTGACCCATCATATGTCCTCTTCTTTAACCATATCTGTCCTTCAGGTAATGCAAATTCTGTAACTGCCCTGCTCATGAATCTCATCTGACTGTATCAAAGGCTTTCTTGGCTCACCATCAATAGCAGTGCTTTCCTACATTCCAATTTACATCTCTTCCTGGATACTACCTTGATTTCTTTTTCTAAATTACTGTTTTATTTCATCTCTTTCTATTTTAGTTATTAATTCTTTAGCCTCATCTTCCTCTAACCTTAGTTTAGCTAAGTATCTCTTAAATATTTCTTTTTTGTGCCTGTTCTTAGTTTGTAATATTCTACTTTCATAAAATTTCTGAAATATCTCAAGCACCCCTGTAAGATTTCTGGATATTTTCTTGTCATAGGTTTCCTATGCTTGGTTACAACTCCTTCTATTGTCTAATTTAGTGTGAGAAATGTTTTGTGCACTAGAGTTTTTTTTATAAATAAAAAAAGACAGTTGCTTATCAGCAACCTTTTTAAACTTGTGCATAATGTTCACATATTCCCTTATTTTCCTTCATCACTCTACAGTTGCTCCTTCTCTTGATTTGTTAGATTCCATTTATTCTGCAATACCTTAACTTTTGTCAGCCCTTTTAAATACTTCCTACTGCTTCTTTCCCATATCCCTTTTTCTCTTATTTCAGCCATGTTTCTAAAGTCCATTTTCATTTTATCCAACTCACTAAAGATCCCTTCCAAAGTAATTTATATCTTTTCTAATAAGAACCAAAGCATACCAGCTATGATGCCCCACCACTGGCCCAGTAATCAAGGAGGCTCAATTCTCACCACTGGCAACAGTGGGAGATGTACACAATGGGAGGATGACAAGTACATACACAGTAAAGTGCAATTTCTCTTAAGAGCACACATAAAGTCAGTGTGGGGCTTGTTTCTCCCTCTCTCTCCAGATCCCCAATAAGACTCCCCACTGGCACAGCTATAGAGTTGAGATCTCAGCTGAGTGGCCAAGCCAAGACCTCCAGCACCGTCTCTGTCCAAAAAGTGCTTCATGCCCCTGCCCAAGTAGCTGACACACACACTCTTTGAGATTTGATTTATACACAAACATACGCACACACACACACACACACACACACACACACACACACACACACACACACACACACACACACACACACAAAACCTAGGAAAGGCTATGCCCCCTTTTTGCCCAGACTAAAAAGTAGTTTTTACTGCCACCAGCCACTACTTATCAGCTACATTAAGGCCCTTACCAAAGGGTGTCCAGTCTTACTGTGTAATGTTACTATTAATCCAAATGGTAGTTTGACCAAGAGCAAGGATGTTAGGAGTGGCCCACAATGTCACTAAATAAATATGCAAGTACTCTAGGAGAATAAATATCTCTGGACAGACCAGCCACAACTTACAGGTTTAAATATATTTAATAATAAATATTAAAGGAACAAGAACATATTTGTAAATAATCACAGTAACTTGAGTTCACAGTCACGGGAAATATTTAAAACAACATTGCAGGACAGTCTCAAATAAATACAGAAAACATCTAAGCTATACTTCACTATATTCCTGTCCGAATCTAAGAGAAATTACTGTACTCTAGTTAACTTACTTACAGAGCAAGGCAAGTGTGGTGAGTGGGTTTCCCAGCTGATGCTGTCAGGTCAAAAGACAAAATACAGAATGCTCAGTCTCTCTCTCTTAGAGAGTTCTTAAATTGTTTCAAATATTACTGCTGGGATGCTTTCAGCATGACATCACTTCTTGTCATTTGACTATCCCAGGTGAAAATCCCCATTGCTAGAAAATGCCAGCATTTAGCATCTCCCTGCGAAAAATACATAGCCCTCAGATCTTTGGCAAATGGTGGAAGTCGTAAAACAATTTACATTCCTCCACACATAAAGACAATATAAAAAACTTCTAGTTCTAGACATTATGTCTGCTACTGCACTGAACTGAAGGACAACATCTGTTTTGTTTATGGCCCATCCATAAAGTAACTCAATCTCAACCATTCTTCTGAGGTTTCAATGATCCCTGTTAAAATACATACAACTAAACAGTTACAGTAGTGTATAAAGATATCTCTTCAGCTCATATCAGTACAATATGACATACAGTTCTAATATGTTTGTAACACAGGCATATGAATCATGTTGATATTTATAAATGACACATGGCCACTTACAAAATTCCAGATAGCTGGGCTGGCAGTATCTCCTTCTGTCACACTTCTATACAAGTCATATTAATATTCACAAATTACATATAAATATTTACAAAATTCCAGATAGCTGGGCTGGCAGTATTTCCTTTTGTGACACCAGCTATCCATTCCTTAAATTCCTGTCTTTTTGTAGGATTCTTACATCATCTTGCATTTTAATCTTAGTTTTATTGGTAAATGCTTTTATTTAGTTACTTGATAGTTTCCAAGCTTTCACCTAAGCACACATGATTCTGCATAAAATAGTTTGTATCCAATCAAGCAGAGTTATTGTATCTTGGAGATATCAGTTCTATCTGACTTTCTGTTATTAAATTCACACCTTCCATATCAAATATTCTTGTAAGTTTCTTCTGAAATTGAACCTCTGTTGTTGTATTTTCCCTCTAACATTCCCCAGTGCGTCTTCACTATTGTAATTCAGGTTCCAGTCCAAACTTATACGTAGTGTTCCCTACTGACAGCTTATTATTCCTTCCAAAATTTTTTAAGCTCCATATTAGAAGTTTTAACTGGAATATGAATACATGCCAAAGTAACCCTCCTCCCCTGCCAGTAACCATAATTCTACCATTATTATTCCTTTTTTTTTCTTTCACCACTGGGGTCCCTTTCACAGTAAGTATTATTATTGTCTTTTTCTTTTGTCCATTATATTCCAATGGATATCCACCATGAAATCCTTTCTATGTCATAGTCACATGCTGATATCTATCGATTGTATCTCCTGCAACTTGTTTTCTTGCACCCTACACTTTTTAATAAAATTAAATTCTCTTTGGTTTTGCTCATACTTGCAAGGCCATTTACATTCTGATAAAAAATGATTATTTCCACATATTATACATGACAATTCTTTTTTATATATGTTTCCATCTTGCATCTTACATGCACGCACTAATGGCTGGCAGGTTGATCTTATATGTAGCTGCTTCTTCACATATCTATTTGAATCCATGTCACAGATTCCCAAACTTTTTGCTTCAATAAAAACACTCAAGAAACAAACAAAAAATAGATTTTCAAAAAACATAATAATAATAATAATAATAATTATAATAATACCCTTTTAACTCACAGCAAATTCACAAATCTAAATAATTTTTATTTAAAGGAAATTTACACCTCCAAATAGGAGTAATTGCTCCAAAGCAATGGCTGCATTCACAGGTATCACCTATTCTAAGGTTAAGGTTCACTATGTTAATGCACACATTATTCAGATTGCTCTATGTTCTTATTTATCTCTAGTCCTTTCACAGATGTGTAAAACAACTTGCATTCTTTGACCTGTTTGTTCCATCACTGGGATGAATGTTTACTGTGATAGTTCATCATTTTCACAGCCATTAGAGCAATTCAAACATTTTTTGTCACTTTTTCTGACCTAGTCCCTACATGCATGCAGCAATACACCAGGGAGGGGACATGCAATGATTTGACTGCAGAGGCCCATTTGCTTCCACAAGGGATGCTTCTCCAGGCAGCTCACCCATCCCTAGAAGCAGGAGTGAAGGTTCTGACAACAGGGAAGTTGTACTGTGTTGTGTGCCTTTGAGTATTTGCACCCCCCAATCCTCCAGGAAAATCAGTTCATTTACTACCCCTCCTTGCGTGGCTCCTCTAGTGCTGGATGTGCTAATTGAACCTTGGTCATCTGGATCACAATAAGAGCTACATCCTTCTACACCATGGAGCCAGGCTGACCTCTTATGATTAATTGCTAATATGTCACCATGGCAAGTGTACCCAATTAGCATAATAATGCTAGGTTACAGAGGGCATATAGAGTTACTGTGGGTCTGTAGCTGTGAAGTCAGTGACATCAATCCTGGCAGGCAGTTGTGTTCACAGCAACAGTATAATTTGGTAGTGATTGTCATGTCAAGGTATGCAGCTAGAGTAAGCAACATGTAGCTCATAATTTCAACAGCACCTGTTATGAGTAGCTCACATCTTCCCCTGGTCATTGTCATGGTTGTTACATTCCAAATAAACACTGTTAGGAGGCAATGTGCAGTTAGACATTAGCATTGTATCCATTCTAGTAAACCAGGACTGTAGGTTGGCACTGTGCATCTGTAGTGTAGCAGTGTAGTGCTTTTGTGATAATCCTGTCATAGAACAGTCAGCCATGCATATTATATCCTCTGTTGTGTTGTGTCTTGCAGGTTTATTCCTGTGCCGGTGGCTATACAACCATAACAGGATATGTATGATGCCATCCAAATGAGAGTGTGCCAGGCTGAAGGCCAGTTTTATTTATTTACATTTGTTTACTGGGAAAGTCCAATTGGGCCAGAAGCCCATTTTCAGCAGAGGCCCGGGGAAAAAAGCTCCACAGAAATATAAGCAAAATATAATAATTAGATAGTACAAGAGTATACATGTAGTTAGATGGAGAATACACATCATCTGGTTAGTCTACACAAAGAAGTATTCAATACAGTTTTCTAGTAAATACAGGTTCAAAAAGAAAAACACACAAGCATTTCAGTGAAGATCACTGAGAGAAAAATAAAATTAGTACTGTGTACATATTAAATAATAGTTATGGACAAATGAGATTTCCATATATATAGTAAGAAACAAATGTATAGGAGAGGGAGAAAATGAGGTAAGAAGTGGACAGTGTGTTGAGAGAGTTATAGATATCTTGTCAGTCAGGTTTGGTGCAGGGTCAATGCCAGTTTTTGGATAGATGTTTAAGTAGTAGTTGTTTGAAACTGGTAGATTCAGGTGTGTTTCAGAGGGAGTGGGGTAGAGAGTTCTGCAGAGATTGGGACAGCTGGAGGAGCTTCTGATGGGCAGATAAGTAGGCATATGTTGGCTTTGGCATATTTTGCGCAATTTGGCAGTATATCTGACATCTACTTGACATCCTGTTGGTATACTATTGCAGGATGCCAGCACGTATATGTGGTCTGCAGTAGGTCTACAGTATCATGGCCAAAGTTTTACTGGATCCATCTGTAGCCCATCTTCAACTTATACAGCCCATGGCTTGTGGGGGATGCATAGATGGTCCAGACACAAAATTCCCACCCCTCTGCGTCAGGAGGGCCAATGTTCAGCAACTTGTTTCCATACATGTGGCTCACTGTAACTGTCTCCCCCATCACCTCAGATGGTATAGACTTTACTGACTGCACACCCTGATGCTGCACATACACAGCCTCATCAATAGACTTTAATGGTCTGTCTACTCACAGATACCTTTGGACAAAACAGGAAATTTTCCTAGTTTTTTGTAGCATGCATGCATAGTTTATATAGTTGTGCATGCTCTCTGATTCAGAGTTCATGCGGAGTGTAATATACTGGAAATATGTTTTTATGCTGAGGCCCTATAAACCATAATTCTGAACCTGCTGGTGTCTGCTTTGTTTCTTATTTGCTTGTTTTCTTTTGCATAGCAGGATGGCTGGACATAACATTGAATGTGAATCCTGTAGAGTGCATCTATGTTCTCCTGGTCATAAGTGTAAGTTAGGTAGCCAGTTAGAGCTGAGTTGGGTCATGTGTTATAATGCCATGATGTGCCTTGTCTGCCAAGAAAGTGTACAGTGTCTGTGTGCTCTCTGTTACTATCCTTGTCCATTTTCAGGCATCACTGTGTCATTGTGGTACTTCACATATATTATAGCTGGCTAGTTTGCATTTCTTGTGTACCATCATAATGTTGTTGTACATTGTGGTCTGTTCTGTGAATTAAGTACATATTCCCATTCCACCCATTTTCTGATATAAACCACTTACATCCAAAGTGTTATATTATATTTATGATCCCCGGGCCCATCTAGAGTAATTACCTCTGCATTCATAATTATTTATTGCGCATACTTTACATGTTTTTCACTACTAAAAAGATTGTGTTTATTTATATATTTGTTCAGTTTTATCACACAGAACTTTGTCCGAAGAAGCATTTGTTAAGTTTTATATCTATTTGCATGACCTTTTTTGACTTAACCTGTCATTTGATAATATGTGCTATGTTTGTTCTTACAGGGTTATCTAGAAATTGTGCATTTAGATCAGTTCTTTACCATATTAAACAGATTTAAATACATAACTAAATAATTTATGGATTTAAAGTCTAGCTTTGGAATTTAACATATAATATTCCTTTTGTAGACATGTATGGTTTCTGCATTTAAAATTATGTGTCTAAATTCTAGCTGTATAAATTTGTGTTTTGAATTCTGTTTGTAGACTTACATCTAGAATTCCATCTGTAGTATTTTGTACCTAGAAAGATTGTGGGTTTAAAATCCTAACTATAGAATTATAGTTCTATCTGTAGAATTTTTTATAGCTGCATCTATAATTTGTGTGCTTAGAATTTTTATCTTCACGTTTCTGCATTTAGAATTCTGTTTTGAACCCTTCAGAATTCTGTTTTGGAAGTTTCATTGTAAAATTCTGTTGGCAGAATCTGGTATTTCGAAATCCATCTGTAGGACTGTGTTTGTAAAATGTCTTCCATAGTGTTCTGTCTCTAGAATACTTTCTGCAGAATTCTGTGTTTAGATGTATGTGTGTAGCATCCTTTGATCCATTGTTGTCTTATCCATCTGGTCTCAATCTACAACCCAGCAAATATAACACTAAATCTAACAATAATTCTAACAAAGCTAAGATAACTATTCCACAACTATCAAGAAAAAGGTAGAGAAAAAGGCAGCTTTAAAAACATATTGCAGTAATTATTCAAGGTATATATTATGGCAGAGCTTTGTCATCTGTGATTCGATCATGATGGTAGCAAACAAGATATGAGAAGTGAGTGCAGCAGTGGGGGCTTATGGGTAGAGGAGGCAGAGCTCTGAGTCTGAAGATTCTGAATATGGCTGGGTTTGTATCCGAGTCAGATCTGAAAACCCACAGATTGAGATGGATGGATACAGACAACACAGCTGTGTCATTATGGTAAGTACATAACTTTCATTTTAGAATTCTATCTACTGAATTCTTTGGTTGGAAGTCTATCTGTAAAATTCCGTATGGAGAAGTATGCATTCAAAGTTGTATTTGTAGAGTTCTAGCTGTAGAATTGGGTCTTTAAAATTCTTTCTGCAGAATTCTGTACTTACATTTCTATCCATGGCTATAAGCTAATATGTTTTATTTACACCATGTTTATACCTTAAAGCTAAGGTATGTATTGTCAGTGTTTGGCCATCATCTAAGTGGAAGTAAAGCTTCCATAGCACTCATTAGTGTTTCAAAATTTTATCATCTCATAGTCCCTATTATATGAGAATCAAATAGCAGGCAGTACTTTACAAGGCAGAAAATAAATGCAGATAACTGCTGCCAGATATGAAAACTTGCAAGGAGATTGTTTTAATTTGTAGAAAAGTGTGGCCTACCCATTTACAGGAATACTGATATACTGGAGTCATAGTCATACTTAGTATAAGTGAAACAGGTTTGGTTTAATTTCTCAGTCTTCTGAAAACATGCCATCATAGCTGAGTTAGCCATATGTCAACAAGCAGCTGTAAATAGGCTGAGAATACAAAGTTTCTGTCTGACAACCATAACAGAAATGCAGATTTACCAGTGTTGTCTACCAGTGTTTTACTTTTCATTATAAACTTTGCACATTTGGGCAAAAGCTTTTTTCCTTGCTTTGCAGAGTTGACCTAGACGTGCATACTCCCTGCTGTCTAATGCAGTTGTACTAGATAATAGCTTCTTGCTCTTGAAAACTTGCTGCTGAGCTAAACCTGATTAGAGGCCTGCAGCTGAAATTGCCAGGTTTTCTCTGAGGGCAGTCTCATGCTTCCCATTTACAGTTCCAGATCATATTTGACATTTAATTTAAAACTCAGGGTACCGTAATGCAGTGCCTCAGTACGGTAATGGTGATTAAGTATCTGGCCATTCTGTTTTGAGAAAGTGGATTTTTTCTGGGTCCTTGAGTGATTGAGATGTGAACGCTGCATGCTATCTCTTACAATAGCTGTATTTCTCTAACATACTGAGTTAGCTAATTCCTGCAGAAGGTACCATCTCACGAAAAATCATAACCACAGATAACAGGTATTGTGTCCTTCTTTAAATATTTTTCCATCAACTCTGTTACTTTTCATTGAACATAAATCGCTGCCAGGCTGCTTTTAAGTATTGAATTATTACTTATAATATGTGTTTATTTTAATAATTATTTTTCTCATTTAGTCTTTTGATCTGATATCATGTTGAGGCATAGAGCACAGGAATGTACATCGAAATATTAAAGGAGACTACATTATGGTAGAAAATGAAGTGACATAGCACTAAGTAAGCAAAGGAACTCTTTTTCCAGGGTCATAAACAGGACAATAAAGAAGTAAGCAACCATAAGTCAGTATAGAATAAGACCAAATGGTTAGGGTGGGGTATGAAGTGCAACTTAGACATAAGGTAACACTTCAAAGCATGGATGGTAGGCTGTGATATAGGATCCTAAGCTCTGTGTGTTAAGGAATTTGCAAAGGCACACAGAAACAGGCCAAAGGATAAAATCTATGGTCATTTCTCCACCTATAAGATGCTGCTGCCATAACAGAAACTTCTATTATGTGCCATCTGTATCTGGGAGTAAGCAGTGAGTTTTACACGTACCATGTGTTAGTTAACAGGATATAAAATAATGATGACTTTCCTGTAAGTGTAGTTGTAAGCAGTGTATAAAAAATGATGCTCAAATCTGTAAAAAGCAGTGATAACGCTGAACGGCTCTTTTATAACTAGTTTCGCTGTCACCATTTTATTTTGGGTGCTTCTCCTTTGGTAGCTAAACTCACTGCTTAAAGCAAAGTCCTTGTTCTAAATATTGTTACTGCTGTGCCATATGAAAAGGTCACAGATGTCACATAAACAAAATGTAATGCAAAGCAATAAGGAAATCTTTATTAAAGATGTTACTTTGTGAGTTATCTGTTTACAAGTGAAGAAAAAAATGCATCCTAATCTCAGCAAATGAACATTGGTCCTGCACTGGAAACAGGAGATGTACTGAATCCAGTCAGGGGAATCAGAGAGGAGGTGCAAACTGACAGCTATACAGGTGAATAAAATAAGTGGAATGGGGTCAGTGAGGGATGCACATGGCTGACTTGGGAAACAGAGGTTTTACAAAGGTATTATATGGTGGGGGCAAAGCTGGACTCCATTAAGCAGGAGTGCTTACATGTGAGGACTTGGGATCTAAAATACATACAGTGTAAAGTTAAATCAGAGCCTTCATGATAGATCTAATCAACAAAATGACTCATATTTTTGGAAGGGTTGTGATTTAGCATAATGGTTAAGGTGTTTACCTCACTGACACAATGTACAGGGTTTCATTCTCACCTTTGAAAGGAAAATTGGCTATGCTCAAAATGGCATGCAATGACAACTAGGCTAGTGCTTAACTATGAACCTGTTTACATTATCACACTTTGTAACATTAGTGATGGGTCTATATTATATGCTCGACTGCTTAGCTTGTCGAATGCCAAAACGTCGACAGCTAAATGGTGAAAGCTTAAAATCGCAAACGGCCACTTACGCAAATTTTTTCCTTGGGAAAGAATTTGCTTGGCCGTTATCGGGAATTTGCCCTTTCCCCAATGTAGAGCGATCTCAGGGTTGGTATATTTAGTTAGGGGGGGTGTGAGAGGTCCAGCCCCCCACATTGGGGGTGTTGGAAGTGAATCCCCCCACTTTGTTAGGGTTTCGAAGTTTATTTCAATTTGCGATGGACAAGCGAAGTGGCTGTTCATGATTTTAAGCTTTCGCCATTTAGCTGTCGACGTTTCAGCATTCAACAAGCTAAGCAGTTGAGATTCTAATATAGACCCTTGGTGGTATAGTGAGTAAAATTAGTAGTATAGTGGCAAGCATAGCTGCTTTCCGAGCAGTTGACCAGAGTTCAGTTCCCACCCAATGCATGTAGTATGTACAGTGGGGTTAACATAAGTCATCATGACTTTCATAGTCCTGGTTGTTAACCAGGTTTTTTAAATATTTGCTAAATTTAGCCACAGGACACACGTTTGAATTGATTCCTGTATATGATGCTTGCAGGGCAGGATGACTGCCTGTGTTACTGTTGTCAGAGCCCAGATGGCTGGCTTGTTGGTCACATCGATGGAGTTGAGCCAGTAGCAGTAGCCTTATTTCCTTCTCCCTGAGACAAGGCTGTTGACAAGTTACTTGGCATGCTAGCAAAATTTGTGTGACCAATATCGCTAAACTCTAGTTGGTGAAATTACAGGCAAAGATTTTCAAAATTAGGAACGTCTTGCCAAAAAATCATGGATACATACTTAGTATACATTTTCATATCAGCTATCTTATAACTCATTTTTCCCATAGGATCATGAGATACTAAGTCCAAACACAACTATTAAAACACTGACATTAACAAGAAGATACAAAAAGATACCTGGGCAATACTCCTGGGTGAGTAAAAGACTATTCACCTGCTCAAATGATAGTTTTAAGCTTCCTACTTTTGCATTTGTACATGCTAAACATGTTAATGAATATTACTCAAAGAGCTAGGACAGCATATATATATATATATATATATATATATATATATATATATATATATATATATATATATATATATATATATAAATATATATACTTCATTGTTTTTTTCACTCCATTAAATGCTAGCAGGTTTTCACCATCCAGTTATTATTAACTTACAGCTGTCCTCTTTGACCTTGTCCTGCATTTTTCTATTGGCATTTTTCCTTCCCCTATTGGTTCTGTCACCATCATAACCTTGATTATACCCCACAGCTTTTAATATAAGCTCCATAGGGTGATACAGAGAAAATGAAAACAGCACTCCTGTTCCTGGGGATAGTGTGGGTTCATACCACTGGTTTGTTGATCCCAATGAAGGCCTGGGGAACTGCAGTCTAAATGGCACAAAATATGCTCTTGCCAGGACACCACACTGGTTTACTTGTGCGGGGTAGAGTATGCTGATAAAACCTGTTCTGTGCTGTACGTGAATGGCACTTATGACCATGGTGATACTCTGCTGTACAGCAGTGGTCATTTCCATACTTCTGATACTGTAAGATAAACCCTAACTGACACATTAATATTAATTTTACTTACTTGCAAGCATAGTACATGGATATTGGTTTTTGAGACAACATACTTTTATTCTCAATACAGGCTATCCATTGAAAAACAAAGGAATTAATATGGAAGAACAGAATAGAATATAGAATAAGGTAATTTGTGGCTAGTACCACTCTTATTGTGTGAGAATACATGTCTGCATTCGCCTGACAATACAGATACTAAAAATCAAGGTTACTGTTAGGTACAATGATTTTAGCCTTGTGTCTTGCATTATTCTTACTTGTTCATAATATGTAAGGATTGTGTGAGGAGCAAGGCTGCTTACTTGTAATTCATAATAGTTATTGCACGAAGAAGAATACAGAAAAACACCAATGCAAGTCTACAGAAACTGTATAAAATTTGTTTCCATGCCTTCCAGTGTTTATTTGCCAGCAGTAACTAACTTTAAATAGACTCTTATATTTACTGTTATATAAACACACACACACACACACACACACACACACACACACACACACACACACACACACACACACACACACACACACACACACTTTAACTTCCAGGGAAAACTGCTAGTGTTCTCTAGCATAGGCAGATTCAGCTGTACAGGAGAATTCCTAAATTCCTATTATACCATGACCCCCCCAAAACGTGCACGCTGATTGGCCAGCGTGCCCGTTGTAAATCGAGTTATACTAATGGAAAAAGGTCCGGTCGCCCGGACTTTTTTCCATTAGTATAACTCGTTTTTTTAAAACACTGTCTCGCTATGTTAAATGGGTTTAACATAGCGAGACAGCTTTAAAATAAGCAACGGAGATCTCCGTTGCTTATTTTAAAGCTGTCTCGCCATGTTAAACCCAATTAAAATAACGCGACAGTGTTTCAAGCAACGGAGAAAGCAAGATCTCCATTGCTTTTTAGTGTCTCGCTATGTTAAATGAGTTTAACATAACGAGACAGTTTTAAAATAAGCAACGGAGATGTCCGTTGCTTATTTTAAAACTGTCTCGCTATGTTAAACTCATTTAACATAGCGAGACACTAAAAAAAAAGCAATGGAGATCTTGCTTTCTCCGTTGCTTTTGACCACAACTCTGATGTACTGCGCAGGCGCCAGTACATCAGAACTGCCGCAGATGCCAGACATCTGCGGAAGGGCAGTAAACAGGCATTATACTATGCCATTATTTAAGAAAAGTAACAGTTTCTTTTCTTAAATAATGTCATGGTATAATAGCAATAACCCACTTCTGGGTGTGGGTAATGCTAAATTTACCACGGTTGGCTTTGTTTGGTCCTCGGGCCGCCTCGGGACCAAACCACGCCAACCATGGGTAAATTTAGCATTACCCACACCCAGGCGTGGGTTATTGCTATAATAATCACTGAGTGGAAGAGACAGAAGTGTCAAGTTTTGGATCTATGTGGAGTACAGGGTTCCACACAAAAGAAGAATGCACAGGACACATACTGATATCCATCTGTGACATGCAGGGCAGAACAAACAGCCCAGCACTGATATGTCAGCCAAGTAGTTGCAATGCACATGTGCAACAAAATGCAACCACCTAAACTACGGCTGACATATAAAAACAAGCCAGATGTATTTTATGTTCTTGTCAGCTGTGTGTTTTGTCATACAGATGCTGTGTCACATTTACATATTAATAATCTATTTGCTCTTGGTTATATGCAGCCCATTTCCTACATTTGTACCTGAGAATAGTGATCTGAAAAGAAATGGTCTGGTACAAAGCTATTGGGATACCACTGGTAATCCCTACTGGGCCAACCCAGTATCTATGCCACCCTGGTTTGCTTTGTGTTGTTCAAACAGTGTTTAATAAACTAAATTAATTATGGACTGACATTTAATGATTTTAATTTGTTAATGGTAGCTGTATGTGGAATAGCATTAAATGATGTTGCAAGGTCAAGATACGTAGCATACAATGTCAGCCCTTCATTGAGTGTTGCTGTTACCTGTTCAAAGAATGCTGCAAGATACAGATGGTAAGATCACCACTTAACAAACCATTAATGTTGTGTATTTAGAAGAAGCTGGCCACCTTCTGAAATGTAGACACATTTCAGTGTGTATATGTATTGGAACAGTATTAGTTATATTTAATTTTACATAGGAGCAATAATAGGCAAGGGATTGTAGGGTCCAGTGGATACTTAGCCATATACACCTTTAATTAGATATACTTAAACATTTCTGCCAGCCTTAATAGTGTTCATCTCCCAAATCAAACAGGGATGTAAATGATAACCTCGGTGTAAACTTGAATCGATCTATCCAGTCATCAAGACAAGCCTTAAAGGTAACCAAAGCAGGACTGTGTTTGACCAGTAACTTATTTCATAGTTTAAGAATATATTGAGTTAGGAGCCTATCCCTGTAACAAGTCATGCTCATTTATTTATTTGTTGGTGTAGGTTTAGGTTACTAGTGCAGGTGTTGCAGAATGACTTATTTTGTGAAGAAACAGGCGATCAAAGAGTCCAAAAGGAGAGATGCAGATCACCTTAGGACAGCCGGTAGGCTATTGAGTATAAAAAGAGTCACAGTAGTCTTTTGGAATATTTGAGGGAATAAAGGAATGTAATTTATCTGGTAGAAATCTTTGGGGCTTAAGTGATATACCTGGCTATGTATATAACAAAAGGGTCATTATATTCAATGATGGGTCTGATAAGAGAGGAGTATACTAGTAGGATGATGTCTTGGGATGTTGAATATATTCCTTTGGAAATTAAGTGGGCAAGACAGAGGAATATTGTGATTATGGTGGAAACATGATCAAATTAATGGAAGTTGTCCAGTGGTCCTACATTGCACTTTTTTGCATTGAGCTTGAGATAATTTTCAGTAGACCATATATGTGCATATTTCAGCCCTTGCTGGAGCTGTTTAGTATTAATGGATGAGTAGATAATAGTGCCAATCTTGTAGTCATCAGCAAAGTTGGTTAACCACACTTCTAGGATGTTAGTTTGGATGTCTACAAAATAAATGACAAGTATGAAGGAACTCAGAATTGACCCCTATAATTCCTAACACACTAGTTACATTTAGTTTTCCTAATTATGTGGGGAACAGTGTCAAAAGTCTTGACCAGGTCAAGATAAGCAACATGCACAGAAAAAATCACTGTTCACAGCCTTTGTAAAATTTTTAAGAAGTTTTCTTGGCTCAGGATGCAGGACCTGCCATTTGCAAAAACAAATTGAGTGGGTTTGAGATCAGTTAGTTTACTTATGTGTGTAGAAATTGTGAGGCTAATGGGCCTATAATTACCTGGGCCTGTAAAAGGGATGCCCTTATGTTGGAGACTCAGAGTCACTGTCCTTCAGTCAGCAGGTGTAAATACTGTAGTTATGCTGAGGCTGAACTATATAAATAGAGAGTCTGATACTGCATACTTCACAATGATGAATGTACAGCCTGGCATGCTGTCTTGTCCCACAGAAAAGTATTATTTTTGCCTTTTCAGGATTTTTAGGTATTCTAAGACTTGTTCCAAATTGATTTAAGGGGGAAACAAAATTTTCATAGATAGTAACAACAACAATATGGTAAGATTGGCAACTAAATTTCTTTGCTAATATATTGGTTATATCCTTCGGACTGGATTGTGTGATATGATTATGGATGAGCTCAATGCATTGCTGGACATTATTCCTTAATGTTCTGACATAAATTTATAAACATTTGTACTTTCCTTTGGTATCTGTAGTGACCTTAAGTCCATGCTCTGCTTTACATTTACTAATAACACTCTTAAGTTCCTTTATGTTATGTTTCAGTGAAGTCTTGTGGTACAGGGATTGAAGATTTCTTACAACTTTTCACAATTTTTTTTTCTTTTGTTATAAAGAGTTTTAATATGGAAGCACTACTGGATATCTTTATTCCTGAATTTACCAATATATTTAGGGTCAGGTACTGACCATTCTCTGAAGCTATTTAGGTGGCGATAAAAGTTGGAGGCTAATGCAGCAACCCTCTCAGTTAGGTCCATTTGCAGGGGAGTGTTTGAAATTTTGCCTAGTTTTTCTATAAGCTGAATTAGGTTTTCCTTGGAAACATGACTAAAGGTGGTCTCATCTGGTGGTTAGGTGCATACCTCTCAACCTCTTAGAGCAAGAAATCTGAATAAAGCCTTAAATAACAGGGGACAAATGCCCAAAAATAGGGACAATTTTTAAATATTGCTCTTACAAATTTAGAAAGTTGATAGAATAAGAAGCTTTACATTAGAAAGAATTTTTCTGAAGGATATGAAGTCTAAAATTCAAATGTCTGTCATTATTTTGTAACGTCAATCCTCAGTGATTTGTCAATAATTTGCCAAAAAAACTAAATTTTATGAGCAACAGGCCAAAAATATGAGGCAAAAAATCTGGACATTCTGTGAAAATCTGGACAGTTGAGAGGTACGGTGCTGTGCCTAATGGAGAAAATGACTGGTTTGTGGTCAGATTTAACCATGAATGAGGGTGGCTTCATGAAAGGTCTTGGTTGGTAAGGACCAGACAAAAATAGTACAGCTAAGGGCAGACTTTTGGTTCTTGATGTAAGGTATTCTTGATGTTTCATTGATAGATGCTTATTGGAAATTGACTGATTTATACATTTGCAGTACATTTTATATCTGGCACAAATAATTTTGGTTGGTAAGTTTTATTTAAAGCACTGAACCATATTATCATAGTAATATGTGTGTTGGCACAGCTTTCATGAGTGCAGAGTGTTTGTCAGTGCTGGTACAAATGAAACTCTGTGAGTCAGGCTGCCACAATGTGGCACAGAGACTTGTCAAAGTGAGTATGGCTGTGGTATGAATGGCTGCATGTAGCACTGGCTGCACTGATGTAGCATATATGCTTATTAGTGTGAGGGGAAACTCTGTAAGCCTGGCTACCAAATGGTGCATTGGCTTGCCAGTGCTGTATCTGGGCACCAGTATGAAGGGATCTCTTTGAAACTGGATGCCAGGTGGGATAGATGCTCTTCAGTCCTGCATATTATATTGGATCTGTTGTGTAGAGACCTCAGTGGACAGTTTCAATAGACTTGCATTGATATTGGATCTGTTGTGTAGAGACCTCATTGGACAGTTTCAATAGACTTGCATTGGTGCTGTTCTGTATGCAAACCTCTTAATGTGGTAAGTGTTATCCTTATACCTGACAGTAACTTTGAAGTTTAGCACAGATGTCATCAGGTGAATGAAGACATGCATCTTCACACAGCAAGAGTGATATTAGCCACAAGCAAGTGACCTTGTGCTATATTCTGTACTGTTCTTCCATATATTTTACCCATTGCCTTGAATTGCACAGTCTTTATTGAGTATGTGATCTAAAAAATAGGTACAGACTTCTAAATAAAAAATGTTCTTGTATTAGTTAGGGGTTATCATAAAGCATAAGAAGCACAGAAATGACCACTGCTGTACAACAGGGCATCATTATGATCATATCCTACTTAACACCTAATTAGTGTTCAAGCAGGGCACACTCTACCGTTTACATGTAAGCCAGTGCAGTGTCCTGACAAGAGCATATTTTGCGCTCTGAAATCTGCATTTCCCCAGGCCTCTGGCTGGGGTCAGCCCAGAAGTAGAATGGACCCACACTCTCCCCAGGATAGGAATGCTGGTTTTTAGATTTTTAGTATTACTCTATGGTGCCAGTCTTCTGAGTTACAGTTTGCTAACTGAACCTTTGACTAGCTTTTCCATGGTTTCTCAGTCCATGATGCCATGAAGATCACTTACTTGGTCTTATTGGAGAAAAAACAGTGATTGTTATTC